>NC_053429.1:4612116-5212116 GCF_007990345.1 Gossypium hirsutum
AATACAAAACGAATGCCATGTTCAACGACCTAATTTCTTTATCTAGCTAAGAACAATGGCAGCACTACTTTCCCCAACCACTCTAGCATCAAAATCAAGCTTCGCCTCCATATAACAGGGAGTTTCACCTCCTTTTCTCTTATGATTTTCTTTCTTTTGAATAATCTATCTTTGTACATTGAAGGCAATGTACATCTTAAGTGTGGGGGGTGAACATGAAACCTAACTTTTTGCATTATTCTCAAATCCCTGAATTTGGTCTTGTGCTGAAGTGATTTTCTCATAATCTTGATCGAATGAATTCTGATTGATCTATAATTATTGTTGATATGTCATGAATTGGATCATAGGAATTATACATGATTATTTGATTATAGGACATTAGAGAATTGAGCATGATAAGTTGATATTTTGAGAACTAAAATTTTCAGACTATTTTCTTAAATTGAGGTATTATCTTGAAATCTTAAGTATACAGGAATGAAATCAAAAACCCAAATTTTTGGTGAGATTTTTGAGCCTTTTGAGCATATAGCTTTCTTTCTTGCTCACTTTTTTTGTGGTCTGAGTGGGTCAACATTGAATTGTTATTCTAGAACTTGCTTCGATTATACATGTCGAGATCACGCGTATGATTTGATATACTGAGATGATAAAGGCACTTCGGATTTAACCCATTTACTCCATAAAAAGCCTTTCCACATAATTAAACCCTTAGTGAACCCCCTTTGAGCCTACTAACTTTTTTTATTGATTAACCTTCATCATTATCCCATTAACCTTTTATTGTTGAAATCCTCTTACTTAATTTACTTTTTTTTATTGAGATTAAATTTAATACTATTACCTCACTATGCTCACCATTTTTTGTTACTGAATCATGAAGTATGATTTCTATATTGTATTGACTTGATTTGTTCTTTTTAAAAAAAAAACTCAGTATTATTATTGTAATCCTCAGCAAGCTAAAGTTGTCATAAGCTCATGTAATATAGTTTGGATATTTGTTTGTGATTCAGTGATTAAGTTTTTGATAGTGGGGTAATTTATTGAAATTATCTCAATTCTAACATTTGACTCTTCAGCTTGTATCCATACCCGTAACCTAAACTCCGTTACAACCATGCAAAGACCTTTCGATTAGTGTATCATATCATTTACAAGTGGTGGAGATTTGATTTTCTTGCAAGCCTATAGTAATAACTTCTCATGTTAGACAATCGAGTGCTTAATCATGAACCTTAAACACTTTGAGTGACTTGAGTGAATCCTTAGTGAGGATGACATCTCTTGTATATTTAGAACTAAAGTTAATTACTTAGAGGAAGAAGATTACCTATGATTTTATTATCAAAATATTCTATTTAGATTTTTTGAGGCTTTTAATGCCCCTATAGTTGAATTTTCATTGTATGATTTTTCGTGGAATAGTTTGTAACATTATTAGTAATGATTATGTGATTGAGAGGAATGAATTCTAGCAGTGAATGAGAGTTTTGCTTAAGGACAAGCAAATGCTTAAGTGTGGGGGTATTTGATAAACGCCAAATTATACATAGTTTTACCTCAAATACTTAGCATATTTATGGATGTTTACTATTAGATTTGTAGATTTTGGTGCTCTTAATCCGGTTATTTCATGTTTTGTACTCAGGAGAGCATCAAGAGTCAAAAGGAGCCAAAAATGAGCTAAAAATGGACAAAAAAGACCAAATTGAGAAGATCAGACAGCCTAAGCCTTACCACACGGGCTGCTCACACGCCCGTGTCCTTCGAGGGTGTCGACCAAGGCTCTCACAATTCACACGGCCTGGCCATTGACCCACACGGCCGTGTGCAATTTAACGAATTGAACACGGCCTGGCAAACACTCACAAGGCCGTGGCACACCGGCGTGTCCTTTTTTCAAAGAGTTATATTTTACACAGAAAAGGGTACTTAGGGAGGAAGAAAGCCAATCCAAAGCCTATATAAACACCCTAAGTATGACCTAGTAAAGGGGACTCTTCTAGAACTTTTCTGGAATACAGAACCACACGCTAAGAATTACTTGAAGGAAGCTAGACGATCCATCCCAAAAGCTGGAGCTACTCCAAGAGTGAAGATCTCTATCAGAATTCCTTCAGGGGTTTTAGAGTTTTCTTTATGTTTTGTTATTTTCATACTTTACTCTTATATTTTTATGAACTAAACCCCTTAGATACCTAAGGGGGTTAAAACCTATGATGGATCTTGTTATTACTATCTGAACTGTATGATAAATACTTGATTTGTTCTTAATTATGTGTTCTTAATGCTTGAGTTAATATTCTGGGTATTAATTCATGCTTTGATGTGCTTATGCAGAGGAGCAAAAGTCCCTGTCTAAGAGTAGATTTGGCATAATTAAGCGAAGTTGATCGAATGCCTAAAAATAGGGTTACGAGATTTTACCGGATTAGGGTGAAACCTAATATGGGAGTCCATAGAGTGATTTACTGCTTCCCTAGGGGTTTTAATTAAGAAAGAAATTTCGATTAATTCAACTGAGGGTTAGACATTATTAGTCTCGAAAGGGATAATAACATAGGTTAGGAAGTCTCACGGATCAAGTCAAGTGAATAAATCGTCTGGTTCAGAGTTAGATAACAAGTGAAATCTAGGTGGATTCCTCATCGGGTGTCGTCTTTATCAAATTAATTTTCTTTAAGTCTTTTTCCAACTTTTCTCTTTACTTTAGTTTGATTAGTTTATTAGTTTAGTTAATTAGTTTAATAAACAACCCCTGTAATAGCCCGATTTTAGGCTTAATCGGAACAGTGGTTTCGGGACCACAAATCCGACGAAAAAAAATGTAATGGCTTGAATTTTCAGAGGTGTTGGAACGGTGATTCGAGATCACTAAATTCGACAAATGGGTAGAAAATATTATTAATTTAGTAAGTATAAGTTAAATATGAAGTTAGGAAAATTTTTGAAATAGTGAATAGTGCACTAGAAATAAATATTAAAATAATTAGAATCGAATGAGGTATCAAGACCTCGGGGATTTTAAACTGAGCCATAAATATTTTTATAAATATTTATGGAGTGTTAAAAGTTAGTATTAAAGTTTCGTTAAGAAATTTTGAAGTTCCGATAATTAATTGAACAAAAAGGACTAAATTGTAACAAATGCAAATTTTGGGAAATGATTAAATAGCTTAAATGATAAAAGGAAGAGGGCTTAAAAAGCAAATAGACCCAAGGTCTATTTGGGCTGGACGGCAGAGGCATGAAATCAGCAAGAAAGTAAGGAGAATTAAGGGCAAAATTGGAAATTGCAAAATTTGCTTAATAAAGTTAGGACCCAAGTGGAATTATCTAGATTTTCTCTTCATTTTTCTGAATTCTCATCAGCTAAAACACCATGGAAGGGCTTCTTCAAGCTGGTTCTTCATATTTTTATTACAAGTAAGTTCAATTCTTGACTATTTCTTGAAATTTTTGTATTTTTATGACTTTTACAACTAGGCCCACTTGTTAAATTCATTAGTTTTTGATTTTATGAAAGAAGTTGAAAGTTGATATGAATATGTGCTGGAAGTATATGATGATTTAGCATGAAATTAGAGCTTTAAATTGTTCATATGCTGATTTTATTGAAAGAATTGAATAGAAAGTGAATGTTTGGGACCTAATAGTAAAAGAGTTTGAAGATAGAGTTATATGTGGAAATTCTGAATTTCAATAGTTGTGTAACAACTTATAATGTCTAGTAAAGTACTAATTGAGAAAATTAGATTAATTGAGGGGTTAATTGAGAAAGGACCGAATTGTATAAACTGTGAAATTTGGGGCAAAATGGAAATCAACATTTTGCACTAAAGCAGTTTTGGACAGCAGCAGTAGTGTAACTTTGAAAAATCACCAAAAATTGTAGAGATTGAATTAGAGGATGAATAAAATATGAAATTAAAGCTTATTGAGTCTAGTTTCTTATAAAAGAAATTATGTGAGCAATGGAATTGTAAATCATGAGATATAATAGATTTTGTGAGACAAGGTCAGAATGAATTCGGGTTCCCCTGTTCTGATTTTGGAAAATCATTAAAAATTGTACAGAAATTATTATGAGTTATAGTTTATATGGTTAGAATCCTTAATGAGTCTATTTTTAGAAGAAACAAGCTAAAACATCATCCGAATTCTTTACAATGAGATAATTAATTTTTAGTGAAGAGTGGTCGGAACTGTCAGACAGCAAAACAGGGGAAACTTTAAAGAATAAACTGTACTATTTGGCTGAACCAAAAATTATGAAAATTTTATGTTATGAAGATATGTGAGTCTAGTTTCAGGGAAAATTAACGGATCTTAATTTGGAGCTCCGTAGCTCCGGATAAAAATAATTTAGTGACTCTGACTCGGATAAACAGCTTTGAATATACATGTTAGTGAATATTGAAATTATGGTTAATGTTGTTTAAGTGTGTTATACACATTAAGGATGTGGAATGGAGAGGAGGAGGAGGAAAATTGGGAAATATATGAATGATTCGTGTATAAATGGTCATATGTTTGATTATAACTCATAAACGATGAAATATGAATGATGCTTATTTTTGTGCATTATTGGTCATGGTTTCAGCTCATGTGTGAAAATAAAGTTTCATAGTATGTGTGTATGGTATATTCAGTATATGATTTGGCATGAAATAATACCATGAATGGTTTATGAATTAACACATGTTGGTAAGCCTGATATATGAATAAATGATCAAATTGAGCGGAACGCCGGATTTGAGTACTTCTGATCAAGTGATAAAGTGATAAGTGGTAGCTTTAGCTACACTTATCTGATCAAGTGACAAGTGGAAAGTGATAAGTAATAGCTTCGGCTATACTTATCTGATCAAGTGATAAAGTGATAAGTGATAGCTTCGGCTATACTTATCTGATCAAGTGATAAAGTGATAAGTGATCACTTATCTGATCAAGTGACAAGTGAAAAGTGATAAGTGATAGCTTCGGCTATACTTATCTGATCAAGAGACAAAGTGATAAGTGATAGCTTTAGCTACACTTATCTGATCAAGAGACAAAGTGATAAGTGGCTGCACTTATCTGATCAAGAAACAAAGTGATAAGTGGCTACACTTATCTGATCAAGAAACAAAGTGATAGGTGGCTACACTTATCTGATCAGGGACAAGTGATAAGTGATCATACGTAAGACCATAGTTATACTATGGCAAAGTGAAAGTGAAGTACTCAATTTTCCGTGACCGTTCTCTAATTTGATTAAGGATGGTAAGTGACAAATGGGCCCAAAAGAATTAAAGTAAATGGATAAGTGGTAGTGTATTTATATCAGGACGATGTTGTTATTCAAACTAAAGTGATATTTTCATTGCTAAATTGAGAATTTCATAAATGTGTTATTGAATGGTATAATCAATAAACATTGAGTTAAATGGTAAATACGTATTAGTTTTGAATTTGATGTCATTGAATTGTACGTGAATTAAATGGAAATTTCTAGTGATATGATTTAAATTATGAGCATGAGAAATTGCCAATTGAATGAAATGGAAATGAAGCATTAAATTGCATGAGTATGTATCGGGTCTCGCAGGCCCTAATTATTATGATTATAATATTTTGAGGATATATTGTGAAAAGTTATAAAAACATGTTAATTATTTTTGAAAGTTTTAATTTTGATGAAATTTTATAACTCGGTTAAATACGTTTACAAGTGTATGTGTTTTGGTAATGCCTCGTACCCTATTCCGGTGTTGGATACGGGTAAGGGGTGTTACAACCCCTCTCTATTTCTAAGTTAGATAATAAAAAGATAGTTATTACTAGTACTTTTGGTTCCCTTGGGTACGATATACCGGTCTTGCTATTACTATACTATTGTTCGATAAGTGCGCTTGCCTTTCCGTCGTGATAATAGTTAGTCTAGGTTTGATCTTCATTATAAATATTTATTACTTGTTACGAATCATGCGATCAAGATACATGTCCAAACCCGGTAAATTACATTGTTAAGTTGTTAAGTGGATTCTTAGATATTTAAGGGGGACATCCAATACTTAATTGGAAATTGGAAGATGCTCAGAAGGTTTAGTTGACTATGTAAACTCGAATTATTTAAGAGACTTAAACAAAATAAGATCTCTCACTAATTATCTGTTTGCTTTCCAAACAAAATAAGATCTCTCACAGATTATCTGTTTGCTTTCAGCAATTGCACTGTTAGCTGGAAAGTGACCCTACAGGCCACTATGGCATTATCAACTACAGAGGTAGAATATATGGCTATCATAGAGGTTGTGGAATGGGCCATTTGGCTGAAACGTCTATTCGGGGAGCTAGTTGAAAAAAACGAAAAGACTATTGTATATTGCAAGAGTCAAAGTGTCATACATCTCACTGAGGATCAGATGCATCACGAAAAAACAAAGCACATAGACTTTCAGTATCACTTTGTTTAGGAAGTGTTTTGATGGTCGCTAAACTAACTAAAAATTTTGACTAAGGCAAGTGCACCTATCGAACAGTAGTATAGTTATGGTGAGACTGGAAATATCTATCCACAATGACTAAAAGTACTAGTAATTACTATCTTTTTATTATCTAGCCTAAGAATTAAAGGGATGCTTTAAACTAAGATTAACTATCTAATTAACTAAGAACACAACAGAAATAAAAGTTGGGAAATACTTTTGGAAAACCGATGGAGAAGACAACACCCAACGAAGAATCTACCTAGACTTCACTTATTACTTCTGAACTAGACGATTTATTCACTTGACTTAATCCGTAGAAATCCCTATTTTATGTTAATAGCTCTCTCAAAACTAAAAACAACTGACTCTAGGTTCATTAATTGAAATGTCTTTCTAATTAAAACCCCTATTATCGCATTAACTCGATCTATGGATTCTCTTATTAGATTTGACTCTAATCGGCAGATTTATGTCGTCATTTCTCTAGGATTGCATGCAACTCCGCTTAATTATGGAAGATCTACTCTTAAACAGAGACTTTTGCTCTACTGAATAAGCACATCAGACTTAAATTAATATCCTGAAATATTAGAGCAAGAATTATGAACATATAATTAAGAATAAAAAGAAGTATTTATCATATAATTCAAATAGTAATACGATCTGTATTAGGTTTCATCTTCCTTAGGTATTTAGGGAGTTTAGTTCATAACGATGGGTGAAAACATCTCAAAATTAGGAAAACAACAAAACATAAAGAAACCCAAGGAACTTCTAAGGAAATTGAATGGAGATCTTCAGTCTTGAAGTAGATCCTGCTTCCGAGCTGATTTTGATGGCTGTTTTCGAGTATTTTCTACCTTCTACTCTGTCTGTCCCTTGATCCTCTCCTCATGTGTTTAAATAAACTTTGGAATGCCCAAAATAGCCCAAAATTAGCCTTTTTCGAATAGAGTTAGACTTGGGCTCGACAGGGATACGGCCATGTGCCACGCCGGTGTGGAGGTGCTCAGGCCATGTACAATTCTAACATGGTTTAATGTCGACATGGCCATGAAACACGGGCGTGTAGCTTGCCCGTGTGTCTAACACGAGCATGTGGAAGTGCCTAGGCCGTATGGAACACTAAATTCAGCTTATTTTGTCCGTTTTTTGCACGTTTCTTGCTCTTTTCACTTTCCTATGCTCTTCTGAGTATGAAACATGAAATTAAAGGATTAGGAGCATCGAATTTAATAAAACTAATGATAAATCATCCATAAATATACCAAGCATGGGATAAAAATATGTATATCTTATGGCTTATCAAATATCTCCACACTTAATCATTTGTTTGTCCTCAAGCAAAATCCTCAACTCATAATTAAAATAAATTCTTCTTAACTTATAATTCTCATAAAAAATGTTTCGAAGTAACCTACAAGTAATCAAATATTGAGAATTCAACTAAAAGAATATTAAAATTTCAAACAATCCAAGTTAAGCATTTTAATCATAAGATCATAGGTATTCCCCTTTATTTAAGTAATTACCTTTAATTCCAAATCGACAAAGGTTGACATCCTCACTAAAGATTCACTCAAATCACTCCAAGTGTTTAAGGTTCAAAAATTAAGCACTCAATAGTCAAATATGAAAAGTTATTACCATAGGCTTGCATGAAAATCAAATCTCCACCACTATAATGAGATGATACACAAATCAAAAGGTCTTTAACAGGGTTGTAATGGGGCTTAAGTTAAAGGTGTGGATAAAGGCTGAAAAAGAGGGTTAGAATCAAGATTAATTTAATAAATTACCAATATTAGAAAAATAAAGCTAATCACTGAATTACAAACAAGTGCCAGAATTAAAATTATCCAAAACTAATGAGGTGAGCTTTTCCTCAATATAATAACTTTAACTTATCCAATCTCTTTATAACAATATATAATTATATGAATATAAATATATGGTTTTTTTAAGAATAAAAACAATAATAGAAAGTACAAAATAACAAATAATTCAGCAACTAAAATGGACGAAAATAGTTAGGTAACTGATCAAATCAAATCTCGATAAAAAGGGAGTCAATAAAAAGGGAGAAATTCTTAACGAATCAAAAAGGGTTAAGTTGTGGGTTAACATTTAATAGGGAAATATCAAGAAAATGGTGTTTGAGGCTCAAAGGGGTTCACTAAGGGTTAATTATGTGGGTAGGCTTTTTATGGAGTGAGCGGGTTAAAACTTGAGTGCCTTCATCATCTCAATATATCAAATCAAAGGTGTGGTCTTGACATGTATAATCGATGCAAGTTCTAGAATAACAAATCAGTATTGACTCACTCATAATCATCAATAAAAGTGAACAAGAAAGATATATGCTCTAAAAGCTCAAAATCTCACAAAAATTATGGGTTTTTTATGTCAATCCTGTAGATTTAGAACTTCAAGATAATACATCATTGCATGGAAACACCCTAACAATTTTAATTCTAAAAAATTCAACTTATCATGTTTGATTCTCTATTGTCCTAAATTTTAAATAATCAATGCACAATTACTTATGTTTTAATCCAAAACATATCAATAAAAATCATAAATTCATTCTAATAGTAATATGAGAAAATTATTTGAGAATAAGATATAATTCAGGAATTTTCTGATAATCATATAAATATAACCACCCCAGACATAAGATGTACAATATCCTCAATGTACAAAGATAAATAATAACAATATAAGCATAATATCATAAAAGAGCGGGAAAAGTGAAACTACCCTGAATTTGGATATAATCCTTGGAATAGCGAAAGCGGATTTATAGACATTGGTTATGAAGTGCATGCTTAACTAGGAAAAGACGAAGGTGGGGCAGGATATTCCGGTTGTGGTAGAGGTTGGGTTCCACAATCACAGTGCCAAGCGAAGAGGTTATCATGGTGGTCAGTGTCGTGGTGGCTATGGTCGTGATTGAGCAGGACATAACAGTTTTGGATTATCTTTTCCCAGAGGATTGTTTGTACATTCCTGGGTAGCACCAATTGACTGAATTCTTTGAAACTGCGATATCACCAGTAATGTTTTAGGGAGTTATATTGATAGGGTTGTCATGGTTACTCATAAAGGAACAACCATATAAATAAGGGGTTAAAAATATACTAATAAAAAGCCTTCTAGAACATGATAAATAAAAATAACAATAAAAACAAAAGGAAAAGAAAAACAAAGTGAAAATAAAAGGACTCAAAAGTCCTCGTCGGCAGCTGGATCGTGAGGTGGTGGTGCTGGAGGCGAAATATGAAAATGCTGGTAAATCTGTTACAGAGTTCCCTCTGTACTGTCGAATCGCTGAGCGATGCTGTTGAACTGCTGAATGCAGCATTGCTCAAATCGAGTCAGTTGTTCAGAAATTTCTGTCAATGAAGCAACCGCATGAACTGGTCTGTGACTTGGCGGTGGCTGAGAAGGTGGGTTCTCATGAAAGGAAGGATATCGTCAGTAATATCTTTAGGGTCATCTTGATCGGTGGCTCGTGCTAGTCGGTATTGAGGAGGATCGAACCCACGACGACACTCTATCATCCTCATGTGGAGCATACTTGAGATGCCCTGTGGGGACATCCGACCGATGAGTGTAAGTGATGAGGATTGCACCAATGTGTTCAGGAGCCCAAAGTGTCGAGCTATACGAGTCACGTAAAGCCTGATATAGATGGCTCCCTTTCTGTGTCATTCGGTCTGATGGCGAAAGGCGAGGCCGATAAAGTACGCGAGATCAAAAACATGCCCTTGCCTCACGCTCCATAAAAAATTTTCGTCGTGAGTATTAACGACGCCATTGCTCTCTCGTCGCCCTGTTAAGGTGTGAGCTATAAGGGCGTGGAGATATCATAAAGCTGGAGAGAGAGCCGATGCCTTAAAGTGGTTGGGGTTATAGATGCCCATAGCAGGAATGAGGGCTGCCCAACATGAGGAAGGTGCGTAATGAATGTGACAGTGGAGATGAAAAAAATTGTCGGCCTCCATAAATTCTTTTGTATAAAGTCCCAAGGCAACTTCAAATTTTGGGACACTCAATTGACACACTAGACCGCCAAGACGGAATTAGACTATGTCTGGGTCGTCGAACTCTGACATAATCGTCTGCAATTGAATTGTCGAACAAACTTCCAAAGTGAGCTCCAGGTATGTCGGCTCAATAACGTTAAAGAAACGATCCCAATGAGCGGTAACAAGGAGGGCCCGAACTGAGTCAACTAGGTAAACCTACTCTAATGCGGCCCAATTGATGAACCGGCCCACACCAAGGGGTCGTGCACTTAGAATTTGAAACAACTCCTCCTGAGGTCCTGGTGGGAATTGGAGAAAAGGATGGCGCACCTCAGAGGTCGCACCTGACCCTTTCAGTTTTTAGAAGCTAGGACTACAGACTTTTTACCACGAGTATTTGTCATCGTGTCCTTAAGAATTTTCAATAAAAATAAGAGGATCAAGAACCCACTAAGACAAAAAATTCCAAAGAATGAATCATAATATAATGCATATAATGAGACTAGCAGGAAAGAAAATATGCGCATAGATAGTTTTTCTTGGCCTAAAAACCTAATAGAGAAATCCAAGAATCTAAATAAATTAATCCTAAGTGGAATAATGAACCATGTTAAAATAAAGAGTTGTATGTCAGATAACACCGAAACAAGGTTAAATGTTTAAAAATGTAAAGTTCAAATGGTAAACTAACTATCAGAGAGAAATTCCAATAATCATAGTATGTTGTAAATGAATGATTCTTAAGCATAACAAAATAATAACAATGGGAAACAACCTATTTTACGAAATATGAGGTTATGGTCTGAAATAGCAATAAAAATAAAATAGAAAAGAAATAAATATGTAAACAAATAGCTAAATGTGACAGAGAAGAAACTGATAGAGATGGGAAACGGTGGCAGTTGGCTGATGTTGGGGCGTGGGGTAAAACTTGTGTGAGAGAAGAGAAATGAGAGGGGGTTATGGGCTGTGAGGGTAAGCAAAGAGAGAGAAAGGGAAAGGAACTGAAAGAAAAGAAGGAAGAAAATGAGAGTGGGGGTGTCGGTCGCCGGCTGCTCATTGGGAAATGGTGGTCGAAGTAAGGAAGATGAATAGTAAAAGGGGGTGTGATGGGTGAATAGTGGGGTTTAAATAGGAATAGAAAGATTTTAGGGTAAGGGTTTCAATCAAAAAGAGGGCCACAGTCGTGTAGGCCCTATTTTGGACCACACGGCCGTGGCTCACGCTCGTGTGTCTTGCTCCTAGCCTGTATTTTTCATGAAATTTTAAGTCAGTATCACACACGACCTTTTAGACACTCCCGTGTACCCAGGCTGTGTGGCTCGTACGGCTGTATCGCACGGCTATGTGCTCTTTCGTTCGCTTCTCCCACGCCCATGTGAGTTCCAACACGCCCGTGTCTTAATTTGTGCCTGTGGTCTAATGATTTAAATTAGTGTCGTCCACGGCCTATGGACTCGCTCATGTGCCATACGACCACATCGCACGGCCATGTGGTGGCTGGTTCACTACTCCCACGCCTATGTCATACTCTCAACGCCTGTGTGTCTCAGTCAAGATTGCCCACGGTTTTTGGGCACGGTCGTGGGATCTGTCCATGTTCCATTCTAACTTGTTGAAAATTTCAATGTGTGTTCAGGTTCCCATACGGCCTCAAGCATGCCTGGGGTTAATAACTGTGTGGGTTAAACGGTCCCATTGCACGGTCGTGGTGATTTAACGCAATCCGTGCCTCTGTCGATTTTTGAAAAATTAGAGTGCAGTTTCAACATGGTCTACGACAAGCTCGTGTCTTTCAGCCGTATGGTTCGCAACCGTAGCTAGTTTTCACAGCCTATGTGTCACTTTGACTTGTTGAAAATGTGTGTCCTGTTTTAGCACGGCCAGGGACACGCCTGTGTGTCCAAGCTGTGTTCGCCATTGTCGAATGCCAATACTAAGGCTTTAAGAGTTTACACGGCTCCAGGCATGCCCATGTCTCCAACCCATGGTGCTTACACGGCCTAGGACACACTCGTGTGTCAGGCCGTGTGTTTTTCAAAAATACCTGCATTTAAAATATGAAAAATGAAAGAAAAATAAACTTATTTAATAGGGTTATTACTTGGGTTGCCTCTCGAGAAGCGCTTATTTAAAGTCTAAGCTCGACTTTACCTTATAGGCATATTTGGCAGGTTCGCGAAGCCGTAGCTCCTCTCTATAATCTTTAAAATCCTCACTGTTATAAAGTTTAAGACGATGTCTATTTACCTTGAAAGTGCCTTGGGTTGGATGACTCACCTCTACTGTGCCATATAGAAAAATGGTTTGGACTACGAAAGGACCTGACCATTGTGATTTTAGCTTTCCAGGAAACAATTTGAGCCTCCAGTTGTATAGCAGGACAATATCTCCAGCTTCAAATTACTTATGTTGCTTTAAACGAGCATCATGGGGGCGCTTCGTTGCTTCTTTGTATAATAGTGAGTTTTCATATGCATTAGCTCGCCATTCATCTTAGTCGTTCAGCTGCATCCTCTTCTCACCTACAAGTTTGGGATCAAAGTTTAGGAATTTTATAGCCCAAAATGCTTTATGCTCTAATTCCAATGGTAGATGACAACTTTTCCCATAAACAAGTTTATAAGGAGATGTTCCTATGGGGGTCTTAAAAGCAGTTCTATAGGCCCATAAAGCATTATCTACTTTCATTGCCCAATCCTTCCTATTTGACTTTACAGTCTTTTCTAGGATACGTTTAAGCCCTCGGTTTGCTACTTCGGCTTGTCCACTAGTTTGAGAATGGTAAGGGGTAACTGTTTTGTGGTAAACTTTATTTCTTAAGGGTTTTATCAAATTGAGCATTACAAAAATGAGTACCTTTATCACTGATAATTACTCTAGGTGTTCCAAATCGAGAGAAGAGTTTCTTAAGAAATCTCACCACCACTCTAGCATCATTAGTAGGTAAAGCTTGGGCTTCCACCCATTTGGAAATATAATCAACGGCTACTAAGATATATTTATTCCCAAATGAGCTAGGGAATGGACCCATAAAATCAATACCCCATACATCAAATATTTCACACGAAAGTATATACGTTTGAGGCATTTCGTTATGTTTGGAGATATTACTTGTTCGTTGGCATTTATCACAAGAAGTAACATACATGTTGGCGTCTTTGAATAGTGTGGGCCAATAAAAACCTGATTCAAGTACTTTATGTACAGTCCTAGTCCCATTGTAATGTCCTCCAGTCGGTTCTGAGTGGCAATATTCCCGGATTTTAATTGCTTCTAACTTTGTAACGCATCTTCTAATGACTTGATCTGTACATATACGGAAAAGAAAAAGATCTTCCTAAATGTAGTTTTTAACATCAATAAAGAATCGCTTCTTTTGCTGATGTGTTAACCTTTTTGGTGTACCGTTAGCAACTAAATAATTCACAATGTCTGCAAACCAAGGTACCTCAGTGTTAGATATAGCAAAGAGTTGTTCTTCAAGGAATGAGTCATTTATCTCATGTTCATCAAGCTCCTTAAGATGTAGGTTTTCTAATCTGGACAGGTGATCTGCTGCAAGATTTTCTGCTCCCTTTTTATCTTGAATTTTTAAATCGAATTCTTGCAATAATAATATCCATCTTATTAGTCAAGGTTTTGCATCTGATTTAAAAAAGAGATATCGAAGAGCTGACTGGTCAGTGTAAACGACAACTTTAGATAATATTAAATATGGTCTAAATTTAAGGAATGCAAAAACCACAGGCAACAATTCTTCCTCAGTCGTCGTATAATTTTCTTGTACAGCTGTCAATGTCTTGCTAGAATAATAAATCAGTTGAAAATGCTTGTCTTTTCGCTGTCCAATAACCACACCTACTGCAAAATCACTCGCATCACACATTAGTTCAAAGGGTAAATTCCAATCAGGTGCAACTACTTTTGGAGCATTAATTAATTTATACTTAAGAGTATTAAATGCTTCTAAACATTCCTGATTGAAATCGAAAGGCACATCTTTTTTTAGTAAATTCGTTAAAGGCTTAGTTATTTTAGAAAAATCCTTAATAAATCTTTTATAAAGTCTAGCATGTCCTAAAAAGCTTCGAATAGCCTTAATTGAACTAGGGGGAGGTAATTTCTCAATTGTTTCAATTTTTGCTTTGTCAACCTCGATTCCTTTACTAGAAATTTTGTGGCCTAACACAATTCCTTCACGAACCATGAAGTGACATTTTCCCAATTTAGTACAAGGTTTGTTTTCTCACATCTCATTAGAAATTGTTTTCAATGTTTGAGGCAAAGATGGAAAGAGTTACCAAATATCGAGAAGTCATCCATAAATACCTCCATAATTACTTCTACGAGTTCATCAAAAATGGCCAACATGCATCGCTGAAAAGTAGCAAGAGTATTACATAATCCAAAGGCATTTTTCGATAAGCAAACGTACCATATGGACATGTAAATGTCGTTTTCTCTCGGTCCTCAAGAGCTATTGAGATTTGGAAGTAACCAGAGAGTCCATCTAGGAAGCAATAATACATCTGCCCAGATAATCTTTCTAACATCTGATCAATAAATGGTAAGAGAAACTGTTCTTTTCTCGTGGCATCGTTCAATTTCCTATAGTCAATGTAAACTTTCCATCCCGTGACTATGCATGTTGGGATCAATTCATTCTTCTCATTAGCCACAACAGTTATGCCTCCTTTCTTAAGGACAAACTACACAGGACCCACCCAAGAACTGTCAAAAGTAGGATAAATAACTTCAGCATCTAGAAGTTTAATTATCTTAGCTTTTACGACTTTTTTCATGTTAGGATTCAGTCGTCTTTGAGCTTGTACACAAGGTTTAAATTCATCTTCCATTAAAATTTTATGTGTGCAAAAAGAAGGACTGATCCCTCTTATGTCAGAAATTTTCTAGGCTATAGCTCATTTATGCTCCTTCAATACTTGAAGTAACTCGTCCTTTTTGGCTGGCTGTAAATCTAAAGCAATAATTACTGGTAATGTTGAATTATTTCCAAGAAACGCATATTCTAGGTGATTTGGTAGTTGCTTGAATTCCAATTTAGGAGGTTCTTCAACAGAGGGTTTTAATTTCAATTCATTGTTTACCTCAATACCCTCATAATTCTTCTGTCGCAGTGAAGACTCATTAGAATTTAATTCAGCTTTTGTCTTACCTAACACAGAATCATCATCATTTACCTCTTCTCCTTGTACAAGACACAGTTCCAACGTGTCCTTATGAATGATTTTCTGTAACGAATCTTGAGTAGCATGATCAAAAGAATCAATTAAATAGCAGGAGTCATCTTGTTCTCTAGAAAATCTCATGGCATCATAAATTTTGAAAATAATCTCTTCGTCACCTACCCTAAGTACAAGTTTACCGTCACCTACATCAATAACAGCCCTAGCAGTGGCTAAAAATGGGCGACCTAAAATTAAAAGCACCTCAACGTCCTCATGCATGCCAAGCACAACAAAATCAACAGGAAATATAAATTTATCTACTTTTACTAGTACATCTTCACTAATACCCCTAGGATATTTAATAGATCTATCAGCTAGTTGAATACTCATCCTAGTAGGTTTTGGTTCCCCAAGGCCAAGTTGCTTGAACATTTTGTAAGGCATCAAATCAATGTTAGCGCCTAAATCAGCTAGTGTCTTCTCAACATTTAAAATACCAATTAAGTAGGGAATAGTAAAACTTCCTGGATCTTTCAGTTTGGTTGGCAATTTATTTTGGAGTATGGCCAAACACTCCTCATTGAGTTCTACTGTAGACAACTCTTCAAACTTCATTTTTTTGTTAGAAACTTCTTCAAAAATTTTACATATGTAGGCATCTGCGAGATAGCTTCAACGAAAGGTAAGTTAATATGTAACTGTTTAAAAAGTTCAAGAAATTTACCGAATTTTACATCAATGCGGTTTTTCTTCAACTTTGCTGGATATGGGATTGGTGGTTTATATTCCCTCAGTATCGATTTTTCACTGATTTTTGGTTTGACCTCCTCACCTTCTTTCCTATCAGCTTCTTGTGGCAGCTTCTTTTCATATTCACTTAACACTGTCCCACTACTTAAGGTAACTGCTTTCACATGCTCTTTTGGGTTGGGTTTGGTGTGTAACACCCCTTACCCGTATCCAAGGCTGAAACAGAGTACGAGGCATTACCAGACTTAACAATACACATAGACGAAAATCGGGCCACAAAATTTCATTTAATTCAAAACTTTTCGAACACATGCATAACAAACAAAGTTAACTATATCATTACATCAAAACATAGGACATGGCACGATTAATTAAACTTATAAACCATAATGGATAAGGACCACATCTCATGATTTTATACGATAACTCAATGCAGGCTGATACATATGGTCAAAATCATAATAAAAATACATATCACAAACCAACTTCCTATACATGCCACTCACTTGATATTTCTAATATTTGAATTAATTTTCCCAAAAATGATATTTTGATAGTGTGATTTTGCCTCCGACGATCTCCAACCCTGAGCCGACCTGCCAACACTAAAGAAATGGAGAGGATGGGTAAGCTTTACGCTTAGTAAGTTCATATGAAAATAATAAGCAATTACTACCATGCTTTTCAAGATAAAACACTATAATTGTACAATTACACATATTCAGGACAGACTGTTTTCTGGAGTCCTGGTGTTAAAAAAATCATATCTCAAGTTAAAAAACTCGAAATAAAATTCCGTAAATTTTCTATGAAACTAGACTCATATGTATACTTACTAATTTTTTTTCTAGAATTTTTGGGTCAGGCCATTTAGTACAGTTTATTAGTTAAATTCTCCCCTATTTCAGGGTATGACTACTCTGACCCCTGTGCACTACGAACCAAATTTCTCCCTGTACAGAATTCCAACGACCATTCCGTTTGTTTCCTTTAAAATTAGATTCAATAAGGAATTCATGCATGTAAGGTATGACTCTAAATACTTTTTTTAAAATTTATGGTGAATTTCTAAAGTCAAGACAGGGGATCTCGAATTCATTCAGACCCTGTTTCACAAGAATTCAAATATCACACAATATAGAATTCTTTTGCTTCCCTTGTTTTTTTCATGTGAAAATAGAAGCTTTCTTTCCATAATTTTTTAAATTTAATTCAACTTACACAATTTTTGGTGAATTTTCAAAGTCATGCACTGCTGCTGTCTAATACTGTTTTACTACTAAAGTTCACTTTTACACAATTTCACTTAATCCATTCCATTTTATCGAGGTTCGCTCAAATATTGAGCATATTGCTCATAAATTCAAATAAACATATACTTCCACTTGTTCATCACATAATCACTTTCACATGTATTTTCATTTAATCGATTTCTCGTTCAACTCATCGGAATAATAACAGATACACAATTGCCTACACATTTTCCCATTTCTACACTTGTAGCCGAAGCTATCTGGTACGCATAGTAGCCTGCACTTAGTACTACACATGCGACCAACAGTCTGGTACACGTAGTAGCCTGCACTTAGTACTACACACGTGACCTCACCATCTAATACACGTAGTAGCCTGCACTTAGTACTACACACGTGATCACAGTTTTTGGGTACGCATAGTAGCCTGCACTTAGTACTACACATGCGACCTCACAATAGATCATTCGTATCGTTTTTATTCCGAAGGTTCAATCGGGAAATTCCTCAATTTTCAACATTTTACTAAATTGTCCGTAATCAATTTAAATTCATAGTTTACATCAAATAATCATTTGATAGGCAGCCACATTTCATATGATATCAAAATATAATAACATAAAAAGAATCGATAGATTATTTATGTACGAATTTACTCGAAGTGTCGATCTCACTATCCATAGTACCAATTGTCCATTCATAGTATAATAAGACACAACTCAAATATCAAATCAGCTTTTAAGAATTTACATAACATATATCACATATTTCATATATCACTTGTCATGTATCATCATTTTCTTGCATTTCATGTAACATTCTTTCATGTCATATTTCCACATCATAAACACCATTCCGTCAAATTTTTCAATATATTAAATCATATAATAGTAAGAAATATAATTCAAACATAACATTGCATTGTTATTATCATACGAACTTACCTCAATCCAGAAATAGCAATTTACCATTTTAGTCCATAACCTTGTATTTTCCCGATTTAAGCCCGAATCTTTATTTCCTTCATCTATAATATAGCATTTAGCCTAATAGTTAGTCACACTATTCATACGGGTCTAAAAATCATATTTTTTAAAATTTTTATTTTGACCCCTAAACTTTTGCATATTTGCACTTTTGCTTCAAGGTTCGGAAATTAAACTTCATCCTATTTTCTTATGTTTTATGACATGCTGATCATTTTTCCCTTCTATGGAAACATCAAATTCTCACTCTAACATGTACTTATGACTATTAGGTATTTTTACCGATTAAGCCCTTTTGCCCGTTTTCACTTAAAGTCGAGTAGCACAAGTTGTCTAACATAATTTAAAACCTCATATTCTATCATAAAACACCAAAATACACAAATTTCACCTATGGGTATTTTTCCAAATATGAACCCTAGGTTGAATTATTGCTAGCATAAGCTAAATCAAGTTACCGGGACTCTAAAAACGTAAAAATCATTAAAACGAGGCTAGAACGGACTTACAATCGAGCTTGGAAGCTTGGAAACCTTAGCCATGGAGTCTCCCTTGGTATACACGTCCATAGTGAAGAAGATGAGCAAATTGGCTTTTAATTTTGTATTTTAATTCATTTTACCCCTAAATGACCAAAATGCCCTTACTACTAAAATTTCCAAAAATTCCATTCATGTCCAATACTTGTCCATAAACTTTGAAATTGGTCAAATTTCTATTTAAGACCTCCTAATTAATATTTCAAAGCAATTTCATACTAGAAACTTCTAGAATGCAAGTTTTGCAGCTTATTCAATTTAGTCCCTAACTTCAAATTAAGCACTTTATGCATAGAATTTCTTCACGAAATTTTCACACAATCATGCAATCATATCATAGACCTCAAAATAATCATAAAATAATTATTTTTATCTTAGATTTGTGGTCACGAAACCACTATTTTGATTACGCCCTAATTCGGGATATTACATGGTGTTACTAGGTAGGCTCCCTTGTGGTCTCTCAAAAATCATCTTAACCAGCTGTCCAGAATCGAGCCCTTGAATCGATGCTTGTTGATTTTTAAGTGCAGTTTCAGTGTTTTAAAAATGGGTTTCTGCCGCTGAAATAAACTTCGTCATCATCTCTTCAAGGTTCGGCTTTTTCTCTTGCTGGTAAGGTTGTTGTTGGAAGCCTGGAGGGGGTGGTGGTCTCTGATTTTCTTGGCCTCCCCATGAGAAGTTTGGGTGGTTCCTCCATACTGCTTTGTAAGTATTACTATAAGGATTATTTTGAGGTCGATGATTATTACCCATGTAATTTATTTGCTCGTTCTCCATGCTGGGACCGAAGGGTAAATATTCTGAATTGCCCATTCCACCTCCACTCGTGTCATACTGCATCATCGGATGTACTTGTGTAGAACCACATAGATCGTCAATCTTTTTATTTAAGAGTTCTACCCAGTTTGATAACATGGTGACTGCATCTAGGCTGAAAACACCGGCTGATTTCGTTGACTTTGTTCTCATAACTTGCCACTGATAATTATTCAGTGACATCTCTTCAATGAACTCATAAGCCTCCTCAGGTGTTTTGTTATTTATGGTTCCACCGGCCTCTGTATTGATCATCTGTCTAGTTGAAGGGTTCAAACCATTGTGGAAAGTTTGAACCTGTAGCCATAAAGGCAACCCATGGTGAGGGCACCTTCTCAATAAATCCTTATATCTCTCTCATGCATCATATAGTGTTTCTAAATCCATCTAGACAAAAGAAGAGATACCATTCCTCAATTTAGCCGTTTTAGCCAGCGAAAAATATTTGAGTAAAAATTTTTCGGTCATTTGTTCCCAAGTAGTGATAAACCCTCGTGGTAACGAGTTTAACCATTGTTTAGCCTTATTCCTTAATGAAAAGGGAAACAACCGAAGGCGAATAGCATCATCAGAAATGCCATTGATCTTAAAGGTGTCGAAGAATTCTAGAAAATTGGCTAAATGAGTGTTTGGATCCTTGTCATGCAAACCATCAAACTAAACAAACTGTTGTATTATTTGAATAGTGTTAGGTTTTAGTTCAAAATTATTTGTAGCAACAGCAGGTCGAACAATACTCAATTCAGTTCTTGTTAAAGTAGGCTTAGTATAATCATACATAGTACGAGGAGCAGATTCTGATTAAGAGGACCTGCGGCAACTACAGGAGGTAGCGGATTATTCTGATTATCGGTCATCTCTTCAGTAAAATTGTAATGTCCTCTTGCTCTTCCTCTATGTACTGTAGACTTCGCCTTATTTCTCTTCTGTTTCTGCAAGCTGTATGTAACACCCCTTACCCGTACCCTAGGTCGGGATAAGGTACGAGGCGTTACCGGACAAACATACAAACATTAAACTAAAATACGGGCCATAAAATTTCATTCATATTTCAAAACGTTCATTCACTTACACATAGTCCCTTATTTGAGTCTACGAAGCCCAAAACATACTTTAGAAAGGGTTTGGGACTAAACCGAGAACTTACGAAAATCTTGGAAATTTCATGCTTTAAGGCTCCACACGCCCGTGTCCCAAAGTCGTGTTCCATACACGGCTAAGACAAATGGTCGTGTCTCTGCCTGTGTGGAATATACCTAGGCTATTTTCCAAGCTTTGGTCAACCTTAATCTCTTACACACTTATACAAAATCAAAAGCATATAACATGGTATTCATTTAATGATTAAATATTCTCAATTAAATCACAAACATAGCATTTGTATGTCATCATACTTGTGTCTCTCATACTCATTTTACCTTGTTTATTATAGTACCACTTATACATTTATACCAAGATTATCATCTTACCAAATATCTTCAGCTTAATCATCAAGCATTCATATTTAAAACTAGATCATATCTTTATAAAATACCACAATTCAGATGCACAAAATAACATGTTTGCCTGAAACATTTCAATTCAACTCCATACCCAACAAGCATTACATTGAGACTAGTCATATATATATATATACATGTCATGATACATATCATTCTCTTTTTGTTTTCTTATAAACACATATAATTTATTTCATTATATCAATATTTCATATACCATAGTTTCCATGTATTCCACATATATTTATTTTCCTCCTCCTCCTCTCCATTCCACATCCTTAATGTATATAGCATTCTTGTAAGTAAGATTTCACAATTTACTAATAAATGCTCACATCAACTGTCCACACGAGTCATAGTCACTTACTTATTTATAATTCGAGCTACAGAGCTCCAAATTAATATTCGTAAATTTCCCCTGAAACTAGACTCACATATCTGTCCACCATAAAATTTTCATAATTTTTGGTTTAGCCAATTAGTACAGTTTATTCATTAAAATTTCCCCTGAAACTAGACTCACATATCTGTCCACCATAAAATTTTCATAATTTTTGGTTTAGCCAATTAGTACAGTTTATTCATTAAAATTTCCCCTGTTTCACTTTCTGACAGTTCTGACCTCTCTTCACTAAAAATTAATTATCTCACAGTACAGAACTCGGATAATGTTTTTGTTGATTTATCTTGAAAATAGACTCATTAGGGATTTTAAAAATATAAGTTTAAGCCTCTAATTATTTTTATCCAAATTTTTGTGATTTTCCAAAGTCAGAACAGGGGATCACGTAATCATTCTAAACCAGTCTCACAAAAACATAAATATATCAAAATATAGAACTCCTTTTCTTGATATGTTTCTTTTATATGAAAATAGACTCATTAATATTTAATTTGATATCTCATTCAGTCTCTGATTCAATTTCTACTATTTTTGGTGATTTTTCAAAATCACATCACTGCTACTGTCCAAAACAATTTTATTGCTAATTCACTCTTTCACACTTTCTTTGTATTAACCTCATTTTAACATAAATATCACAAATCATTTTCACCACATTTCATACATCACAAGTATAGGCCCATGATCACAAGGTCACCATAAAATCATCCTCATGTATAACTTACTTGTTTATAACCTTACCACACATCCTGGTCACTTAATGAACACATCATTCACATAACTAAGTTCCTGCACTTATTCATCACAAAACTCACAAAGCAATACATAGAGAGTCTCTCGTTGAACACTTCGGATCAATCCTCGATATTTGGTGGTTTCAGCACATAACTCCACCCATCATATAGTTCGACTCTCTTGTACACATGGTGAACACTCAGTACCACCCATGTGACCTAGCCAATTTATCTCGTAGCTCTCTTGTCTACATGGTGTCCTTCACCTGGAACCACACATGCGACCTAGCTACATATATCCCGTAGCTCTCTTGTCTACATGGTGTACACATAGTATCATCCATGCGACCTAGCTACATCATAATGTCTTGTAGCTCTCTTGTACACATGATGTGCACTCAGCACCATACATGTGACCTAGCTACATACTATCTGTATCATCCAATCTTTCCGAAGGTTCAACCGGGATTTCTCTCTCTTTTCCAACAATTTCACCAATCAAGTAATTATCCACAAACATATTTCCAATATTATTATAAAATATCATAATACAAGTAATATTAATGTATTATTACATATAAACTTACATCTCATTTAATATCAAGGCAGTAACATTAAATTACACATTGCCTTATTAAAAATCATATGAACTTACAATTTCCCATAATATCCATAATCATAGAAATCACATTTATGTATGATAATTCAATGCACTTCATGTACCATAGACATATTTTTAGATCACTTCATAAACTTGGAACCATAATCATTTAATTTAACATAATTCAATTAATTCACTAAATTTAACTTTCAAATATAAATTACAGCATTATTGTTGTATTATTATCATACCAACTTACATGCTGTATTATTATCATACCAACTTACATGCTTTCAACACCTCGGAAATTATAATAAATATATCAATTTTACGTTGAAACATGCATAAATTAATGCTTATTATACATATGAACTTACCTCGATACTAAAACGACCATTTTACCAACTTTCCCAATTTTCTATCAACTTACATGCTTTCAACACCTCGGAAATTATAATAAATATATCAATTTTACATTGAAACATGCATAAATTAATGCTTATTATACATATGAACTTACCTCGATACTAAAACGACCATTTTACCAACTTTCCCAATTTTCTATCAACTTACATGCTTTCAACACCTCGGAAATTATAATAAATATATCAATTTTACATTGAAACATGCATAAATTAATGCTTATTATACATATGAACTTACCTCGATACTAAAACGACCATTTTACCAACTTTCTCAATTTTCTATTTTTCTCTCATTCTAGGTTCAAATCTCGTTTTTCGGGATCTAAAACATCATATTTTACTTATTTAATTAATGTACTATTCAAAACAGTCCTTAACTCAAACTTTGGAAAAATTACAATTTTTCCCCTAAACTTTTGCATATTTACACTTTTGCCCCTAGGCTCGAGAATTAAACTTCATCCCTTATTCTTATGTTTTATCACACGCTGATCACTTTTCCCTTCTATGGCAACATCAAATTCTCACTCTAACATATATTTATGACTATTAGGTATTTTTACCGATTTTAAGCCCTTTTACTCGTTTTCACTCAAAACCGAGTAGCACAAGTTGTCTAACATAATTTAAAACCTCATATTCTATCATAAAACAGCAAAATAAACACATTTCACCTGTGGATATTTTTCCAAATATGAACCCTAGCTTAAATTATTCTAGAATAAGCTTAATCAAATTACCGGGATTCTAAAAACGTAAAGAACTTGAAAAATGGGGTTAGAACGGACTTACTATTGAGCTTGGAAAGCTTGAAAACCCTATACATGGCTTACCCCATGCTAATTTTTGCCTCCATGAAAAAGATGAGTCAATTTTGGCTTTATTTTCCCTTTTTATTTCTTTTAATTACCAAATGACCAAAATGCCCTTCCTTACTAAACTTTCAAAAATTCCATCCATGTCAATTTTTTTCCATCACTTAGAAATTGGTCAAATTGCTATTTAAGACCTTATAATTAATATTTCAAAGCAATTTCATACTAGAAACTTCTAGAATGCAAGTTTTGCAACTTATTCAACTTAGTCCCTAACTTCAAATTGAGCACTTTATGCATAGAATTTTTTCACGAAATTTTCACACAATCATGCAATCATATCATAGACCTCAAAATAATCATAAAATAATTATTTCTATCTCAGATTTTGTGGTCCCGAAACCTCTGTTCCAACTAGACCCAATTTTGGGCTATTACACTGTACTCTCTATTTCACTATCAAAAAACAAAGGTCCTGACGAGTTCTTTTTAGTCATAAACTAGAGACACCTGCCAGAAACAATTAAAAAGAAAAATAAGAAAAGAGGAATTAAGCTAAAAACAAAAAGTAAATTGCAATAAAAGTAAAAATGGCTAAAGTAATAAAATTCAAGCTTTCCTAATATCTTAGTCCCCAGCAATGGCGCCAAAAAATTGATGGTCGCTAAACTAAATAAAAACTTCGACTAAGGCAAGCACACCTATCGAACAGTAGTATAGTTATGGTGAGACCGGAAATATCGTATCCACAATGATTAAAAGTATTAGTAATTATTATCTTTTTATTATCTAGCCTAAGAATTAAAGAGATGTTTTAAACTAAGATTAACTATCTAATTAACTAAGAACACGACAGAAATAAAAGTTGGAAAATACTTTTGGAAAACTGATGGAGAAGACAACACCCAAGGAAGAATCCACCTAAACTTCACTTATTACTTCTGAACTAGACGATTTATTCACTTGACTTAATCCATAGAAATCCCTTCTTTATGTTAATATCTCTCTCGAGACTAAAAACAACTAACTCTAGGTTGATTAATTGAAATCTCTTTCTAATTAAAACCCCTATTATCGCATTAACTCTATCTATTAGATTTGACTCTAATCCGGCAGATTTATGTCATCCTATCTCTAGGATTGCATGCAACTCCACTTAATTATGGAAGATCTACTCTTAAACAGGGACTTTTGCTCCACTGAATAAGCACATCAGACTTGAATTAATATCTTGAAATATTAAAGCAAGATTTAAGAACACATAATTAAGAATAAAAATAAGTATTTATCATATAATTCAAATAGTAATACGATATGTCTTAAGTTTCATCTTCCCTAGGTATTTAGAGAGTTTAGTTCATAACGATGGGTGAAAACATTTCAAAATTGGGAAAACAGCAAAACATAAAGAAACCCAAAGAACTTCTAAGGAAATTGAATGGAGATCTTCAGTCTTGAAGTAGATCTTGCTTCTGAACTGATTCCGATAGTTGTCTTCGAGTATTTTCTACCTTCTACTCCGTCCGTCCCTTGATCCTCTCTTCGTGCGTTTAAATAAACTTTGGAATGCCCAAAATTAGCCTTTTCCGAAAAGAATTAGACTTAGGCTCGATAGGGACACGACCGTGTGCCACGTCCGTGTAAAGGTGCTCAGGCCTGTGCAATTCTAATGTGCTTTAATGTCGACACAGCCATGACACATGGAGCGTGGCCTACCTGTGTCTAACACGGGTGTATGGAAGTGCCTAAGCTGTATGGAACACTGAAGTCAGCCTATTTTGTCCGTTTTTGGCTCGTTTCTTACTCTTTTCACTTTCCTAAGCTCTCCTAAGTATGAAACAAGAAATTAAAGGATTAAGAGCATCGAATTCAATAAAACTAATGATAAATCATCCATAAATATGCCAAGCATGGGATAAAAATATGTATATCTTATGGTTTATCATGGTTGCTCAAGGAAATGTTCAGATTCACAAGATTTCCAGAGAAAACAACCCAACTGATATGATGAAAAAGAGTCCTCCAATCTCTAAGTTCAAGAACTGTCTAGACTTGGCAAGTATTCGATAAAGATCAAGTAGGCCCCTAATGGGCTCGACAAAGAAAACATTGCGAAAATACGAGTCAATGTGGAGATTTATAGAGTGTGCCTTTTATTTTGGATGAAATAAGGTTTGATATTGGGACAAGGAAGAGTTGACGTCTCGACGAGAAGAACTATCATGTCCTAATAAAGCGAAGAAGGACATCTCGACGAAACAATATGCCACATCACGACATGGCAACATTTTCTATACTAAATCGAGTTTCTTCTCCTAGTTAAACTCTGCTATCTTTTCCCAGTCTAACTCTTATTTTCTAGGGATGTTTTAGTCATATTTTCACACAAATTTCAAATATAAATTGGGCTTTTAGAAACCTTAGAAAGATTGATTGAACAACACAATTTAGAGAGAGTTTTGTGGGAATTTTAGGAAAACTTTGTATTTTGGGTCCAAGTTTGTTTTATTTCTCCATCTTGTACTCATCTTCGATTATTTTTTGTTTAAGTGAAGTTTTCTTTATTCGTGGTTTTTATATTCACAAGATGAGCTTTTCCACATAAATATTTGTGTCCAATTTTTCTCATTTTTCATTTTTTGTTTATTGCTTAATTTTGGTTGTCCCTACAAATACAAGCATCAAACATAAGTTTCTAACCCCAAAGACTCCATAATATAACATAGTTATTGAAAGGAAGAATCAGACTATGTAAGACATAATGAAGGTCATGCTTAATGCTAATGTTGTTTCAAACACGTTTTAGGGGGTAGCTATTAAGGTAGCTTGCCATGAGATCATTAAGGTCTTTTTGAGGCCTAGCACAATGATTACAATCTATAAGATATGAAAAGGAAAGAAGCCAAATGTGGGATACTTTTATGTGTTTAGAATTGTATGTTGCATACTCAAATATAAAAGTTATCGAGGAAGTTTTGATATACGTAGTGATAAAGGTATATTTCTTGGGTATTCTACAAATAACAAGGCATATAAAACGGTTAACAAGTTCACAAAAAAAATAACGGATTCTTTTAATGTTGTTAAATACGAACTTAAAAGTCCCTTAACTGAATATACAGAAAAAGACGCAATTGAGCTAGTTGTAAAGGAAGGTTGCAACTAAACATGTAACTAAGTAGACTGGCAGTATTGATCAACCTACAAATGAACTTTATCAACCATAACCATCTTAAAGGGTACACAAAGTTCATGAATTGGATAATGTAATTGGTACTATTAAGGGTAGAATCAAGAGCAGGGACAAGCCTAAAACAACATATCGTGACATGGTTAGGTCAACTAGTAAACTTTCTTTTGTGGAGCCCAAAAAGGTTGAAAAGCTTTCAAGGATGGTATGAAATTTGGACCCCATACTTAAAGACTACAATGAAATTGGGAAAAAATGGATCTTTAAGAATAAGATAAATATGCATAAGAACACCACTAGAAATAAAGCCAAAATTGATACTCAAGTTACACAAATGGAAACTTTATTTTTATGAGACCTTTGCACCTATAGCTCGTTTGGAGGCCATCAAATTATTGTTGGTAGTTTCAACTTACTTCAATATCAAGCTGTTTGAAATAGATGTAAATAATGTGTTCTTAAATGGCTTCATCAGTAAAAAAACATTTATGGAGTAACGTTAAGGATTTCAAAACCCTAGACATCTCAATCATGTTTACAAAATCATTAAGGCACTAAACTGGTTGAAGCCAGCCCTAAGGGCATGGTATGGGAGGCTCTCTAAATTCTTTCTCAAGTAAGGCTATATAAGGGGAAATATAGACAGTGAATTTTTCATCAAGAAAAAAATAGTGATTATAGTAACCTAGATTTTTGTAGACAATATCATCTTTGGATCAACTTCTCAACAAGCTAAAGAAGCTTTTGGAAGATGACATAATCTAAGTTCAAGATGAGAATGTGAGAGAAGTGTCATACTTATTAGGATTTCAGATCAAACAACTAAAATATGGGATCTTCATATCTCAAGAGAAGTATCATCGCTATTTAGTGAATTAAAATAGATCAAAGCTATTAAAGACATTAAGGGGAATTTCTAATAAAATATGCTTAGATACAGGAGTAGTTGCAACTAACCTAAGCAACTATCATAGTACAATTGTTGGCCTATTATACCTTCACAGTTAGTATATCAGACTTGTGGTATAGTGTTGTCGTGTGTGCCATGTATTAATTTAATCCTATGAAGTCTCATTTAAAGGTTATTAAAAGGATTATTTGATATGTTAATGATACTATTGATCTTGCCATTTGGCTTTTGAAGAACACAATCAAATCTAGTGGGTTTAGTGATGAGGTTGGGTTGGCAATGTGTGACAAGAATAGTAGTTCATAAGGATGTTTCTATCATTGAACAAACCTAATGTCATGGTACAACAAGAAGTAATCATGAAAATCTTTTTAAACAATCGAGGCTAAGTACATAGTTGTTAGAAATTGCAATATAAAACTATTATGGATGAGGTCGATGCTTGAAGACTTTGGAGTTGCATTTGCACTTACAATTGTCTATTGTGACAATTCTAATGCCATCTATTGGAGTACGCCCAAAGATTAATCATGAGATGATTATAATAGTATGCTTATTTACCTTATTTATTAAGAAAGACATTGTCTTTATTATTTTCAGTTTTTATTTCTATGTATCAAATAAACTGATTAATAATAAAGTTTTGAGGATAATATGATTATTCTTAAACTATCCTTAGTCAAGCATAATTGTGAGCTAAGACAACAATAATACGTTAAAACTAATGTGATGTTGATTGATAATAAGTTGTTGTCAATGATATATGGTATCAAGTCAACTCATGGGTACATGTTAACAAAACAGTGTATTGAACTGACCCACCCTGAGAATATTTCTTGGATTATTATATAATAGCCACAACAGTTCTCATAGTGATAATGGTGTATGTAATCTTTTGGCTTAAGATCATCATAGTTCTAATATTGTGTCATATACTTTGACACAGTTAAACGTCTTCAATAACCAGTTGTGCTATAAAAATTTTTGTTGGGTATACCACAACTTGTGTAGTAGGATATGAATGATCAAGGCAAAATTTCTTGCTCTTACATAATGGGAGCGATACCATGGGCCCTTTAATCGAGTGAGACTAAAAATACATGGTTGTACTTAAATGAGTTGATATGAGATATCAAACTCATTTATTTATCTTATCTACTCGAGATTCAAGAAATAAAACATTGGACTATACAAGGTTATGTTGGACCACAACTTCCTGCAACTTAAGTAGTAGCAATGCATTGCTAGATGCTTGTTTGTAATATTAGAAATGTTTTAATATTACTGTCAATATTACAAAATCCTACAGGATTGCACCTTATGGTTCAAATGATTGGAATTCAAAGAAAGGCAAGATTATGCTTAACATGTCTCACAAGTTAAATTAACTATAGAAATATTTGATCAAGCAATGATAGTTTCCAAGAGTGCTAATGTGATCCTCTTACTTTATTTGAAGAGATATCTTATCAAAAACCAATTTGGACATAATCATAATGACACATTTCGGTCAAACTACTAGAAGATTACAAATCTAGTTATACATTGAAAACTTGTTATTAGTACAAGGGATGAAATTAGAAAGTGCACGTATTTGCTTGTTAGAGAAACTTATATCAAGTGCAAATTGATCGCAAGCAAATTATTTTCATGTTTGGTTTGTAACTACGCTTTAAAGAAGAAAGTGATTTTAGTTGAATATATAAGATTAAGGTCGTGATTTGATGAGCGAGTTGAACTTACATCACAACTTTTATTATTAATTCTTAATGAATTACTCTTTAAATAACACCTCACCAAAAAAAAACATTTTGAACTATGTGCACCATTATTATTCTACTCTTTTAGTTGTTTCCTTAATTTCAAAAGCAAGACAACACTAATTCATATAATTTATCTTAGAATAATTATTTTTTTATTATTATAAATTCAAACTTTGGTGTAAATGTCACCTCTTAGCACTCGTGAATGATGTTTAGTTGAAATAAAAACATGGAGATTTCCAAATTCCAATTAGTCCATGTTGATGTTCATGTTCAACCACTAACAATGTATGTGCTTAGAAATCATACTAAATCTAAGTTCACAACAACACATGATTTTTCTCCCCCCAATATACAATAATTCACGATTATCATGAGCTTAAGATAATTAATTAATCCCTTAGTGATAATAAAAATAATCGTGTTCGTGTTCATAGGGATTAACCCATTAAAGCATTATTTAAAAGGATAAAAACTTGTAAATGGATGACCATTATATTGTCCACAACCCCCCATTGCGAGAAGCTCAATGTCTCTCCCTTCAGTTCCCCTTGGCGTTTTCGGGTTTATTTTTGAAGGATTCTTCCACATTTTCCCATTTGGCAATGCATGCTTGTCATAACTCGTAACCCTTCATGTAAAATAGCACCAAATTAGAATTTTGATATATTTAATGTATTTGGTATAAATTGATTGGTATATTTATGTTAAATTATGTTTATGTAGTTTGATAAATTTGAGATTTAATTTATGCATGTAAAAAATTAAAAATTAAATCTTTTTTCATTTAAAAATTTAAGTCTTGCCATTAAAATTGAAAGTATTTTTTTGTTAAATTCTATCAATTTAGAATTTTGATTAGGCTATTCTCATATGATCTAGCATATGATTGAAAGAAAATAAATATATTAAATTGTCAAATTTTGACAAAAATTACCAATGTCGATAATGATTGGACTAAGGTTTTTTAAACAGAAAAAGTAAAATGATTGCATTTTTAACTTTTAAATTACAAAGGTCAAATCTCATGTTTATCATTGAAGTCGAAAATTGCATTTCAAACAAGGAGCTTTTGAATTTAAACCATGTTTTTAAATTGAGATTTTAACCCAAACTAAAAAAAATAAAATTAGATTTTAACTTTTTGCACAAACGATTTTGGCTGAAATTATTCTCTTATTATCATTAAAGAAACCTAACATATGGTCTACTTTAATATATCATTTTTAAAATGAATAATTTATTTTTTCAAAAACACTTTTTGATAGCAACGCTTAAAAACTATTGAACTTTTCAAATGTACCTTTCCACAATACTTTTTAAAAAAAATTTTCAACCATATTTGAATGGATGACGGAAAATCTTCAAAATAATCGCCCTCTTAGTTTGGGTGGGGCAGATTGGTCGTGTCTCTTTGAAATTATTTTTTGGCGCATTTAGAAAAAAAAACAACATATTCACGTTCCAAGGTATCTCTTGGAGTATTGATGAAGTCCTCAAGGTTTCTCTTAACTGGGGTCACTTGAACACAAATGGTTCAGTTAGAACTGAAGAAGGTTTTACTGCAACTGAAGGATTGGTGAGTGATCATAATGGTGGATGGATACATGGCTTTAGCAGATACTTGGGAAGTTGCACAGTGCTTCGGGTATCTTGGATGGGTTGCAGCTTATTTCTAACTAAAATTTTGAAAGGGTCTTAATACAAATAGACAGCCTGGAAGCTAATAACGCCATTTAGGAGAGACTTTTCAGAGATTCCAATTCCGCCTTAGGCAGAAGAATTCATCAACTCTTGAAAATGGTAAAACATTAGAAGATTCAACATATCCCTCGAAAAGAAAATTTAATCACAGATAATCTTATCAAGATGGTTCATAACAGAAAAACAGGATAAGATTATTTGAAGACTCTCTCTTGGAGGAGTTAGATTAATTTATTTCGTGTACGTTGTTTACTCCTTATAGTAAACTGATACTTAAAAAATTTCAAATTATATAAGTCTTGAGATTAATATTTGTCAACCTAGAAGTAGAATATAACCAAATTAGGTACCTTAAACCCTTGATTAAATGATGTAATTACCTTTATAATAATTCAAATTAATCCCTTTTTTAACTCCTTAGTACTTTGATTTTCCCAAGAAAACATATTAAAATCCAATAAATTTGATATTGGAAGGAAACAGCTATAAGAAAGTATAGTTGTTGGAGAATAACGAGCTGGATTATTTCATCTTCTTTCTTTTTACACTCACAAAGAAGAACGAAAGAAAAAAGATTTGATTTCTTCCTTTTGGTTGTGGTCATAGATGACCCACCTCCACCCATCTAACAAACCCCAATCAATGGCTATTTAAAAGTTGCAGTCTCTTTGCATATTTTCAGCCCATGTTGACAATTTTAATGCTTCTTTTTTTTTTCTTCCAACAATATTCCTCCCTCACAGTCTGCCACTTATTATGGAAGTCATCCTTCATTTCCCCCACCAAAAAGATTTGCCTCTCCCTTCTTTTTCCGTGTTGATTTTTTTTATATAATATTAAATTTAATCCTCAATATTTACATCTTTCATCAATATGATCTTTATTTTTATTCACAAATTGAATTTGCCAAAAAACTTAAATAACATAAAAACACTATTTCATTACCAGATATACAAAACCCTGAATTTGATTTTGCATAATATTTTTGTAGGTAATGCTCATGAATACGAATATTGACAGCAAAGATTCGTTCTTTGTTATGGGCTTATAAAAAATAGTTTCAAATAATTCAATACTTTGCAGCTTTATTTATCAGCTCATGCAATATGTTCAATGCTGCTTCTTTTTTTCTTTCTTCTTTTTTAATGTGTGAATTTTCCATTATCATATTAGCTTTAACCAGTTAACCAAATTTGGGATAACAGTAAATGAACAATTGCAATTGGTCTTAACAAAATCTTGCTTCTGTTTTAAAGCAAAAAAAAGTTCTAGACCCATGGAAAGGGACTTTTGTCTGAAAATATAAAGCCTGACACAAAATATTAATTTTAAAAAATTAGTTGTTTCAATGATTCTGGTAAGTTTATAATGTCACCATGCAATTAAGCTTGAAGGTGTAGAATTTAAGAGCTATATTTGAAAGTTGAAATCCTTACTTTAAGAGAAAATTTGAGTTTAGTTTTTTAAGATGATATAATTGAGAAAAATTGTTACAAACTCGAAAATAATTAAATTTTATAATCAAGTAAAAACTAATAAAGATTGAAAGTTGAAACCCTAAACTGCTGACTTTTTTGTAGTATTAATTTAAGGAGATTGATGATTAGATGGGGGCCTATGATGATGATGAATATAACTAACATCTGGCTTTAAAAATAGATCACCAAACTGGACGCTTCAAATTTTTTTTTATAGATTCGTGGTGGAGTCGCCTGAAAATGAAATGCAAAAGGAAAAACAATATTGACTTTTGCCGCCGGAAGGAAGGATTGGTGGCCAATGTAGAATATTTACGACACTGGTTAAAGTTTTTATCAAATACTCATTTGACATAAATTCAAATTATATTATTTGTATTCCTCACTTTAATATATATAAAATTAAAAACACGAAACAAATATAATATAATATTATAATCAAGTGTGTTTATGGGTCGGGCATTTTAAACTATGGGTATTGGAGATATGTTTAGGGCGTATGTATATTTTTAAAAATTATTAATACATTCATATTCATGCCATCTAAATAAGAATTTCTAGAATATAAGGTAAAGAATACTTTAAAATAAGGTTTGTCCTATTTTGATTATTTTAAAAGAATTTCTCAATTTAGTCAATTTAATTAAGATAATTGTTCGAATTAGTCACTATTATTAAAATTTTTGTTAATTCACTAACGAATGCTGATGTGACATATTAATCTATAAAGTGATTGACATATTACATTTCCTTTTATTTTTGAATAGATTTATAGAGACCTCTTCATAATTAATCCAAAATACTTTCTTTTAATGTTGATGGATACTTAACATCAGCTGCATCATGGCATAATTTGCAGTTGAACTTGAGTTTATCACCACTTAAATTCATCCTCACCAAAGCATTCATTGTTAAAATTCGTGTCCACTTAAAATTTGCAGGAGGGAGATTATGTTCTAATCCTTGATTTCTAGGGACAATGAGATCCTCCATAACATTACAAAGATACCAATCCATGTAATTTTACTGGGAAATTTTTTTACCAAAAGTAGAAAAGAAAATCATAGAAAAGCCCACAAATTAAAACAAACTCTCTAAAACCCCATCAAGCTTTTATACTCTCCATTACCAAATAATTTCATGGGAAATTATAAATAATAAAAAATTATTGCTTGCCTTTTTAATCACTAAACAAGCAATATTCAGAGCATATTGATATGAAGAATCAAGATGTTCTTATCTCTAATAAGTGTGCTTACTGCTGAAATTTCCAAATCCTCCCAACAAAGAAGAACCCAAGTGCTTTGGGGTCTGAAGTTTTAAAAGTTTTCCTTTACTGCAGTTCACATGGATGAGAACTGAAGCCTTCCAAAGGCTTTGGGGTCTATTCAGTGCTAGTTCAACAATCAACGATCTTAACAAAAACCCCATAGGTAACAAACAAGGTGGTCAGCTATGGTGGAGAATACCCTAGCCAAAAGTTGCTGTCTCTCAAATAATCCAATTAGACTTTGGTTCATTCCGATTGCAATCTACTCCAATTTGATTAAACCGAGACTAGTTAAAATAAGAAATATATCTACATGGAGAAGAATATTGTCATACAACATAAAGAGAAGAACTAGAGTAGTGGTTTTAGGATTTTTTGCAAAAACTAAAACTCTCCTCTTTCTTTATCCCCTAATTAGGCTTGTGTATGATCTTTCAATACAAAACATGCTACACAATGCATGGGCTCCAAGTAAGAGCTAGTTTTTTAATTAAATATTGGGCTCTTACTAAAATATCATTTACATGTAGGCCTAATTGATTTAATTTTAATTAACTTGGACTTAATTAAATTGTCTAATAATAAAATTAATTCAGTAAAATAATTTTTAATACCCAAATGGTTCAATTAAAATCATTTTTACCCAATGGCTACATGTTTGCTAATTTTCTTAGATGGTTACCGGATAAATTTTGATCACACCTTTGGTCATCCAGATCACATTTGTATGAACTCAAATTTTGATAGATTGATCGAAATTACCTTCTTAGTAATTAAGAACCATCAATTTGCTAACTCAATTTGCCTTGGATTAAATCTTTCATTCAATTAGGTCATATTTAATTGAAACCCAAGTTTAACCCTTATTCCTCGTCTTATCATGTGTAACCCATTAGGTTCTCAAAAGTGGTAATAGACATAAAATTACTTGGTTAAAAACAAACCATGCTTAAAGCTTAAGAGTAGGATCTAACAATCCATCATGACACCTAAATTGTCGTTAGGTTAAGATAATTTCAATGAAACCTTTTCGTGGCTAGCTTTATAGCGTAATATGGACCTACCAAACTATCGCTTATAGTGGTAGATCAAATGACATGTCTTTAATATCACTTATAGTGGTAGATCCTCACTAGATATGATTCGTGTTACGGCTAGACATCCTACCTTAAACATCTATCAATATAGAGCTCGTTTCATGATGAGTCAAAACATAACATTCCTCATATAATATGACATTGCATCTCAAGTCAAAGGATTAATTTGCATGGCGGCCACATGAAAACTTGTTCTAAGGCACTTAAGTGATTCTATCAAATGGAGTTCTCGTTATTAGGAATTTTATGCCCTTAGTGTAGTAATTCTATCATATTTGATAAAATATTAAATGGTCAAACTGATTATTCATGGAACTAAACAAATGTTATTCATTATCTCTATGCTAGTTTGTCATCAATAGTTTTTGTATGCAAAGCAAAATGAATAAGAAAATATTGACTCATTGATTACCTAAGGTTTAACTAATACTAAATTGCATTCTATGGACGAATTATAATATGAGAAAACAACTTATATTATTAGGTAATCTAAATCGTCCGTAATATGCAAAATCAAATTGAGAAAATACTTTAAATAATAGAGGAATATTATGTTGTCTATAAGGCCAATTTGGGAGATAGCTTGTCTTGGCTATCGGAGCTAGAATGACTCTCAGAAATAAAGACATAAATGTGATTGTCTGTACTAGCAATACATTGGATAAGTCCCAAGTTGAAATTATCTTAGATTTGCTTATGGGTTTATTCGCTTGTGAAGTTTATGGCGAGACTTATCTAAATCTTGAGTAAGTGAATAACCATGTGCGCGTAATTCATGTGCTTTATATATTGAAAACTTGTGCTCACATGATAGTTGGATGAAAGTTGGCATGTAAGTATATAACTTACACACGATATGGTTTCACTCATAATAGTGGATCATAGCTTGATAAAAGTAAATGATATCATTTCATTTACATTGCATGGATTATGAAAATGAAATCTCACCAGGGGTCTTTTTTAAAAGATAAATTATTTCACCATTGTTAATTTGAGTAACGATCATTTTCATTACAGAAGATACAATGGTAACCATGAGATAAAATTAATTACATCAGGAGAAAGGATTTAAGGGATCATAGATATCCTATGAGGGAAACACACATATGATAAGGTTATTGGACTAAAGCTTGAAATCAATAGCTTTCATGATGGTATATAATAGGGAGTCATGATATTCTGTAATTGTCAATCGAGAAAGAGGTGGCACTTTCGAATGGAGTTGATCATAACATGAAGGTTTTTCATCTTCGAATAAGTATGAGGTGGTTATGAAAGCTAATTAGTGAAAGAGGTATTTGACGTAGGAATTAATTTGAAAGTGTGAAGTACCTTAAAAGGTGAGGCAATTTCTCTGGCTTGTCTTTTAGGAGCAGTTGTTGATAAACAATAAGAGGTTTAGAAGGCACATTAATGATATTGAACAGTGTCATTGTAGTGTTGATGTAGAATTGTGCATTCATGTATTAAGGAACTACGATTTTTCTAGGGGCATTTGGCAAGTTGTTGTCCCTGTGAATATTTTAGAGACATTGTTCTATTTGGCATTACAATAGTGATTGTTATGGAACATCAATAATGCAGGAAAGTGTGAGATTAATGGAGCAAGATGGTGCTTTTTTTATATTATTCTTAACTAGATGATTTGGAAAAATTGTAATGAGCTTGTAGTTAATAAAGGCCAATGCAACAACAAAGACTTCATGGTTTAGTGTCTTTCTTGGGTGTGTAGTCTATAAGTTAGGGTTTCATAACACAATGTGACTATCTAGTATGATATTACAATTCACGGTCTCATTGTAAGATGGTTGGATCAAACTTAATTTGGATGCATCTATGGATATTAACTCGAACCTTGCAATAATATATGGAGTTCTACAATATCTGAAACTTCGATTGCTCGTTACACTAAATGCCTGAGATTTGTTGGTATATTTCAAGTAGAAGTCAGATATTTACTTGATGAATTACTCCCAGCTAGTGGCAGAGGATTCCAAAAAATTAAAGTCAAATGTGATAATGCGCTACTGATTAGTATGATGAACAACAGTCATTTTGACCCTTACGTGAATTATACAGGCAATATTGGCAACTTATTTTCTCTCACATTTGAAAGAACCTTAAAACGTGTGTTGATTTCTTGGCTAAAATGGGCAATACTCTAGAGTCTAATTTGGGAATTCTTGATTGGCCTCCAAAAAGGGTATTACAATTGTTGCATCAAGATAATAGTGATAGAACCACTATGCTAAGTAATGTTTGCTATTCTTTGTTAAGATTCTACTAAATTTCTTTTGGGTAAACTACACCCAAGTTTACTAAACTATCAATAAGTTTATATTTTGGTCACTCAACTTCAAAAAGTTACAAAATGGTTGTTAAATTATTTATAAGTTTTCATTTAAGTAAGTCACATAACTATTCGATAGTTTTTATTTAAGTCACTGGGTTGTTAAGTTTTTATTTTCAAAAGTTTGGCGAGGGAGCTCGAAGTGAAGCTTTGACGATCAATATAATGGATCAGTACCCATCAATGAGTAGAAGAACATACCTTAGATCCATTATGATCTAACGATTAGTGTTGAAGATTAAAGGAGAAACATGTTTAGGTTTTTGTTCGCATTTGTGACATTCAAAGTTATTTCATGAAAAAAAATTAGACTGTAGAAATGAAGGAAATGATAGCTTTCTATTGGTGCAGGTAATGCAAGCAAAGAAGGCCATACATGATATAACAACAATTTTAGTAACCCTGAGTGTAGTTTATCCATCTCTTTTATGTATAAAAAAACCAATTAAAATTAGGAAATAATAATAACAGCAAACACCATTGGACCCTAATTGAATTGGGTGCAAAAACCAATTAAGAATTCCAAATATTTGCCTACTTTAAATCAAACCTTAAAAACCTAACAAACAAAAGAGGATGGCCCAATTAAGTTAAATTGTTCTCAAAGCTTTGTAAAGACATAATTGGTATTAGAAAACCCAAGTAAAATTCTCTACACAAGCTAGCACTTATTACATATTCCTAGTAGTTTGAGTAAATTAAGATGTGTAATTTCCTCTTGAGGTAGGTATAATTAACTAGGGGTTGAAGGGACTCAAGGCTTTGGGTGGGTTTTGTATCTCTGTTGTCTTTGGACCAAACAAAGGCTTAATGGAGGCTGAGCCTATGTTTGGGCATTTTGAAAGCTCGGCAAAGCTTCAACACTTGGACTTATATTATTAGTACTAGACTTATGGTACAAAACTAAAAACATTTTCAAAAATTATCTAATGATTGGCAATTAAAAATTTATGGGTTTAAGGAGCATATTTGGTTTTCAGAAACCTATATCACTATTATAATTCTTTAATTCACCTATGGAGTTATCTTAATATATTAGAAACAAGTAGCATGTCTTAGGTTTCTAAATCAAAATAAGCTTTCATATATATATATATATATATATGTCATGACTTACCATTTTTTTTTTAAATATTACGGAAAATAGAAAGTCTCTGAGTAAGGGTGAGCAGCCAATGGGTAAGAAAGCCTGGGGCTTTTTGCCTTTTTCACACATTCCAAAGCATGTGAAAACCCTGGCACTTCACTCAATTTTTTCTTTTTATAAAAGAAAACAAAATGGAAAGTTACAGGACATTCATTTTTCAAAGGATGGATTTGACCTAAAAAATGCACCTCTTGTCTTTTACTTTTGTCAGGCTGAGCTCAGGCCACTACAGCCTATGATCATATATATACAAGTTAAGAGAGATGACATCAGGGGGTGGTGGCGCAGTTGGTTAGCGCGTAGGTCTCATAGCTTCTGAGTTATCCTGAGGTCGAGAGTTCGAGCCTCTCTCACCCCACATTTTTTTTACCCCCCCAAGCGTCACGTCAGGCTAACGCTATTTTGCGTCATGCATGGCATATGCCTATTATTCTGCAACTTTCAAAGCTTTGTCTTTACCCCAATGTTTTGTAACTCCAAATGGGAATCAACCAGACACCCATCTGCAATAACTCGTCTATCGGTGTCAGTGTCCAAACTTGGAGTCATCCTAGTTACCTCGTGAATGTGAATGAATCCATTCCCTTTTGTTTGTTGTGATAGTAAAACCCCAGCTTCTATTTCCAAAAGTTCCACTCACACCCTGCCCCAGCTCCACCTAATCCACCCTTACCAACACTTGGCCTCTCACTCTGCAGTACCAGTTTAGGGTTTTATTATGGCCCATTTTTTGAATGGCTTTTCCATATATCCATTCTGTTTAACAAAACCCCCTTTTCTTGTTGTTGCCTTGTTTTCACTTCCCTTTCGCAATCTATCACAATTTAATCACTTAAGCTGTCAAAACATACACAGGAAACGTTGTTTTTAACTTGGGCTGTGCCTTTTAAGTACTTGCACTTCCCCTCAAACCTTAGGGTCCCATGAATATTATTGAGAATCGGGGTATCACAACATGGACAATGTGAGGAATATGGTTGCCATAATATCTGATCTTCAAACAAATTTGAGATCAGGGTACTGTCTTTTTTATCATCATCATGAATAAGTCAATAAACCAAAGTTTGGGGCATGAGGATTGAGAGATTTACACCAGCTTTATTCTTCTGAAAATAAATTACCACATCACAAGTCTAGTGGTCCTCATTTTGTGTATTTCATTTACTTCCCCCTATCTCTTATTGATGATGTTAGATCTGGTTGTTGCAAATATAATGGATGGTTGCTTTCATGGTCATGATTTTGTTAATTACACAATGTTAGTTGTTGTTTCTCCCCCACGGATCATTTCCAAGTCTTGGTGCAACCCCCCATATTAGAAACTTACTTAGATCGGTTAAATCTCGGCTCCTTTAATTAATTTTCACATAATACCAAATTTAGTCCTCAATGTTTAGATATTTTTTCCAATTTGATCCTTATTCTTTATTTTTGTTGAACTTGACCCTCAAACTTTTTTTTTAAAGTCGAATTTGACTATCAACTTAAAAAAAGATGATTTAACAGAAATATTGTCTAAAATATTAAACTTTTAAGCATAGTTGTCCGCATGACAATTCATTTGTACTTCATGTTAATTTTTGAATTTTTATGAACTTGTTATAACTTCTTTTGAATTTTGAAGTTTTTGAATATTTTTATAGTTTTTAATTTAATTGTTGACATGTCATATAAGAAAAATAGTACGTCATATCATCATGAAGTACACATGAATTGTCACGCGATTTGTCACACCAACATCATAAAAAAATTAATGTTTTAATTAAGATTTCTGTTAAAAAATACTATTAAACTCTTTTTGAAAGACTAATGGTCAAACATAGCTTGAAAAAATAAGAATCAAATTGATAAAAATGTAAATATTGAAGATTAATTTTGACATTTTACCTTAAATTTATGATCTTATTACCATTTAGTAAACCCTATAGGAGAAGTGTGTGAAGAAAGACTAGTAGCATAGTTTAGTAGAGGGGATAAGAACCACTTGAGTCAATTTCAACAATTGAAAACCCCTTTTCAATTTGATAGGATAATAGAAGAACTCAGTCCATAAAATTGTTTGCCTTTTATGAGTTTACAAGATAGGGACTGACAACAAGGTGTGAAATGTGCAAAGCCTTGGCAAGTTGTTGGTCCTCTAAAAGAAAGATAATGGAAAATATCATAATCAATAAATGATAAGCATAAAAGCTTAAGTGGGGGTTGGTTAAACAATTCCACCACCCCATGTTAAACCAAATCCATGTAAACCGCTTAATTATTTGTTAATTATATTAATTTTTAACAATAAAAATAGATAAAATTTTTAATATAAAGAATCGATTTGCTCTTTTATCTAATGAATTAATTTACCTATTTTTATCTTTATACAAATAATATTCCTTTAAAAATTTTCCATTAATTGATATAGTTATCAGTTTTATTCAAGAACTTTCAATCAGGCTTCAGTGCTATGAAAAGTACTCCCTCATCTTGGAAAGTGGGAAATCATCCTTATCTTCAAAACTATCCAATGAACCCATCATGTCTCTAGTTCTAAACCAAACCCAGGCTGTAGGATGCTGGTCTCTACAGCTCAACCAACCTACCGTAGTTTAGTGAATACTAGGTTCAGACTATGGTGGTGAAAGGCTCCGGCTCCCATTATTTCAACGACTATATCCATATAGGGGTGCTTGCTTGCTCACCACCATTATTACTTCACTTATTCGAATTTAAACATCCCATCAGTAAACTGTTGAGGCTTGAATAATCAGTCTGCAGGCAGTAAATTGTTAATTCATGATTTCAAATCACCACAGCCTCATTCCTTGTCTTATCATATGCTGAAAATTTTCACCCCATTTTGGAACCTTCTGGTTTATAGGATATTTCGGTATTGCAGGGTCTGTGTAGTATGGTGACAAGGAACCAATTGATGTAAGAGACCTCACATGCATGCAAAAAAACATTTAAGATCATTGCTATATAAGAAATAGGAATGAGGCACTGAAATTTATGACGTTTTGCCTAATCACCCCCAAAGTTGGAATAAGGGGTCGCCCCACTTTGTAGAACACATCACATGTTTAGTGAGGCTGCTTAACATGAACCATAATGGTAGTGAAGTGGGCCTTATGGTTTCTTTTTTTTTTCTCAATTATTATTTATTTGTATTTGGTTGAAGACATTTTGCTTCTTTACGTAGTTTTATAGCTTGACTTGATGTTCCATAACAATGGATCATGGTCCGGGTCATTTGCCTAATGATAGCTATTGTTTTTCCACTAAGTATGTGGAGTGTGGGCTCCCATTTCGTCGACTTTGTCCATGGTTGGTGCCGGAATCTATCAAATTATGAGAAAACTATGGGTTTATTTAGACTTTTAGGGGCTACTAAATCAACCTAAATTTGTCTCATTAGTTACTAAGTTCAATCACTCCAATAATGTATGTACCATTGCAAACTATAGTTTAAGATAAATGTTCTTATCTAGTTCTTTAGAATAAATTTACTATACCTCCTCTATGACCTAGATTTTAAATTTTCCCTTGAATTCCAAAATGTTCTTTGTAAGTCCTCATAATGTGAAGCATATTCAAAATGCATATTTCAACTTGTAAATATGCGTATAACTATTGTATGAATAACTTGGATATGTTGTGTTAAATTTAAAAAAAAAAACGGATAGTTTTCTTAAATTTTAATCACATTATCTATCTTTTAAACATGTTAAATCCAAACTATCAATGTAGTAGGTATACATGTGTGATTGAGTTTGATCACTTGTTTTAAATACAGTTACATGTTCTAAATGAGTCCTTAAATTTCGAAATGCTTTAAGTGAGTCCTTAGAATATCAATGTCGTATCAATCATATCTTTTCATCAACCTACTATTAGCTTAAATGGGTGTTAAATGCCATCTCAAATATAACACGGAACATGTTTAAAATGTATGGTTCAAATTGTAAACATATGTGTACTTATTATATGAACAACTTAGATATGTCGTGTTATAAAAAAAATAACCTTCTTAAATGTTAATGACATTATTTAACATGTTAAATCTAAGATATCAATGTAATAGGTATACATAATGACACTATCTATTCTTTCAAGTTTGATCACTTATTTTAATTGTGTACAAATTATCAATGCAATAAGTGTACATGTTTTTTTTAAGTTTGATCACTTATTTTAATTGTGGATTGACAATTTTGAAATTTTAATTAAAATATCTTAAAATTTAAGCAGAGCATAATTTTGAGCTAGATTTAGCCTTTTGAGTAAACGTTAAGTCATCACTTCGAAATTTGTTTTAAGAGTGAGGTTAGCAAAAAAAAGCCATGTGGCTGCACCAGCTCACCCCTTGGGTCCACGCCATCTTCCTTTGTCTATTCTTATGCTAACTAAATTATTAATAACTGCACATGTTCTTGTATTTCATGGATAAAATGTCTTTTGGCTCTCTTTTTTTTCTCTTTCGAGAAAAATCTTGAATGCATATTTGTATAAATGAATATTAAAATATGGTATATGTAAAAAATTTATATAATAAATATATTTCGAAGAGTTTTATTTTAAAAATAAATGAGAATATTCTAATTGAATTGAATATCAATATAGCTTTCTATGTATCAATGTGAAAATATCAGTTTGCACGAGGGGTAGTTCAAGCAACGGCTGGATGTGCATAGATCTTCCCTTTAACAGAATGCTAGTCAGCGAAGGGGATATCAATCGTTATCTTCTTATAAAAGAAAAATGGTGAAAAGTATTCGCGGAGGTCCTGTGGTGGATGGGTCAGACTTGAAGGTGATGGTGGCGAAAGACAGAGGATTGGAATGGATCTCAATAGTCAATATGCTTACCATTAACTTGTTTACTACCAGATGCTTATGCAATTGTTTGCAACTAGCAACGGAAGTTGACAGAGGTGAGTTTTGGAGTTTTTCAGTCTCTTGGTATTCTGGTTTTTAAACAAGGAAAGCTCAAGCGCGATTGGAATCTATGTTTTTCTTTTGATGTTTTCTTTTAAGTCCTAGGGTTTGTATTTTATTTGATTGTTTTTTATTTTTATTCTCATTTGTAAATCGTTTGTTTTTATTGTCAGGTGGGAAAAATCCGTTTGTTTCGCAGATGAATAAATTAAATTCGTATAACTTATATTTGTTTTTTTTTTCTACACAATACTTAGGATTACTAATAGTTCGTCTCTAATCTATAAATTAGAGGATAAACGTTTCAACACACTCGAACTCATATTCTCCTGTATTAATGTCCATATCAATTGAATTAAGACTCAATCGACTTTTTTATTAATCTTTTAAACATAAATAATTTAATATATTTTAAATATTTACATTATATTAACTAAAACCTGACTTATAATACAAATTGTATAATTTTTTGTTTCTTAAATTCATTTAATATTTTGATCCACTATAGTAAGTCCCATAGACAAATTTCGAGTAAACATAGGGTAAGGAAGGGGCAGACAGCATGTGATGTGGGTTTTTGCGGCACCGACGAATATCATGGGTTTGCACTGCCATCAATGGTAGATTTTAGTCCCCATAAGCTTTACTAATTTCTTTTCTTTTGGAAAAAGAGGAAATGTCCAAATGCCCATGTCGGCGTATACATACAAATCTATGGAAATATATGATACGTATTCTTCACACTCTCGTATCAATTTCATACAGTGAAGAAGCATGGCACGCACTCAATGAATAGCCAACGTAGGTGTTATATTTTGAGGGAAGGCAACGTAGGTGTTGAAGTAAAGGATTAGGCGGTGACTTTTCCATTATTGTAATTGCCTTTAAACTTGCATTATATGGAGGTTTCTTAGCCCCTCAGTTCTATTTATTTTGGTTTTATTTTTCAAAAATAATTTATATCTATCCATTTTAAATACTGTTTAAGATTTATTAGATAAATTTTAAAAATTAAGTAATAAAAATTATATCTATCCATTTTTGGGGGTCGGGATTAAGTTGTTAATTTAATGAGAGCTAAAATGTAATTTTATTATTTTAATAGGTTATATCTTTATAATTTAAAAAAAAATTAAATCAATTTTTTACTATACACTAATTTAAAACCTCTTTTTTTTTCAATTTTAGGGGGTTGCGGCCCTTGGGTGATAGAGATGGATGGTTCACCCTATTTTGAACATGACAAATAGTCAATTTAGTAAGGAGATCAGAATAAAAGATAAGAACGAGAAAGTTGGAGCTAGAATGTGAGATAGTACGAGAGGAGAGATAAGTTGCTTGCCTTCAACTTTAGGCCTTGAGCCTTATGTACATGTTGTCTCTTTTCTTGAGGTGTCACGTGTCGAATTATTATTAGTGAATCAGAGATAAGTGATCTACTATCATAAGCTTAGGTAGAATGACGCTATTATGTGTCTTAGGTCATCTTTGATAGGACATAGTAGCTTAAGTTTTTGATGTGGTGGTTAATAAGTGAATTTACTTGTTAAGTAGGCTGTGAAACAAAAAGCTCTTACAAAAAGTTTCTCCAATAGTTTACGCATACCATTTATGGAAATTTACTCGTACTGCTCATGGATATAACCATTTAAGCCATGTGAGATATTTGATTTTTTTATCTTGAAATAAACTTTGAACGTTGAAAATTTTATACCGTCAACCCTTTTTTTATTTTTTTCATTCATAATAAACAAAATTTTAATAAAAAATAGCATTGATTAATGTGAAAAAGATTCTGCTTAGCGACTATTTTCACTTTATACGTGTAAAGTAAAGGGCTTGAATTAATGATGTACGTACAGACTATTAGAGTGGTAGACTTTGTAAAGATTCGCTGGCCATTTTATAGAATTAGATCCTACATGGGACAACGGTATTCCTGATTCCACCTGATGATTTCTCCTAAGCTCACTTATTTTAGGCTGTAATTACGGCAAACTAAAGGGGGTTTTTCAAAGGGTTCAAAATAATATGAGAAGAAGGATCACCGACGTCGTTTTCATTGGGAAACGTATATAAATCGTTTTGAAAAGGAAACCTTTCCTGGAATTATATTTTATAATAATGGTAAAAATAATAATATACAATGAACAATTTTAGGTCCAATAATAAATTTTAGTATATTTTAATCACATTTTTTTACAATAACAACAATAATCATACTAATCAAATTAATATATAATTAATTAATTATATAAATGACATTCAAAGTCAAATGAGGATCAAAATCCACTTAGGTAAGGTATGGTGGAATGTGATTTAGCCTTTGAATTAGTGTATTTATATATGCACTTGCTCTTTAAAATTTCTGTAGATTAGTTGTGCCTATTAACGTTATATTATGATATATTAAAGTTGCATACCTAAAATTTTATGAGAATTATAGTAAAGTTTTGACTTGGTTTCATTTTCGTATATTTGAGAAAGTAATTCACATCTAATTTTTTTTGACGGAATTAATAAAAAAAAAGTTGGTCCAAAATTGAGAATATATATTTCGAAAATTAAAAATAATCAATTTATATTAAAAACACTAAATCCATTAGGGACCTTGTGTAAAATTTGACATTATTATTTTAGTATAGCTATTGTTTAGAGATGTAAAAAAAAGGGGGGATAATAAAAAAGGTTAAAATATTTCATAGGTCTCTACACTTTTCATAAATTTGAAAGTTAGTCTCTACACTTTTTGCTTTTATAAATTTAATCTCTTTATTTTTCAAATTTTAAAATTTAAGTCCAATTGTTAATACTATTTTTTTTAAAAAAATTAGTTGGTGTAACATTTTGAAATAAAAAAAATATTCAATTGTAGGTAGCAATGTAACAAGAAAATTGCTTTGTAATGAACCTAAATTTAACAGTATTAAATGTTAGATCTGAATTTTAAAAATTGAAAAGTAAATGGACTAAATTATAAATTTAGAAAAGAAATACAAGGACTTATAGAGTATTTTAACCGAAATGAAATGCAGGCAGAGGAGCTAAACAAACCCCACAAATGGCAGCTTTTATAAGCTTAGAACAGGCAGAGGCAAAATCAGAATATCATTGCAATCCAAATGCAGAATTTATATATTTTTTAAAGTACGGTGATAAAGTCTGACCCTTTTTTTATGTATGAGATCTTGTGGGGGCATCATTTTAAATATATAAAACCTTTTTATTACATATTTTATATAAGTTACACGTAATTTTTTTCTTTTATTTTTTTAAAAACTGTTAACAAATTTGTACGGATAACCTTTTTTTTATTATTTAAATTTTGATAATTTTTTTAAATTTTTAATATGTTTATGTGAATCTCGTGAAGAACAATTTTTTTGGTTCCTGTTGAAGTTTCATTATCGGATTGACATGATCAAATTGTTATAATTCACTAAAGAAAAAAAGAAAGAAAGAAAGGGACATACTTGGCTTTGATGTGTGAAAAAAACATATATGACATGTTAACCCCTGAATTTAGAGTTTGGTCTGATTTTATTATACTTCTAATTAAAGCAGATAAAAACAATTATCAATGATTTTGGAGGTTAAATATTCTTATTATGATAAATTGGTATTTTATATCAAGGATTGATTATTCTTTTCAATTTTGAAAAGATTTTTTTTTCTCTCAATTATACCAATAAAATTGGCATATTAATATAGAAATAACAACTAGGATTTGAATATTTTTCTCCTTTAAATAGGACATGTTTGTTTTTTTAGTAAGAAACAAATTAAACAAGACGAAATTTTGAAAAAAAATAAAATTAGGTTGGGTTGGTTGAAGCTTCGAGCTTACAAACAAAAATCCTAAAACAGCTATTGTCTCCAAATTTTGAAAATGATGTTAGTTTTACGGACGAAGTCAAAAAATTATTTTAAAATGAATAATAAATTTTTGGAGAGATAAAGTATTAACTTTTGATTTCATAAAAATTAAACGATGTCTATAATAAATTTACCATTTAAACTGTACAAAATGATTAGGGTAAAATATATCATTAGTTATTAAATTATTAGTAAATTTTTTATTTTAGTTATTTAATTAAAAAAGTTATAATTTGGTCATTAAACAATTCAAAAAAATTTATGCATATGCCTTTCTTTGTTCACATTACTTACACCAATCGAAAGCTTTTTTTTATTTTTCTTTTATAACTCAATTTTTTTTATGAACAAACTTCAAACGTCACAAATTGATGAATCAAAATTCAAACAATTTTTTTCTTCGATCTTTGACATTGGCCATTAAACTGACTTAGATCTAAGGTATTCGATAGTTACAAATTATTTTTGGAAATTTGTTTATCTGGTTCTAAAGTTTAAATTTTTAAAATGGTTAAGTTTTTTTTGAATTTATAATAATAATAAAAAAAGTAGAGGGTGAGTCGAAGTACTAATAGTACATTTATTAAATAATAAAGTAAAACATATTGATTCCAAGGGTAACTCACAAGTCTTGCCATTATTAGGAATTAGTAGTATATTTTTCTTAGTTGAAGGAAAAGGAATATTGTGATCATAATTAAAAAAAAATTAAACAATAGTCGATTGATATTAGTATTGTTGTTAGTGTAGGAGAACGTGGTTTTAAATGCGTTCAAACGCATTATCCTCTTATTTAACTGTTGGAAGAGCTATAGATAATTTTAGACATTATATCCAAAAATATATGATAGAAACTTATAATAAAATTAATATTAAAAAAATCAAATAGAAAGAATTACTATTTTATTTTCTTTATTTATATAATTGAGAAGAAAAAATAAAATAAATAAAAATATATATTATTCTCATTCATAGGTTGAATATATAAAAACGTATCATATTTTCATCAAAATTCAAGGATTTTTAAATGAATTATATGAAGATATTAAACTATCAATAAAAATTTTTATGCATAAAATATAATGTAACAGTCAAATTTTATTTTATATTAAAATATAGGACACTCCTGCTAAAAAAACAAAAAGAAAATACCTAATCCATTAACATGTAGATGTAGGCACAAACAAGACTCGTTTTAGTTCTATTTACTGCACGCGTCCAAAAGCGGACAATAGAAACCCCGAACCAATGTGGTAAGAACTAGGGACACAATCTAATCCATCAAACCAATTTTCATAAAATTTAAAAATAAATAAATTATAATACAAATATAAAAATTTATAATAAAATAGATTAAATTTAATTCAAACGATATTTTAACTGCTTTTTACTCGTTTCAATTGATTTTTTAATTAATTTTGTACTGGTTGAATCATTCATTCTAAATTCGACAGACGAATCCAATTCGGTTCTAATAATCCTACTTCAAATTAATTCATTATATGAATATCCATTATCTGAACATATTTATATATTTAAATCCATTATTTTATTTACTTTTTAAACTTCTAGTTCTTAAAAAATATATTTTTATACTCACTAAACGAAATTATTTAATTGATTATTGTATTCGATAGATAGTTAATTAAATTAAATTATATTTTGTTAATAATAATAAAATTTAATGCATATAATTAGATTTGATTATGGGTTGGATCAAGTTGATACAAAATTTTAGGCTTATTTTTTAAGCTAAGCTTGACCTCACTTGAAAAATAGGCCTAAAATTATGCCCAAACTCAACTCAAATTAAAAATGTTAAACCGAGCTCGACTTGGCTCCGCCGTATTAAATTCTTTTAGATTATATTTTTATATAAAAAATTTAAAAATATAATACATCACATACACTAAAAACATTAAAATAAATGTTTCTCAAAAAATTGAAAATACATTAAAAAAGTCTATATATTTGAATAACAATAAAATAATTGCAACTTTACAAGAAGAAGCCTCTAAAATAATAACAAAATTAAAAATTAAACAATAGTTATACAATATCCAAATAATAACAATAAAATAATAGTAAAACAGCGGATTCGGGTCGAGCTAAGCTTGAGAAAAAAATTGCTCGAGACTTGACCCGTTTAGAAAATGAGCCTTATTTTTTTGTTCCAACCTATTTTCCGAGTTTATATTTTTTTAAAATACTTTTACTTTTTAAATTGACATTTTGACCTGAGTAAATAATCATCCGACCTATGATCAGGTCTACATATAGTACACAAATTTAAATTATAATCACAAATTCGGATTCAAATATTTAACAAAAATTACAGATACATTATCTTTCTTAACATCAATATGATTCAATCTCCAAAAAATTCCAAACAGAAACATTCAAAAAATAAATCCTAGTGACAAATTCAGAATTATTATTATTATTATTATGTACTAAAATGGTGTAATTTGATAAAAATGAAACGAAAGAAATCCCGTGAATCACTTTACGAAGTCCAAAATTTTCAATTTCCGTGTTTACGCCATTACCGCACTACCAAACAAAACCAACTCACAACATTAAATAAATAGCTCCAATCCTCTGCATCCCATTCTTATTGTATCCTTTTAGACGGCGCCTCCTTATTTGACACGTCACTGATTTTCTCACCGACAGAGGAACGCGTTACACTGGGCCCCGCATTTTGTTCCCTACTTTTTTTTTTTTCACTTTGAAAAAAAATAAATATTGTTTTTCTCAAAAATCTACTATGGTTGCATGTGAAGTGATGTAATAAATAATATGAGTAAATGTGGTATGACATTTTTTGGGGATACATTATTTGAATCAAATTTCATGAATTTGGATCATGATCCAATGCATATGTCTATTCGTCCTGTCACATTATCCAATGTGATGTGAGTATATTAATAATTATCGATATTATGTAATAAATACAAAAGTTTTTACATTATTGATTCAGAGCAAGACATAGTTCAACCCATAAAATTTTGGTTTTCTATCCTATATTCCAACTTTTGTATTTCAGTCCTTTTTATGTATAGTTTTTATTTATGAGAAATCATTCGTCTTAAACCAGAAATCTTAGAATAATGAGTGCTTGGATGATGCCTGGTGGGGTTGTCAGACAAGTTTCAAAAGAAATATACGCGCACATTAAATCTTTAACTCAATTAGTATAAAAATTATTGTCAATATAAGAGGATATTAATTCGTGTATATTAAAACACATTATTCTTCTATTTCTGAGTTGAGAGAGACTCATAAAATCTAGGTTTTGCTCCATTTCACTAAACCTATACATCATTTGACATAAAAAAAGGTATTGTGTTTTTTACCTACAGACAATAACAAAAGTTAAATTTTGTATTTTATTTTATTTTTTGATAAATATATAAAGGTATTGTATTTTTTACTCTATCTATAACGAGTAACGATTGTTAAAAATCATCCTCCAAAAATTCTTGTATATGAATCAATTGGTCAATTACACCACCATCTATCTTTGCGATGCAATATACAACTCTGTTGGCTTCCCTCTGAATATGTCTGGACTTAACTTCGCAAGATTTCAAATACCACCTATGAATGCCTTTAATTTATCAACATTACTCACTACTATCCAACCGTTTCGAATGAATTCAATCAACATAGCATTACTACATTCTAATATTTATTTCAAATTCGTCACTTTTTAATTATATATATATAATTAATGCTAAAAAAGAAATTAAATTAATGTTAAAAACAAGGGTAAACAATGCCTAAAACCGTGATGTAAAGTCAATTTGAATTCTAAGTAGATTAGCATTATGAGGTATAAAAAAAAGACAAAGGAAGGGGTTGCCAAATGCCAGAGTGTAGCCTTTTCAGCACAAGTAGAATACCATGTTTTAATAAAAACAAAAGTTCAAAGTCTTCCAATTTTTATTAGGTCTAAACAACATCATCTTATGAGATCTATGTTCATACAGTATTGACAAAGTCAGCTGTTGATTTATTCACTTTCTCTAACCTAAATTTTACACTCTTATGCATGTAACTAATTTCTACATCCACTAAATCGATAAAAGTATTATAAAAGTCTCAATATTACGAATTGAATTTACTAATTCTAAAACAAGTTTTACTGCAAAAGTAATCTGGGGAGAATTTCTTTTACAGACAACTTTTTTTTTCAAGATTATATATTTATTCAATTCTTCACTCTAAAGTCTTAAGTAATCAAATAAATTATTAGTGATTTGAGATTTGATTAATAAAATATATATTAAAATAAAATAAATTGAAAGTTACAGTTGGAATCGAACACTACTGATGGCTGTTTAGCGCGTTTATCATAGAGAAAAAAAAATAGTGTCTGAAGATTAAAAAGAAAAAAAAAGCAACTTGTTTATCATCATTTATTAATAGCTTTTTGCATGTATCTAATTCATACCATTTTTCATTTGATTAGTTTTCTTTTTTTTTTTTCAGCTTTTTCACGAGCAGTGTTGTGATTGGGTCGATACAAAAACCGCCTACACACTCTTTACAGTATATCAAAGAGAGCTCGCCATTATCAAGAGCAAATAAAAAGAGAGTTTTTTTTTTAAGTTTAAAACTAATGGAAAGTGCTTCTTATTAGATCATAATTTGATGAAATCTCGCTTATTTTAAGCTGGTTTTGCGCTATCTTTCTATTTGCAGCTCTGCTCCTACAAACAAGGTACTGTTTTTGCTTCTGTAAAAAAAAGTTTCTTACTGTTTTTGGATTTGTTAGATTGGATACCATTTCGATTTTCTAATGATTGATCCAAAATGGGTTTTCTTCATTTTAATCTGGGTTTTCATTAAATTCTTCGTATTGGGCAGCTAAGAGAAGTGAATTTTAATGGGAAATTAATGATTTTTGAATGCAAATGAGCTTACTCTTTAATGCTTTCAGGTGGCGGAACTCACTCAAAGTTTATTGTATGGAAATGTATCTACTTCACTTTCCTTTATTTCCTTCGAATCTTACATTTCTCCCTTTTCTAATTTTCCCCCCTTTTGCTGTTTCAGTCTTTGGAATCGTTCAAAAAAAAAAAGCCACTGCTTCATTTTTTTTTCCTTTCACTGTTTAAAATTTGCTTTTGTAAGAGGTTCAATTTTCAGCAAGGTTTATGAATCTAGTATCTTAAAATTGGGGAAAATATGTCATTTGTTCTTGTTTCAGTGCAGAGTTTCTTTACATAAGTTAAACCATTTCAGGGTTATCCTTATTAAGATTTAACATTTTTGAAAGTAGTATTACTAGCTTGGCTTGTTTCATAAGAGTGATTTGAGTAGAATATATATTTACTTGTTTCAACTTTAACAGCTCCTCTGAGTTATGTTTGCATATTTATTTTCCTGTGGCTAACTGTTGGGGATTTCCAGGTTTGAACGATGTCCCGGCATCTGCCTCTGCATCGAGGTGTATCCGGACTGCGGAACTTGAGTAACAGCAATGATTTTTGGGATTCTGAAGTGAAAGATAAAACGGAAAAGGAAGATTTGGATAGAAATCGTGCTTCTGATCAGAGCTATTTATCTCTCAGGTTTCCTTTTCGTTTACTTTGTCCGGATAATTCTCCTTCCAAATATGGTGTCACTGAGAATGGTTTCGCATCTGATCCCTTCAGCGTTGGGAGTCCGAGAAGCCGGCATAAGTTAACAGTGCTGTTTTTGAAGTTAAGTTTAGTTGTGATTGTGATTCTTGCTCTCACTGGATCGTTTTGGTGGACACTCTCCATTTCGACATTGTCTAGGGGTCATATATTTCATGGTTATAGGCGACTTCAAGAGCAGCTTGTTTTGGATTTGTGGGATATAGGGGAACTTTCACTTGGTGCTTCAAGGATGAAAGAAATCGACTTTTGTCCCGAGGAGTCTGAGAATCATATTCCTTGCTTTAACATTTCGGAGAATCTTGCTTTGCGTTATTCTGACAGTAGCGAGTATGATCGGCAATGTGGACAAGGCTCAAGGCAAAGTTGTTTAGTTCTTCCACCCGTGAACTATAAAATTCCACTTAGATGGCCAACTGGGAGAGATGTCATTTGGGTTGCAAATGTCAAAATTACTGGTCAAGAGGTGTTCACCTCTGGCAGTTTAACCAAGAGGTAAGTGGACGTTTCTTTTGTAAGTCTACTTTCTTGTCCGACTGCCTTCATTTCCACACTCCTCGATTTATTTCTTATGGAAATGTATTTCTTTAACTCCTCGATTTACACAATTGCAGAATGATGATGCTGGAGGAAGAGCAGATTTCATTCCGATCAGCATCACTTATGTTTGATGGTGTGGAAGACTATTCCCATCAGATTGCTGAAATGATTGGATTGAGAAATGAATCTAACTTCATACAAGCTGGGGTAAGTGGGACTTTTCCTACCTCGGATCATACTTGTACACTGTTCCATTGTTCATGGATTCTTTTTTACTCTGTGTATCTTATTCTAGTAAGGTTATAGTTGTTATTTCCTTTATCACTTGACACTTGACAGCATGGACAATTTTTTATTATTTTTTTGGGCCAAGTACGAGTAACTTGTTTATGATACATTTAATTGCCACCCTTGGTTTGCACATTGCAATCTTGGTAATGTTGGCTAAATTAGCTTAAAACCTTCCTAGTATCTACTATGAAGAAGACTGTTATTTTGCAGTGCCATCATTTCATTAGTTTCTTCTGCATTAAAAATAATAATAGTTAGTGTTTCTAGTCCCCTTGCGCTGTCTGAGTTTAAAGCTACTGTTGCAGGTCAGAACCATCTTGGATATAGGATGTGGTTATGGAAGCTTTGGAGCACATCTTTTTTCCAAACAGCTCTTAACCATGTGCATTGCAAATTATGAGTCATCAGGCAGTCAAGTCCAACTCACTCTAGAAAGGGGCCTTCCTGCAATGATCGGTTCTTTCAATGCAAAACAATTGCCATATCCATCTCTTTCATTTGATATGCTGCATTGTGCACGCTGCGGTATTGACTGGGATGAAAAAGGTATCAGTTAACTGTTTAAAACTTGCTTATATAGAATATGCTGCTTCTTTCCCCATCTTTTCATCCCTCTCCCCCTACCCAAGCATGTTCATTGTTCTATATATGATAACCCCTAGCTGAAATGAAAGGTTCTACAAATTTGCCTCACCTTTATCAACTTGTGTTTTCTTAGTTTTGATCTGTGACCATATTTTCACTTCTATGTGCTACTTCTGCCGATGTTTTTGTATTTGAGCCTTTGGTAATTAACATTTTATGCTAAATGTGTGCTACAGATGGTATTTTCTTGATTGAAGTTGATAGAGTTCTAAAGCCTGGTGGATACTTTGTATGGACTTCACCTCTTACCAATGTTCAGAGTTTTCTTCGTAACAAAGAGAAGCAGAAAAGGTGGAACTTTGTTCGTGATTTTGCAGAAAACCTCTGCTGGGAGTTGATGTCACAACAAGAGGAAACTGTGTTGTGGAAAAAGACCAGTAAAAAAAATTGTTACAATTCCAGGTAAGGCAATTTTCTTTTGATTTACATTCTTTTGCTTCAAAAGTGAATGTATTTTGACCAAATGAATTATTGGAACAATCCTAATAACCTAACTATTTGTGTCCAGGAAGCCTGGTTCTGGTCCTCCTATCTGTAGCAAAGGACAAGACGTTGAATCTCCATACTATCAACCTCTGCAGAACTGTATAGGTGGTACTCATAGCCGCCGATGGCTTCCTATTGAGGAGAGACCCACCTGGCCTTCTAGGTCTAACTTGAACAAGAATGAACTTGCTCTTTATGGTAATTTGATGCTCTTTGCATGCTAGGCACCAATATAAGAAATTTCGGTCTGTTAATTTTTTTTATTTATCTGTTTGCTTATATTTTGGTAGGATTACACTCCGAAGAACTCAATGAGGATACCGCAAACTCTAGAACAGCTGTTCGTAATTACTGGTCACTCCTGTCACCCCTAATATTCTCGGATCATCCAAAGAGACCTGGTGACGAGGATCCTTCTCCACCTTATAACATGCTCAGAAATGTTTTAGATATGAATGCTCGTTATGGTGGTTTAAATGCTGCATTACTGGAAGGAGGGAAGTCTGTCTGGGTTATGAATGTAGTCCCAACAAGTGGACCTAACTACCTTCCCCTCATTCTTGACAGGGGCTATGTTGGTGTATTACATGATTGGTATGTCTCTTCTCTAGCTAAACTTTTTAAGGTTTTGTTCTATTGTCGTAATATACCCTTATCGTAATTGTATGCATCCTGCATTACTCATAAGACTTAAATTGAGCAACTCTATTTGAGGATGTCTATTCTGTTTATGGTTTGGTGTCAATGAAACATGAATGAAGTTAGGACATAGTGTTACTTCTATTTCACAGTTGATTAACTGCTCTTACTTTTAAAAATGTGATATGCTTTACCATTGAATCATTTTCCAGCAACATACACGTTTCACTTTTCATGTTTTCATGTCTTATGATCCATCTGTATCACTTTCAGGTGTGAAGCATTTCCAACATATCCTAGAACTTATGACATGGTCCACGCAGATGGACTTCTATCCCTTGAGACTAGTCAACATCGGAGATGCACCATGCTTGATCTATTCACTGAGATAGATCGGTTGCTTCGTCCTGAGGTACTACAACTAAGCTATCAATTATCAATCCAGGCCTACTTTAGCTCCTTTTATGGTTACCTTACTGTTTCTAAACCCATTCTATCAAATGACTGGACCTTTCAAATGGTTCCTATCTTTTTGTCAGCTACTGCTATGTTCTAATATGTGATGCATGTGATGGTTGGTGCAGGGTTGGATACTAATCCGTGACGCCGCTCCTCTTGTTGAATCAGCCAGAGCTCTAACGACACGGTTGAAGTGGGATGCCAGAATCATAGAAATTGAAAGTAACAGCGATGAGCGGCTCCTTATTTGTCAGAAACCTTTCTTTAAGAAGCAAGCAATGTGAGAACAATTTCTCCATTAAACCCTAGTTTATGTCTTGGTATTCAAACTCCTTCTGTGCAAGTTACCTAATCATCGTAAAGCTCCACCATGGAAAGAGGAATACCATATATTTTGAACAGAAAGAAGCAAGAAAAAAAAATGAACCAATGGTGACAACTCCTATGGAGCCGTAAGGCGAACATAGGGCCTTGTAATTACTCGATTGAGGTACAATTGCAAGTGAGAACTATAGGGTGAGATTTTAAAAATTTTCATGTTTATGTCTCATTATGATTATACAAACACATGATTAAGATTGTGAAAGATGATTTACAGAATAAGCAAGTGCTATTAGCTGTGCAGTATAGAAAACAAAAAAGAAGAAAAAAAAGAAAAAAAAAGAGGGATTTCTTGACAGTGTCATTTATGATGAAGTTTTTTATTCTTCATTTGATTATTCTCTATGATACCATTTATATTCAATGAAGGAAACTCATACTGAATAGTTTTTATTCATTGAACTTGTGCTTTTGTCAGATGTAGTTGAATGTTGTGTATGCAGTACTGTATATATGTGGAAAGCATATAGCAGATCATTAAAGTTGCAGAAATGAATGCATGTGATTCACAGTTATGGTGCATGGATGTGAAATTGCAGTGTTATATGGTGGGGGGCTTGGACCTACCATATCTAATGCAGTGTTATATAGGAATTTAATTTGAGCGTTGAGTATTGTACTGGATTGAGAAGTATACTTAACAAATGGTAAAATCTGCAGGGATCAAATGATATGGATAGGTATAGTACATTTGGTTGGTTGATGAAAATGCTTGCATTCAATGTCCCTTCATTAAGCTAATGACGTCAAAGTATTGCACTAATCTTTGGTACCATCATTCAAGCTTTCTATGATTCAATGCTATATATCTACTTTTGATAACTCATTTAATTAATTTTTGTTTTTAATGTTAAGTTAATAAAATATTCATTATTTTTAAACATTGTTTAGTAAAAACTTTCAACTGTTAGAACCATTTGATATATTTCTCCACTCAAACTTTATATGATTTAAGTTGCTTTTGGCCAACTATATTTTAAAAGGTTAAATTCTACTTTTAGTCGCATATGTTATGGATTCAATATTAATATTTTATTTTGGTCATTTTCAAGTCTTGTAACCAAATAGTAGCTAACTTTATTAAGTTACGTTATGCTATTATGCATAATGTCATGTTGGTTTGTTATTTTTACATATTACTCGTAAAAAATCAATTAATAGATTTAACAAGTGTCATTTGCATTAAAATTGAAATTTTGAAATATGAAAAATATAACGACTAAAAATGATCCAATTGGATAACATAGATTAAATTTTTAACTTTACGTGTAATAGAGGACTAATAATAAAATTTAACCATATATATTCAATTGGACTAGAATTTATTAAATTAAACTACAAGTATTAAATTCACAACTTATACAAAATAAAAGTTCTAATAGTAGAATTTGACCTTTTTAAAACAACATGAAACATGGCAAAGGACATTATTCCCTCACATATAGCAACATAAAACTTAAAAAAGAGTATCAATTCATTATAGTTTTCCCATGCCTCTCAACCTTAACACATTTCAATCCTACCGAGAAAAAAACAGACACCACTCCTTGAACCAGCTTCCTGTCCCTCAAATTTAGCAGACAGCAGGTAAGACCAGATGTTAAGCAGAAACCTATGTATTTGGTTTACCATTGAACGTTTTACATGTTTGGTTTTTCCATATATATGGTAGCTGTTCATATTGTAGCAAAATTCAAGAGGAAAGAGAGGTGATATTAAAGTTATCATATCAGTAGAGCTGTATGACATGTTTTTGTGCTTTCAGATCCCATGGTATATGTAGGGGAGCTTTGCATTTTTATTCAACTTTGGACTCTAGATGTTTGGTGTGTGGGAGCAATGTTAACATCATTGAGTTGGAACCATGTCATCAAAATCAAAGTTGCTCTCAAAATAAGAATCTATTGAATAATTGAGTTTATATGAACTACCTCCACTGAAATTAATTCACATACATATACAAATTGCAAATGGAACCTACAAAACTCAAAATTCACATCTCAAGGAAAAGACTGTTCGTGGAAAGCCAAAATCTTTAAATTGATTGATATAGCTTTTTGTTGCTTAACATGATGTCTGACTGGTTTAATTATTGGTGATTTGTTTCTTTGCTTTAAAATGAAATCTAATTATTGCTGTTGTTTATGAGATTTGTTTTTCTAGTGATTCTCCAAGGGTCAATGTTAGAAATAAAATTTTTGGGTTTCAATGGCATTGATATTTTAGAAGTATGTAAGTTTAATTATGAAATTAATTCATTTAAAGAAATTTATTGAAGATTGGATTAGACTAGGTCAAACAATCGGATTCTTTTAATTGAGAAGATTAAATTGAAATAGCATTGAAAAAAATATATATGACGACGGTTTGACTTTATATTGGTCTTTATTATTCAATTTTATCTTACTATTTTAGCTGCTAAGGAGAAATGGATTAGATGAAAAATTCAAAAAAAATTTAAAAGATAAAAAAAAAATCAATCAAACTCAAGAAAGAGATATTTGTTAGGATTATAATTTAGGGTAAATTACATCGGTACTCATTCTTAGTCATCTAACTATGCAAAATTAAAAAATTATCACTTAATTATTCAATTTTATCTTTTTTTGTCCATTTCTTTTAACTATTGCTCTTAATGTTTACCTATTGTGTCAAATTGGCATTGATTTTAAAAAGTTTAACCCTCAAAGTCTCATATTGTGTCACTTTAATCGTAATTTTAAAAAAATTAAAAATTATAAAAAATATAAGAGTTTTCCAAAAATAATAATAAAATATAATAAATAAAAAAACATGAAAATTGTAATATATATATATATAAATACATAAAAATTTAAAAAATTTAAAAATTAGACCATAAAAATAAATTAGATCACATATAAATAAACTTTATATACTAATAAGTAGTAGGAAAACGTGGAATTGTGCTTCTTCCCCAAGCATTTGTGTCAAGTTTGAATCGTAGAGTTGATATTGTTGGGAGTGCTTTATTTGAATACCATCCTCGACTTGAATATCTATACTCTGACCTTGAATATAATTTTCTCCTTTATTTTCCGTTTCTTAAATAGACACATATCCTTTTAGGAAAATTATTTGATATACTGTTAGTTAAGTTTTTAGACTTTCATAAGTTAGTATAGTAAAATATTAAAAAGATATTTTAAAAAAGAGATATATGTCAATTTTTTAAAACTACTGTGAAATAATAATAAAAAGTATATTACTAGTATACCGAATACTCACCTATCTTTTCAACACTTCTCTACAACCACAACTCCCACAGCTAACCCATTAGGTACACCAACAATTCACTACAAATAGAGTACCATATCCAACACTTAGTTTTAGTGACGATCAATATTTGTCAACACAATTAGTTCTACACTGACAGATGTTTAATCCGTTAGTATAGGTAAACTTACACCGACACATATTTTATCTATTGATATAAGTAAATTTATTGTGGCGGTCAGATGATATCCAACAATATAGTTATGATGTATACTGACAGTTTTACTTTAACCATTAGTATATACGTGCTTTGACAAAAAATTTACTTTTTATAATGGTGATATTGTTTTAATTTATAATTTAAATTTAGTTTCATAAAAAAGAAAAAGAAATTTATCCTCCCTCAAAATTTACACTTACGACAAAAAGAACAAATTCAATGAAATGAAGAAATACTTGATCTTGATGTAAGTGATGTATCTTTGAACTTTCTATTTATGGGTAAAAATCGTTGGTTTCTCATATCTTATTGATAATTTTTTAGAAAAAAATCAACATTTTTTCGTTTCTTTTAAATTGCACATACACTTTTCTTTCCTATCTGCTTCATAATCTACGAAAACTCTACGGCATGCTAAAAAAGAGTACATACCAAAATTTTTAATGTTTTCCAAGTGCTTTTGTTAAAATATTTTATAATCATTAGATTCGAGCGTACAACAAAACTGCCCCGAAATCTGAAGCGTGCAGTACTCCCAATTTAGTCACTCACTTGCCCGTATTTTGCCACCCGTTTACTTAGATTTTTTTTATTCTTATTTTATGTGATTTTTGATTTATTGATTTTAATGATATTTATATTTCTTGGTTTTTTAGGTATCCTTCCCAATTTCATGTCCATCCACACAAATCTGGCCTTATTTATTTGGGAACAACTTTGATAAAGGTAAGTACAACTTGTAAATATCAATTTTGTTGAATTTTGTGCTACATTAAATTCGAGTGTTAGGACATTTTTTTCGCTATGATTATTGTTAAGGGCAATATTAGAATTTTTATGATTATGTATTTATATTTGGGTAGATTTGGAAAAACCATTAAAAATGAGGAAAAATAACTCTTTTGACCATAATATCAAAACTTGATGATTTCAATTTTCAAACTGGCTAACCTTCTTCAAGAAGATAGCTTTTATATAATTTTTTTTGGTATTTTCTATGTTTGTTTTACAGTATATGTTCGGGGTTTGTGACTACCCCTTCTAATAATGTAATCTCTGAAGTTTAAACTTGCATCCTCTTTTTAGGAGTCTAATGAGTTTTATCATGTACCTAACACTTACTGGTAATAGCTTTTATATAATGATATAGATCTCATTTTACATCTAAAGTGCTATTTGGAATATGTTGTTGTGGGCTTCAGATTTGCACTAGTTTGAACTTCGGATGTGATAGATTTTGGAATTCATCATTTACATGTTAAAATGATTTCAATTGAAAAGTTTGTTAAAGTCGGGTCTGGCTTTGGATGCTAGTTCAGTACTTGACTTCTACAACCTACACACGGAAACAACTGTACGCTGAGTATGCATATACTCAATGGTATCACTTTAATTCAATTTATAATTAAATACATTAAATCTCAGTTATACTTTTACATTACAATTATCATCACTTAATGAACAATTCAATCTTTTTATGTTATCATTTGATTATATATATATATTATTCTTATTTCTTTACTTCAATTCTCACATTTCACATATGCCATATCATTCAAATTTAATTTTACCAGTAAATTTATTTCATTTGTCCCTATTAACTTGACTCGGACTCGGTGGATACACGGATTCCAACCAACGCACCAGTATTGTGCCTTAACTGTACACAATACCTAAACAGTAATCAATAATGGTAGCAGTAACAGTATTCAACACACAAAGTTTGAATCTGTAACAGTAACGATAATAGTATTCGACACACAAAGTGTCGAATCGGTAACAGTAATAGTAGTCGGCACATAAGTCCCTGATCAGTAAATTGGCAAAAACTTGTACTCTTCCATATCCTATGGCATGCCAACTATATCCGACTAGTCCGACTAGTTAATAGGGTATTCAAATCATTTTTCAGTACAATTTCTATTTTGATTCAATATTAATTATAATTTATTATTTCGATCAATTTTCACAGTAATACAGTAATTCGTTTTATCAGAAATTTTACAGTTCAATGCAGTATACGTAACAATATTCAGTAATTTCACAGTTCAATTCGGTATTCAAAACAATATTCAATATCTCATAATTCAGTTCAGTATCAATCTCAATTTTAATAACCAATCACAAATTTTATCAGTTCATTAAATACTTACCTTAAAATACTTACCACACATACATATTAAATTAAACACATATTAATTATAAAGCTTGAGTTATAGTGATACAGACTAAAATTTTCTTCGAATTTAATCCTCGATGATCTTTTCTTTTCCTTTTTGGGCCGATGCTTCAGACTCGATATTAGCTACAAACAATTAAAATAATTCCACAATTATTAGCATAACACAATATAAATGCTGAAATTTTTATTTAACTTTTACTTTAATTTCAAATTTAATCCTAACTAAACCTATATATTTTTCTTTCTCAATTCATACCTTTTTGCTACTCAATTTCTTGCCCAACTCACATTTAACTATTTAATTTTTATCATATTTTCATAATTTCAAATTTATTTCAATTTAATCCCTAAAACTCAAAACTTATAGCTTAGTTTACAATTCAATCTTTTATTCAATTCCAATCAAAATTTCTATCAAATAAACCCCCAATTCCATTATTTGTTCAACATAAACCCTACTCAAAAATCTATTAACTTTCAAAATTTCTACTTAAATTCAACAAAACTTTATTCTAGAGCTTCTAAAACATCAAAATTAAAAGAAAATGGCTTAATTGACTTACCTATTAAAACTTCAAACCTTAAAACCCTAGTTTTTCCTTTAGTTTTTCTTTTTTTCTTTCTTCGTGTAGTTTCGAATGCTTCTCTGCTTTCTTTCCTTTTTCTTTTGTTTTGTTTCTATTTATTTTATGCTTTATTTCTTTTTACTTTATTAAATTTATATTATATTATATTTAATTAATAAATATCTATTTAATAGCAATTATATATATAACAATTATACACACATGTTTTACATTTTTCCAACATTATCACCCTACATTTGTTATAATTTTATTTAATTATCACATAAAAATTTTATTTTATAATTATTTAATTAATAAAACTCTCTTAATTTTAATAATAATAAATTATAAATATCTACTAATTTAAATAAAATATTACAATTGCATAAATATTATCATTACATATGTATATTTTTATCACCTTACACTTGTCATAATCATACTCTATATACATATAAAAATCTTATGATATAATTATCTTAAATTAATTAATATAATTTTATAACTAAAATAATTTATTTACATAATTATATTCCAACAAAAAAAAATCTTAGATTTTAACATTTTTGCCGCCTCAACTTATGCTAAATGGCTTAATTGCCATTTTATCCCTTTTTACTTTTTTTAATCTATAATTAGACTTTCACTCTTTATTCAATTTGATCCTTTTTCCTAATTACTTTAAATTAAGCTAAATTCACTTAATTAAAGCATATTTAGACACACAACTAGACTAAAAAATATTCCTAATAAATATTTACGGACTCGGTTTACTAAGACGAAGGCCCGATAATGTACTTTTCCGATGCCCACAGATTTTGGGTCGTTACAATATAAGTATTAGCAAATCAACTTTTGTAGATGGTACTTATACTGACGATTATTACTTTAGCAAACTCAAACTATCGGTATATGTAAAACCTTATATTTGACCTGATCGTTGGGTCCGAGCTAAAGATGTCACATTCATTGTCGGAGCAACTACAATCAATTATATTTAATTTCAACCATTAAACATTTAAAATACGAGTAATGCATGCATACGATATGTTATATAATAATTGTCAGGTCTTATACAAGCTTAAGAAAGCTCATTTCCTAACCCGAGATCAAATTATGACCAATTTGTAAAGATTTCAAAATAACTTGTTAACATCGCGACTTCGAGGGTTCCTCTTCACAACGCAGCTCACTAACTAGGTCTTGTCATGATGACAAGGGTTCGACGTCGCGACATGACTGTCTTTTTGCAAATGGCCCAAAATGACACCAATTTTTACTTACCTAAACAACAATTCAACATTTCCAATATATTGTTCCAATCAAATACACATATTCAGCAAGCTCAATTCTAAACAATAGTACCATATCTAAACAAGTACGTTTGCAATTCAACCATTTCACCATTTCCAATCAACGTATAGTCTAAATTCATGGTACTATCCATTTGAAACAATTGACATATATTCATACTCCATTTAGCCATAGCATAACAACATTTCATGCATTTCTAACCTTATGGAAAATTCATATACACAATCCAAACATTTGACCATTTCCAAGATTTCAATTCTAACTTCAAATGTTCACATGATCACATATTATACAAAAAGTCGACTCAACTTAGATAATGCCATATGTTTAACCAAAATAAGACTATACAAACATTGTTGAGTCAAGGATTATTGGCTGAATGCTGGATCAAGCTTGAAACTTCGAGATTTACCTATACATGCGCACGAAATAAAATAAATTATGCACTGAGTGATAAAAGCTCTGTGTCACTTTCATAATTCAAGTCATAAACTGAACATAATTATAATAAGGATTCAATCAATGTATGCTAAGTTTCATTTCTATTGATTTATATGTTTACTGTTCAAAAACCAATTTTCATATACCATTTCATTTAAATAAACCAATTAAAACATTCAATACCACACCTTATGATAATATGTGTATAAACAATCCCATTTTAGTTTCATACACATAAACAAATAACAATGTGATATTCGATCATTAATTTCAACCAATGCCATTTTGCTATACTAATATTATATTTTCGTATTAAATCTATTGATTCACTTTGTTCCATGCCGGCCCTTAGGGCTCATATAAACCAATTCGCATGGTCTTTCACATGTTGTCTTTAATCGCATCTTACATATATGCATTTATAATATTAATCATATCATCAATTCAATTCCAACATCATTTATCCAATTCATGCTTTATATTCCTTATTAACCAGACTCGGATTAAAGACAAATATACGGATTAATCAACCAACACACCAATCTGAAACCATAGTGCATCATCAGATAAACCAAAATAGATAAACTGGAACACAAAGTGCATAATCAGATAAATTGAAGTAAATATACTGGCACACGAAGTGCACCATCGTACAAGCTGAAAGAAATATATTGACACATGTTAGAGTTGTGTGACTCAAATTCAAGAAATAAAATACAGAATGCACAAGTGGAATCTGTATAGAAGTACACTTCTTCTATTTGATAATGATTAGAATAAGGTTTTTCAACCTTATTACATTGCTTCTATTTGACTTTGATTAGATTAAGGTTTTTCAACATATAAATAGATGCAATTGAAACTTCTCTCATATCATTCAAATTCCACATTAGTGAATTTTCTTCTTCTCTGCCCGTGGTTTTTTTTCCCAAAAAGGTTTCCACGTAAAATCTGTGTGTTCTATTTTTCTTTCTTTTTTTTTTGTGATACATTGCCATTATCGACATTCAAATTATAACAACATATAAGTCTATCATTGAATAAACCGAAGTATAAGCCCACACACAATCTAACCCTATGGCATGCCAACTACATCCGACTCTGTCTGAATGGTTAATAGGGTACCAGTGATCTAATTATAAAATATCATATATTCAATACTCGATTCCATACCATTTTCTTTATCATTTCATATCATAAATCATATATCACCATTTTATTATACTCAATTCATCATATGGATCATTATCAATTATATTATGCTTATTTTCTATTTTATTTGATTTAGTCCAAATTCTCTATATTCAATATCAATCATACTAATTTGATTCAAACAACCATTATTGGCTCACCTTAATACCATGTTATGCAAAATAGCATGAACATGCAATAAATAGATTAATCTTGAATCATCGAAATACAATTTGGGATCGCACGTCATTCATTGATGACTCTCACTTTTTCTTTCCCTCCAATGGCTCGGTGTTGCCTTTAGCTACGAATGATAATTCAACAAATAAACGATAACAAATTTCATTTAACTCATGTTCTAATACAAATTCAAACATATTTTTCATTTTATTCAATTTAATTCCTAAACTCGAGATTTGTATAACTTTCGATATATACCTTCAAATTAAAATTTGATTTCATTAGGGACCCTATACTTTCTATTCCTAGCATAATCTCATGACAAATTTTCATTTTATTCAATTTAGTCCCTAATGTAACAAAGTTATCAACTAAGCTTATTAAGATTTACAATTTAGTCAATTTCATAATCTAAGCTTATTTCTTTAACAATTTCAAGCCTAATTCTTCAATTTCACAACAATGGCAACTTACCAAATTCCAATAATTGGACAAATTAATACATGAGCTAGCCAAATCAAGCTCTCATGGTCATAAATCTATAAAAATAAAAGAAAAATGGCTTAAGAACTTACTTGAAACGGTGGTCGAATGTTCAAAAGTTTCAAGCTTTCTTCTTTCTTTTCTTCAATGGTGTTTAGGGTTGGGAGAAGATGATAAAGCTTATTCTCTTTTATCCCACTTAACATATATAGTATAATTAGTAAGATAATTAACTTAATTAAATATGTTTAGTTAATTATTATTGAATTTTTAGTTTAATTTAATTATAAATTATGTATAATAGATATCATCATCACATGCCATTATCTATATAAAGCACATTGATTTATTTACCATTTTAATCCTTTAAATAATTTCTATCTAGATCCCTCAAGCCTTTTCCTAATTAAAACTCTTTAGTGATTTATTTTTACAATTTAATCCTTAAGCCTTAATTAACTACTTTTTCGGCTAAATTACTTAATCAAATCTCAATATATTTGTATATTAACTCCATATATATTTATATTTAATATTTATGGATTTGGTTTAAAGAAATGACGCTCTGAAATTTTATTTTCCGATACCACTAAAATTTAGGTTGTTACAATATAAGTTTTTAGACCTATTCTAACAATCTTTTTTTGTCGTTGGTAAAAGTTTATACTAATATTACATGTACCAATGATATTTTTTTCATCAAAATAACCTTTTTGATTGTTAATATAGATGTCTTCAAACTTATAACAACAGAAATTTTTGTTTTTAGCACAGTTTTAAAACCTTCAATATATGGCAATTTGTTTGTAGTGATTGCAACATATCTCACCCCTCTCACAGCATGAATAGCAGCTACAATCACAAGACCCATTGCCACACTACTCCAAATATCATCACGACCATTCACCGCACTAGCATCACTCTCCATCTATGCTACTCTAAACAAAATCATGATCAGAGTGTTGATTGGACCAAGGAAGAGCTACTGCTGGAGTCTTACGTCATTCAACAATTGATAGTAGAAATCAGAGTTATGGATTTTCAAAAATAAAGAGGAGATTTTAGAGGTATTCGGGATTGTTCTAAAAAAATTGAGTCGGCATATAAAGAGGGGAGAGAAATAGGAGAAGTTTGATGGTGGTGTTGACCAAATAAATGACGATGATTTGGTGGTGACTATTTTAGGAGGTCATCAGTTTTGGTTAATTTTATTTATATTTGATCCAATATATTTTTGTCAATATAAAAAGTTAGTAGTTTCATGTACTTTTAATTTATTCTAATTTATTAACTTTTTTTGTTATAAAAATCTATAAATTTTTATATTTTTTTAGAATTAGGATCAAATTAACACATGTAAACTTTAAAGCTTTTTTTTTAAATGAAGACCAAATTGACACAATGCGTGAACATCGAGGGTTATTATTATGCCAATTTTAAAAATGCCACATCATTTTCTTGTTACCCAATTAACAACAATTAACAAAAATGGACAAAAATAATAATCAAATTTTTAAATGACTATTTTATAACTTTTTACAGTTGAAGAAAAAAATCTTACTAATAATTAGATGATTATCATTGTAGTTACCTTATAATTTTAGGGTGTATTAAATATTAACCATTTGTAGTAATTTGAGCAATTTAATGGAAGCCAACGTTGTTTGATTCAGTTAACACATTAATTTTGTTGCCAAATTGTAACAAATGAATCATATATTATATATCTATACCTAAATATAAAAACTCTCCCCAATAGAGGAGGCAATGACAACTGTCTTCTCTTTTTTTTTTATTAATGGTTTATTTTTAGTTTTTAGAGACTCTATTTTGTTGAAATTTTTGATTTAGTCCATTTGCTTTAATTTGTCATAATTTAATTCTCTTATTTTGATAATGTCATTAGTTATTTCAAAGAGCTTTAGCCATTATAAGGTAATGGTCGATTTTTCAATTTTGATGCCTTTACTAAGTTTCAATTTCGATTTTTCGATTTTTCATTATAAGGTAATGTTCAAATCTATTATTTTCAATTTTGATGCCTTTACTATGTTTAAAATCGGGATGTAGCCCATACACTTTAATTTGACATAAAGTTTATTCTTTTGCTTTTATAATGTCATTAGTTAATTAAAATAGTTTATATCAGTAACTATTCTAATTAGAATGCTAACATGAAATTTTCTTAAAACAGCATTTTCACACACACAAAAAAAAATCAACATCATGAGTTAGAAATTATGTTTTTGGGGAAAAAAAGCCCACATAAGTATTTTAACCACAATGATTTCGGAACCCCATTCTCCGATGATCGAGTCTGTAAATATTATTAATTAATATTTATGAGTTAATTATGATATTATATTGAGTTTTGGTCTGACGAATTTGTTAATTGAATAATTAATTAAGGAACTAGTGTTTTGACTCTAAAGTTAATAGTGCTAAAAAATGAGGTATTAAGACCTCGTTTTTGTAAAGTGAGCCTACAAATATTTTTATTAAATATTTATGAAGTTATTATATAGGTGAATTGAATTTTGGATTGGTAATTTTATTGAATTGGTAATTTTATTGAATTAGTGACTAATTAAGCTACAAGGATTAAATCATAAAAACTGTAAAAGTTAATCGTTATTGAATTTTATTAGTTTAAAAACTTAATTAGTTATTGTTTAAGGATTTATGTGGCAATTAGACCAAATTTATATATGGTGGTCGGTTAATGTGTAACTTAATAAAATATATGTTAATAATTAAGTTAAAATTTAGTAATAATAATACATTAAAACATAAAAATGGTATCATTTTCAACCATTTTCTCCTTCCATCATTCAGAATAAGAAAAAAGAGATATGAAAGCCATTGTTGAACAATTCCAAGCTTTCGGCCCTTTGAGGCCTATTTATCGTAAATTTTATATTTTTTTAAGTCTTAAGAGCTTGATTTAGATAGCTCGAGTACTAAATCATGAAAATGTTAAAGTTTTGAAATGTTACCATTGATGGTTCTTGAATTTTTGATGTTATTTGGTTAGATTTTAAGCTTAGTAATGAAAAATGACTAAATTGTTATAAAGTGAAAATAGTTAGTTTTGAACATACGGACTAAAGTGAAATAATTTCGATTTTAGCATGAGTTTTTTTAATTATAGGTTTTGGTGGTCTGTAGAATGATGAAATTGAGATCGATTTCAAAATCAAAGCTCAAATTTCAAAGTTATGACATTTTCGGTTTTAAGTAGTAATTTGAATGCAAAAATTTATGGAAATTCAAAAATCGAAATTAAAATTTCATATGCATATGTTTAAGTGCTATAAGATATTTGGAATTGATAATTGCAATTAAATTATCGTATAGATCAATATTTGAATTGAGTCAAGGATAACTGCGGAAAAGGGAAAAATCTCTGACTAGTCCCTACGATTCAACTTGTTTGTTGAGTTTTTTCAGGTAAGTTCATATGGTATAGATATATTTAATTGTTTTATGTACTCAAATTATAATCTTCGTGTATGTGTATATGGAATTTGAGTTATTTACAAATTGGTACAATAAGGTGATATTTGGATTGAATTGTAAATAAATGGATAAACGAGTTAATGGTGCCCGAGTGAACGTATTAAAGGATAGGATATGATTGGCATAGGGTTAGTTCGCGCTTGTACGAGTTTGTACTTTGGTGTCTCTGTTTGCACTTCAATGCCTTTGTTAGCACTTCGGTGCACTCTACTGTGGTGTGGTTACCCGTGTATCCGAATCTATTTATTATAGCTCTTATAACACTCTTAACCCATATCCGTCACCGGAATAGGGTTACTGAGTATTACCGGAGTTTACAGACCAAATATTTGGACATCTCATATCACATAACTTTCATGTCGGCAACCAATCAAAATCAATTATATTGTTCCTTATACGAGTCCTCGAGGCTCAAAATACACATCGAAAATAAGTCGGGACTAAATCAGGTGCTCAAAGAATTTTTCGGAAAACATTAAAATTTTTCAAATGTGCAGGGGACACACACCCGTGTGGCCAGGCCGTGTGACTCAAATGGTCAAAAGACACACCCGTGTCTCAGGCCGTGTGGCTATTCGAAATAGGGGCACACGGCTATGTCCCAACCCATGTCCATACCCATGTAACTCTCTGATTTGGGTCACACAGCCAAGCCACATACCCGTGTGCTAGGCCGTGTGAGCATTCTGTTTTGTGCAAATTAAAGATACAGATGACACATGGTCGTGTCACCTGGCCGTGTGTAACACACGGCTAAGACATACACTCGTGTCTCTACCCGTGTGGACAAAAATAGGCCATTTTCCTAGCCATATTTCTCACCCAATTTGTCATCAACCTAAATCAACATTTTGGACATCAACAAGCCATAACAAGGCATTCAAATCAAAGCCAAAATCAATACTTAAACATGTAATACTATCACATACCAACAATATGCCCTTAGGCTCTTTAAATGACAACATAACCCATATCAATCAAATAACCAATTTCACCTACATGACCAAATACATATATGTATAATTTACCAAATATACCTATTCAACCCAACCATCAACATACCTATAAGATTTCCATCATTCAACCATTTCAAACACACATCAAACATAATAAGGCCACTTACATACACATCAAAATTTATCCATCACAAGCCATTTAAATGGCTAGTTCCAACAAAACATTTATATGCTATTATTGGCCAAATTAACCTATACATGCCATTATAACAAAAATTAATTTACTAATTATACCGAAAAAAGCTGATGGATAGTGTGAAGTTGCTCTGACCAGCTTCCAACCAAAATGAGCTTTTGAATTAATATAAAACACGGAAAAAAACACAGAGTAAGCATTTAAGTTTAGTAAGTTTGTATAACAAGGAAATTAACTTACCATTTAATCACATTTAAAGTAAGCATGCTAATATAACCAAACCAATTTGGCCAAAAGCCTAAACACATGTCCTCAACATTTAAGCCATGTAACACTTTCCATAACCAATAAATATGGATGTACATAATCACTAGGTAAGATTCACATACATGTATCATCCATATCATATTTTAATATATCATGTAATATCATTTCCATGTAATTCAAGTATATACCTGTAATTGTTCATTTCGAACTCATATTGTTTCATATCAAAACTTTGCCCATTGAACCATTTAAAATATCATTGGATACACGGGTAGTACACACGAAGCGTACAAATCTATAATACGTTAATTCATTTACTTGTATGCTTATACAAGCTTGTAAACGAGAAGCTCTTTAAAGCCATGTAACAAGAAGCTCATGCGAGCTAAGTAACGGGAAGCTCATACGACCCTTATATCGAAAAGCTCTTGCGAGCCAAATATCGGAATGCTCATGAGAGCCAAGTATCGGGAAGCTTATGAGAGTCAAGTATCAGGAAGCTCATGAGAGCTGTGGTGTGTCTGCAACACATGCAATATCACAACCATATCCAGAACCCTAATGACATGTCATTTGTATCCTTTGAATTTTTAATGTTCAAACAGTACTCGATAATTATCGGATATGCGATCATAATTACACATGGCAATTTGTACAAATCACACACAACAACATTCAATTTTAAAACATATAATTATACAACTTAGTTACACGAACTTACCTCGATAAGTTTTTATAGATACGAAGGCTACTAGTCTAATACTTTTTCTTTACCTCGATCTAACTCCGTATTAGGCCTATCCGGATCTATACGAATGAATTTTACTCAATTTAATATAATTCATATTCAATTTAATCCAACACACATCTTTGACAAAATTACTATTTTAACCTTTATACTTTTAATTAATTACAATTTAGTCCCTAGGCTCGAAAAATGAAACTCATACAATTTAATCCTTATTCAAGCTTAGCCGATTTTCATACATATAAATAGAAACCCATGTATTTCAAAAAATTTAGAATTTTTCCATAAATTTTTCATCTTTTCAATTTAGTCCCTAATTGATAATTTTATCAAAATTCTCTTTACAAAAGTAGCTTATCGAACAACAACCTTTCATTTTTTATCATAAAACCTCAAAATTCTGCTATACTCATTCATGAAAAAACCCTAATACTTTAACGATTTTGCAAATTAATCTCCGAGATAGCTAGATTAAGCTATTACGATATTGGAAACATAAAAATCATTAAAAACGAGATAAGAATACTTACCCAAATGAGCAAAATAAGCTTGCTAAAACTCAAGCTTCCATGGCTAGGGTTTCCATATTTTTTATGAAAGATGATGAGAATGAATGATAATAATAATTATTTAATTCATTTATCGTTATTATTTTATTAACTTTCCAAATTAACCTTACTAATTTATTAAATTTCAAATGATGAATAATCATTCTTATCTACTAACTACTCTAAATGGTCTATTCGTTATACAAGGACCTCCAATTTTAAATTCCATAGCTATTTGATATTTTTAACTTCTAGAATTCAATTTTCACACATTATGCAATTTAGTCCTTTTTATCAAGTTAGCCATGTAAACGGTAAAATTTCTTAACAAAATTTTCATACAATATTTCTATCATATTGTAGACTATAAAATAATAATAAAATAAAATTTCTTCCGACCTCAAATTTGTGGTCCTGAAACTATTGTTTCGATTTCACTGAAAATGGGCTGTTACAGTTCTTCGGGCTATTAGAATGATATTTAAAAGAGAATTTTTAGATCAATGTTATGAAATTATGCTCAGATGACTATGTGAACTTGGAATGATAAAAATGATGTATATGTTTGATGATTCTAACAAAATGGCATTGAATTGAATTACGTTGTCAAATTAAAATGTTATACGAATCATATTTGATTGATCTTACTGATGTAAAATGTGAAGACAGGAAAGTTCCGTAGTTAGCTAATATGTTATGTTAATTGTGATTTGAGGTAAATTTATCGTTATTTACGTATGAACTTACTAAGTATTCAAAATGTTTACCTAGTTGTTTTACATTTTTGTAGATCGTCATTTGTGAAATTCGTTAGTTAGATCAGCTCGAAGGTCACACTATCCCTCTGTCGACTTGGTAGAATTTTACTCATTTAAGTTTGATATTGTGGCATGTATCTAGTAGGTTGTATAAGTATTAGTGGTGAATGAATGGTTAGGTAAGCCTTGATTGATGTTGGATTTTGAAACTAATGTATATGCATATGTTTATCTAGGTTTTTGGCCATATGGTAAACTTATGTTTTTGTTGTGGTATGAATTGGTTATGCATGAGACCATATAAGTTGTGTTGAATGGTAAGTATTGAATGGTATATTAAATGTGATAAGGCATAGTAAAATGGATGATTTTGGTTGGTTATAAGCTAAAGATAGGTTGATTGAATTGATATAGCTTGGATTGAATTGTGGTTGTCAAACTTGTAGAAATGTTGGAATGGAAGTTTAGAAGTAGTTAAATGGATGGTTGGGCATGCTATTATATTGATTTTGTGCAGATTAAAAGTGTGCATAATGCACTATTTGAGCTAAAGGTTGGCTTGGCATGGAATAGGTACCAAATGACTTAAAATGTACCAAAATAGAGTCTATGTTGAGACGATAAAGTCTCCCCGCCGCAACAGTTTGTGATGTCCCGATGTCGAGTGGCCGGAGTCGCAACATGAAAAATTGTTTGGCAAAGTCACGACGTCGGCCCTAAATTTTCAAAACTTTGTAATTTGGTCCTAATTCATGCTTGGGTCAACAAAAAAGATCTCGTAAGCTTGATTAAGGCTCAAATTTAGTTGTGAACCATATTATGAATGTGTTTAAGTTATAAATGATTATTTGATTGACATAATTTCTATATTTTCATTGGTAATTGTTCCGGTAATGCTTGTACCATTCCGTAACTCAGACTCGACGACTGGGTCGAGCAAGAAGTGTTACAATGTAAATTATTTTTTATAAGAGAAACCGAATTATGCCAAATTAAATATAAATATTAAATCTCAAATTTATGAATAATAGACATCCATAAAAAAGTTTTGACTTAAAACAACTAAAACTTAAGATAATAATCTCAAGACAATATATGAGCTATTTTACCCATTTGACCTCAAAAAAATAATATTTATAAAAATAACTTTGGTTAAAAAACATTCACCCAAATGACCTGAAATGAACAGTAAAATTGAGTTATGGGAACTAGATGGCTGGCACCACTATTTTTTTCTATTAAAAAGTAATTTTTGGGGTTTTGGACATTAGATGGCTGGCACCTGTATTTTTTTTCAAAAAAAATTTTTAGGGTGTTGGAACACTGATGGTCGGCGCCCCTTCTGATTAAAAGAATAATTTTTTGGAGAGTATGGTGCCGGCCAACAAATGGCGAAAATCACTCAACAAAAGAGATTGGGAATATTGCAACATAACCCTCCTTGTTTTCCCATCTTTTTTATTTCCCAAGTTTAATTAGATATTTTATATTTTAAAACAATATTGAACTACTTATCATGTTTTCTAATCATTATTGCATCACTAACATTATTATTAAATTTAAAAATTAATTTAAAATATATTGAGCTACATATTTTATAAATATATTACTCGTTATTTTTTAAAATAAAAAACAATAATTTAGCAATGTTTATTTGAATTATTATAAAAGATGAAAATCATTAAAGCAAATTCTAATTTTATAAAAAAAACATATAATTTAATTTTGCATATTAAATTAAATTTAAATTTAAATTAACTACTTTTGATTTGAAAATTAACTAGTTTAGTATCAATTACTGTCATTTTGGTTATTGTATTTAGCATTTTAATATATTTTCACAATTATAAAATTTAATATTAAAATTAATAAATAGTTTTAAAATACTTTCGTTTGAAGTTCTTAAATAATATATTAAAATAAGATAACTTTAACAACTTTTTATCAAAACCACCTCCAAAAATTATCATTACATTTAAAAATAAATATAATTTTTTAAGCTTAATTTATTATTAATACTTGAGTTTAACAACAATTAAGTTACATTTAACAAAATAAAAACATTTTTTTTAAAAAAATCATGAAAATTCAAATATGATAATATTAACACGTTATTTTAAATTTAAATTAAAATTTAATAATAATGTGAGTGATGTAATAATAATTAAAAAATATTATAAGTATTTCAATATTATTTTAAAATATGAAATATGTAATTAAACTTGAGAAATAAAAAATATGGAAAAATAACGAGGGGTTATGTTGCAACATTCTCAATTTATTTTGTTGGGTGATTTTGGCCATTTGTTGGTCGGTACCACACTCTCCAAAAAATTTATTTTTTAATCAGATAAAGGAGTGTGGGCCATCAACGTGGCACCACCCCGAAAAATTTTAAAAAAAAATAGATGGGTGTTGGCTATCTAGTGTCTAAAATCTCAAAAATTATTTTTTAATAGAAAAAAATAGTAGTGCCGACCATCTAGTTCTCATAACCCAATTTTATTGTTCATTTTAGGTCATTTGAGTGAATATTTTTAAACGAATGTTATTTTTATAAATATTAATTTTTTTGAATTAAATAATTAAAATAGCCCAATATATGCTTTTATTTATATAAATATATACTTTCATTAAATGTATAATAAAAAAGTTAAATATCCAACACCATTCGATCAATTATTTTTTGGATGTACATATTACATATTCAAATATCTATAAAACTCTATAAAAAAGGAGGGCTTTAAAAGGCATTTCAGAATCGACACATGTCCATCCTCATTTCCCCCCTTTTTATATAGGAATATTATGGGTAAATTTCAATTTTAATCTTTCTAGTTAGATTATAAAAATGATTAAATTTTAATTTAATTTCTATATATTTTTTTTATATTTGAGATTTAATCTATATATTTTAATTTTAATATAATTTGATACATTAATTTTTATAATGTCATTAGTTAGTTTAAATATTTCATCCTAATTAAAATTATGATATAAACTTTTAAGAATTGTTAACACTTGTTAAAATTCTTTTTTAAATTCAGATTCATTACAATATCATTTTTTATTACTCGGATATCAAGTTTATTTTATTTTTTTAAAAATGCCACATTAGCGTACTGTATTAACAAATGAATTTTAAATTTTAAATTCAAAAATTAGAAAAATTAAATTCATTCCTAAAAATAGAAGTGCGGAAATTAAATTTAACTTTTAAAATTTTATATTTAATAAATAAATAATTAACCAAAGTGAAAGGTGGGTGGAAATTATATTAGTTTAAAGAATAGAGTATCTCATTAAAATATTACATATTTTTTAAAAATAATACCAATTAATGATTTGCCTAACTTACCAACAACGAAAAACAAGAAAAAAAAAACTTAAAAAATTCAAAGGATAAGAACACTTGGTTAAGACAAAAAGAGTAAAGATACCTGCACTACTAAAGAGTCAATACAGTAAAAGAGAAAAGGTTAAAATTGCTATTAATCCTTGTAGTTTGATAAAAATAGAGATTTAGTCCTTATATTTAAAAAATTAAAAATTAAATCCTCGTACTTTTATAATTTAAAATTCTCAATTCAACCATCAACATTATTAATATTTTTTTTTGTCAAATTTATCAACTTGGTATATTAATTAGGCTACCTTCATATGACATAATATATGATTGACAGACAATAAACATGTTAAGTTGACAAAATCTAACGGAAGCTACCAACAACAATAATGATTTGGTTTGAAAAAGTAGGAGGACTTGATTTTAACTTTTAAAGTATATGGATTAAATCTCAAATTTTATAAAAGTATAGGGACTAATAGCACATTTTAACCAAGAAAAAAAGGATCAATTAGGTTAAAATATACCATAGGTCCCTCAATCCATGTACTTTTATTTTAAGGAATTTATTCCCTCTACTTTCCAAATTTCAAAATCCAAGTCTAGATGTTAACACTATTAAATTTATTGGTATATCATTTTGAAATAAAAAAATTTACTCGGTAGCAATATAACTAAAAAATAACTTTTTAATGAACTTGAATTGAACAAAACGAGCTTATCAAACTGTTGAACCTAAATTTTGAAATTAAAAAAATATATGGACTAAGTTCTAAATTTATAAAAAGAACAGATACTTTTAATATATATTAACCGCCCAATTGAAAATATCAAATCTGGGGGAAAAAAAAAAAGGAAAAGAAAACACCATCGTGGCGCAACAAATCAAATTGAATCATCATCTTTTCATCCTTTCCATTTTCTCTGTGTCTGAGCTTTACTGTTTCCCTTCTCTCTCTTTTTTTCTCATATTTTCCAAACATAAGATTTTACTAATTAAAGAAAATAAAATACTACTGGTATTTTTTTATTTGCTCCATTTTAAAAAAAATAATATACCATCTTAATTTTATTTTATTATTATTGTTGTTGATGTTGTTACCATGATAATTCATCTCATCTGTTAAAATGCAACCGTTTTTAATCCCTATTTTCTCCTTTGCAGTTTCAATTTTGGAAATCCCTTTATAGGGTATTTATTTTATAAAAATAATTGGCGATACCGTGTTTTTTTTCTATTGTGTGAATCAGTAATCCGTTGCCGGTCGTTGATGGGTAAGGAGGCATGGCAAACGGGGACCCTAATTTTGCTTTTGTGGTGGATGATGCTACCATGCGCCGTCACCGGTCCCGTTAGGGTTCCATTTTGTCTCAAGGAATCAATTTCCGACGCGATCTTTGACTTCCGAGACTCCTACTGTCCCATTAACTCTGATTTCACTGAATCTATCGATTTCGTTGGTGTTACCGAGGTACCTTAGCATAATTTGTTCAATTTTATATATTTTTTCTTTTCAGGGGAAAATTTATTATTTTTATTGGCTGATTTGATGCTGTATTGTGTCTATTTTGTTCTAGGCTGAGAAAATATTGTTAATTTTTTTAAATTTGAAGCTATAAGCTGATAACTATGCCTTCAAGATATTGTTATTCGGAACGGATTTAGGGTTTTTCATTTTGGCTGCTTTTAGGAGTAAACTTCGCTTTAGAAACCTACAATCTTAACGTTTCTGGTAGGTTTTTAGGAAATTCCCTATTATTATGAGCTGTAAATAAGTTGATTGATTTTTTTCTTTCTTAAAATTTTATTCGTCCATATTCTGCATTTGGATATAAATTGTATAGATAAGTAATGATCCTACTGGACATGGAGCTATGCCTACCATTAAATTTCATCAAGGTTTTATTTATTTATTTATTTTTCTTGCATTTGGTCTAATCGTACTAACATTTCTGAAATGTCAATATTAGGATTGCATTGAATTCGAGTATTATGCTTTTTGTTTGTACAATTACTAATCACTTGCTCTTTGTCACTGCAAAGGGAGATGAGGTTTCGTTGCAAAAGGTGCTTAACATGGTCCACAAGAACAGTCATGATTATGTAGCAGTGCTTTTCTATGCGTCTTGGTGCCCGTTTTCCAGGTCTTTTAGACCGACCTTCGCTATCCTTTCTTCCTCCTATCCTTCCATCCCCCATTTTGCCATCGAAGAATCGGCTGTCAGGCCAAGGTTTGTGAACAAATATTTGTCATTTGCTATTTACTTGTTATGATTGCGTGTGTATATATATATATCATTATATCTTGTTAAACTAAATAGCGGTGCTTGTGATTCTTCAGCATACTCTCCAAGTATGGAGTTCATGGGTTTCCTACTCTTTTCCTTTTAAATTCTACAATGCATGTGCGCTATCTTGGAAACCGGACTTTTGAATCTCTAGGTGCATTCTATGGTCTTGTCACTGGTAAGGCCTTTGTTCTGCAACTTTTGAATAATTGAATTTCCGTATGTTATGTTGAATTGATTCATTTAGAAGTCTGAATAGAGATAATTTATCCTTATGTTTTGTCTAATGGCAATATGGCGTACTTTTATTTTGTTTATCACTCTTCATTTTCTTTCTTTTTATGTTATTTCTTGAATGGTGATTGACTTGTCTGATGCTCAATTGATCATGCATTTGGTTGTTTTCAGTGCATAAGACCTTGAATTTTCTAGGATAGAAGTGAGAAGACATTTTTGAACTGTAAACTGTATTCAGTTTTTCTTATTTTTGGTGCATGCAAAAGCTAGAATGTACCCATCTCATCCCCCATAGTTTTATTGCATGGGACTATTGTAGTCCTAATTCTATTCATAAGATTGCGTGATCCTACTTGGATAGGATGACAGGAAATTAGGTAAAATAAGTTCAATGAAGACAACTAACTCATCAATTTTGTATTATCCTATTATCTATACTATTATCTGTGAATCCCACAAGCCAAAGTTCAGACATTGCCTGAAATTGTCTTTTGTTCTCTGCATGGACGCTAATGAATTTTCAACTTCTCCCCTTCTCTCCCCCACATTGGTTGCCAATGAAACAATGCAACAATTTCCCCACCAAGTAATAATGATTTGTGATGCTTTCATATGATGTTTATTTATTTATTTATTAATATTCTATATCTGCAGGCTATGAAAAACTTGCATTACCTGTTTGCTTTACCATTTACTTTATAGTGTTTCTTTTTTCTTCTTCTTCATTATTATTGCCCGATTTTAATTTTCTGATGAGTATGTTACATGGTTCTAGGCATTAAGAAGTCGTCTCTGGATAAAGCATCAATGAACAAAATTGGACATTTGTCAAATCATGAGAAGCATAGTAGCACTGAGCCAGAAAGTTGCCCATTCCCATGGGCAAGATCTCCTGAAAATTTACTGAGACAAGAGACCTATTTAGCACTGGCTACCACTTTTGTGCTGCTTAGGTTGCTTTACCTATTGTATCCAACATTGCTTGTATTTGCTCATTTCACTTGGAGATTGCTTATTCGAAATTTGAAGTTAGGGAGTTTGTTGGAACATCCTTTGGCCTATCTAAAACGAGCAATTCAGTTGTTTAATTCCCTGAAGGAACCTTGCAAGAGAAGCAATTTGCAAGGTGCAATGAATGCTAGAGCATGGGCCTCTAAATCCCTTGCAACTGTTTCAATCGGTGACGCCAACACAAGCCGTGCTGTGCCAGTAACTGGATGCCGCTGACTCATTAGCTGGTATGGATAGGTATTTGTTTTCCCTGAAAAAGTTTGCCTGGGACCTCTTGAAAGCAGGAGCTTTTTTTTGTTTCATATTTTCTCAAACACCAACTTTGGTGTTTTGTTTAAATCTTTGAATCATGTTATTGTATCTTGGCTCAGTAGCTGTTAAATTTCATTTGTTAATATGATTTTAGATTACATCTTTTGCAATAAGCGGCACTGCAGCTTGTGAATAGGTCACAGAGTAGAACCAGACTGAGAACTGCAATGTATCAACTATTGGTGTAGCCTTTGTCTCTATTTAAAGCATATTTGCATTCCAAAGTAGACTTTTTCATATGACATATTATTATTTGAAGTACAAAATGTTTTCAGGCAGTACATAGAAACCCTTATCTACCTAAAGCATAAGAATTCAAACAAAGACTGAGCTTCACTGAGTGATGGGCTAGCATGGAATATGTCCTCATGGGGAATATTGTTCTTGTTGATCTGTGAACAGAAGAATTTTCCAGAGGTAAGTACCATCAATGATGATAATGTAACCTTTAGTTTGCATTGCAAGTGACACAGAAAAGTCGAGCAATTATGAAAATGCTTTATAGAAAGTTCATGGTTCCATTACAGGTCACCTGTCAACAAATATTCATGGTGGACAAGGGCAGCAGAATGCAGAGTCGGAACTGGCTGGTATCTTGGTCGTGTACAGATAGCTATATTTCCCTAAAACTAGAAAAAGAATCGCAGATTTTCTGGAACTGGAAGTACACACAGGGACATATAACTACATACAGGTTTGCTATGGTCAATGAAGTGGAAAAGCTTTTTAGCAAACTGCATTCATGCACAGTGACTGAAACCCCATTTGCTTCAAATGATGCCAAATACTTTCTGTACAAGAAATTGTATTAGGAAAACAACTAATTAACCCCATAGTTTATCAAGAGCCGCTATTTTAGAAACCTGAATAGATAATGACACTTGAGCTGTACATAATTTCACTTAAAACATGTCAGCCTGATAGGTATATGGTTGACAAAATATACAATAAAACAAAGATAAGGCAGATTCCATTATATCCCAAATTTTCAAAGTTAATATAGATAGAATAATAACATGTACCTTTCGCCGGCTACATGTACAATACTAATCACTACAAAGTAAAATCTATCCGGATTGAAATTTAATTATAATTTTTTCATAAATCAAAATATTAATTTATTATGTATTAATTTATAATTTCATTATTTTCGAATGGATTAAATAACTTTTATTTTTTAATTTTATGGGGTTAAAGTGTAATTGAAAATTTTTTTATTTTGGGGTAAAGTGTAATTTTATTATATATCAATTATAGTTTGTTTATTTATAAGAGGGTTATGTGAAATTTTTTTATTTTTTGGGGGCCAAAGTCAGTGTCTCCCCCTTCAGATCCGTCTCAACACTGAGATGATAAGATTTATTCACCATTCACATATTATTTCTTTTACACCTCGAGATGAAAATTTTCACCTAGTCTAATAGTAGATTCATTGCTAAGCCTCTTAAATCACTTAGTTAAAATTTACAAAGTTTGCTAAGCCTCTTAAATCACTTAGTTAAAATTTACAAAGTTACAAAATATATTATATTTGTATACTTTCAATAATACTAAATATATGTAATTTGACAATTGACACTCGCTTCTCAAAAAAAAAAAACTAGCGTACAAAACAGAGGCTTTGCTCATACTTTTGTCCTAGATACGGTCACTTATAACCTCTCCTTTGACTAGAGATGTAACTGTTATACATATAAAATTTTATCAAGTCTCATCAAGGGATCCGTTAGTCACATCCCCATTCCCTATGACAACCTAAATATATAAGGCTATCATTAACAAGCCCTATATATAAAATAAGACAAGGAAACAGTAGAGGGACTGCTTCTCCTCTCTTCCTCCATTATCTGGCCACCAAAACAATCCGCTCCTTGTTCCATCCTAAATGAGGTGAACTGGCCAATACCATCACGGCCGCTGCCTTATTTGATCTATGCATCAACAGAATACAATGCACAATGGATGAAGAATTGGGAAAAATCTAAAAAGAAATTGGACAAAATTTGAATATATTATTTTAGGTTATCTTAACATCAATCAGTGTCAAATTTAGTTAAGTATTGTACTATCTAGTTTTCTAATCTCACTGGAATCAATGTAATAATTATGAAATGATTAATAAAACCTCGACATGTATGAGTATCGAACTCTTTGTAACATATTTAAAATTTAAATTGTATCCGCTTATATATTTTAAGATGACTTTGGATAATATTTAAATAGACCTTTATATCCTTGGGCATCGAGATTAGGAGTGGCAGCATGTCGAATATCCATATTTTTTTTATAATAATTTAAATCCATTTATTATTCGTAGTTTATTCGAGTATTACTATTCAAATTAAAAAAAATTAATTTAAAAAAATTCAATCATTTTTTGATTTTCATATCCACAAAAATCCGAATTCAAATAAACTAAAACTCTTTCATATATACAATATGTTGTTATAGAAATGTAATTATTGTAAACTTAAAATAAAATTAATATCGTGAATTTTGATCAAATAAAGAAAGTAAGATTATATTAAAAAAAAAGTAAAGTGGCAATCAAATCAACAAAATTTAAAAACATAGAGCAGGCGATTGTATTACCTTTATGTATATTTTATTTTACATTATTTCACATTATTAATTATGAAGTTTATAAATATAACAAGTTCAATTAATCGGTATTAGTTATTAAATTCAAATAATTAATTTATAGTTTATGATGTTCTAAATTCATAGTAAAATATTTGATAAGGGAATTTAATGATTTATTGAATTGATATCCTTTAATTCTACTCATTGAAGAATTTTTTTATTTAATAAAATATGATTAATAATTTTTTGTTTGAAATTTATACATTTTATTAAAATAACATTTTAATTTAATAAATTATAATTAATAGGCTTACTTATATGAAATAACTATAATTTTACTTAAAATTTAAGGCAATGTGTTGTTTCAAAGAACTAATTTAATAAAGAATGTACTTCATAACTATGATTGTTGTTGTTATAAGTTAAAAGTTGTTATAAAGGGTTAAAATAAAACATAAAAAAAGTCAATTCTACTAGAAACTTGATTATTATAGTGAAACAATGTTATAACGGGTGGTTGTTATAGAGAGATTGATTATATATATAAAATATATGTGCATTTTTTATCTAATGAATTTGGATATTTGAATCCGAATTTACATCCATTATTTGTATAAGTAATGTGGATTTGAGTAATGGATATTTGCATTTTTTTTTGAATCTATGCAACTGATAATAATTTTAAATTTTGAAATAAAATATAATCTAAACATGTAATATTCAAATCCACAAAAAAATAGATCGAATATCTACAAATATTCTAATCTGCTATTCGAATTGTCATCTCTAGTTGAAGTCTTTGTAAAAATTTCAAAAGAATGTAATTGTAACCTACAACTGGTTTTTTTGAAGAGGAGAATAATAATTTAAATTGACCTTGCCACTTATGCGTGTGGAGGTCTTATTAAAAGCTTTCATAGAACCTCAACCCTAAAACTTATAAATAGCTCCTCCCATTTGTTATGTTTTTTTATAGAAAACTCGAACCCTTCCTTCTCTACATTCTTTCATATCATACATGCTCAAGAGTTTTTAAATCTAAACTTTGAAGCATACTATAATGGTTGTCCCTTATTAAGATTGAAAGGACATGTTGCTTAAAATACAACAATAACGTATTCTCTAATGGCTCAATGTCATAGTAATATGGAGAAGGATGCACTTGATGACAGAACCATTCATCTATATTAAGAGATGTCGGTTTCTATCACGCTAGTCAAATTGGCAATTTTACTTCTGTGCCGTCATTCATCTATGCCTTGATTGAATAATGAAGACTCGTATGTTTCATCTCCCATGCGATGATATGACAATAATGCTAGAAGATGTAGCATTATTTAAGGACTTTCTAACGGACGAGCGTCTAGTAATGAGAATTTTTTTATTTCAATTCGGTTGGGGTCTTTGTTGCAGCATTCAAAACATATACCGACCATAAGTGATTTTAATGGGCTTAAAATTAAGTTAACATGATTAAAAAGTCACTTCGAGCATCTTCTAGAGAATCCAACATTGAAAGATATTCAACATCATGTTAGAACGTACATTCTTTGGATAATTAAGGTATGCTGATGCCAAAAAAGTTTGACAACTCAATTCAAAGCCATGTATCTCCTATTGTTATCTAATTTAAAATTGATTAGAACATATAATTGGAGCTTGCTGTTTTGGCTATGCAAGACACTATGTAAGGCGTATAAAATAAGAAACAAGGAAGTAAATGGTTTCCTTGTGATTTTATAATTATGAGAGTTTGGTGGACTTCGCTTATATCTTTAAAGAATCTCAATTTTCCTCTTGTTAGAAAGTAAAATTACAAGCATATGTTATAAAATATTATACATTCTTATATTGGTGCTAATAATTGACATTTTAATATGTGGTTCAATCATGACCATACATGTTACTGGAAAGATGATATCGTAAGATATGAGCATTTATTGATGTTGAACCAAATAATTTAATAATTTGCGTGTCGTAATAACTTTTATTTATGAAAATAAAATTTGTTCATGATTTTGAATTTTGTATAATTATGGTGTCTTGACAAGTTTGATACAATGTCGACTTTAAGAAGTTTAACTATGTTGTAGCTAAAGGATTTGTCTGTTTAACTAGATTTGCAAGCTGTTGTATTTATTGTCAAGGGAATGGTTGTAGAACTATTATTTTAATCATACCTCTTTGCTTAATTTGGTTGTTAATTATGGAGATTGAGTTAAGTTGATAATTTCGACAAGTTTTGGATAATGAATATATGAATGCTAAGTGGGATAGTTTGTACTTAACTTGGATAATTTTGGCAATACATGAAATGTGTATCAAGTTGATAATTTGGAGATTATTTCGAGATAAATATTTGTTTTTGTACTTAATCATTATGAGGATTATTTAATTTAAATAAACCGCACAGTTTAATTTGTTTATTAGAGTTAAATCTTTTTAATTCATAAAATTATCGATGAATTAAATTCTAAGAGATTTTTGGGATTTTTTGACTAGTAATGATTAATTGTCAAACTGTTCTTACACTCGACTTACAACCAGAAGAAAGATAGGTGATTTGAAGTTATTCGTTAATTACTATAACTCATTTATCATTAAATAAGAAGATATCATGATTAATCTCAATACCAAAACTGATAACCAAATCACACTCGAAATTATTCCTTTTTATCCAATTTTTTTGGGGTTAGATCCTATTAGGCTTAGGAAAATTAGATGCCTAAGTGAAAGATGGTATAATTTAAGGGCTAATTTTGTAGTTAATAGTTAATCTAAAAATAATTAAATTATTATTTTGCATTTTTCAGAGTAAAAAAAAAAAAGAAGAAGAAGGGTAAAAATGTTTACAGTTTTGTATTCAAACGAACTTGACAACGACAAAGTCCAACATTTATTAATTATCCCTAGAAATTATAGAAAGTCATTGGTCGTCGTCCTAGTCAACATCCTCATCATCATGCGATTCACAATCGCCAATCCAACGGTCCAAACTTCATCACATGCACCCGCTCTTATTTTAGTATTACACCCTCACCCCCTCACCAAACATTTCTACTTTTCCAAGTCGTATTTTTTTTTTTGGTTTTTCGAAGTCCTCACCAGAGAACTCAATCTGAGCCGTCGATTTAATTCCCCCCATCAAACCACATCCAACGGTCAGATTCATCCCTAAAAGGCAGTTTTATTTACCTTCCATACCCTCATTTTCTCTCCCAAAAACCGCAAAACCTAAAAGAACGAAAAGAGAGACAATAGAGAAAAAGTAGCGACGAACATGGAAAGAGAGCAACAAGTTTACTTGGCAAGGCTTGCTGAGCAAGCTGAACGATATGACGGTAAATCTTTTTTTTTAATACTTAAATGTTCATAATAAATCTTTTGTTCTTGTATTACCTTTTGATTTTACTTTATTTTAGGTGATCTACCTGTTTGTTAATGAAATTTGATATTTTGTTTCCAATGCAAGAAGGCGGACTTTTTTTTTTTTCATTTATTTTGTTTTTTAGCTTAAAGATCTGTATTCTTGGGGACAAGAAGAGCTTTACTTTTGATTTGATGATATACTGAAAAAAGGTTATGTTTTTAGGCAGTAGATGGATAGTAAAGATAACGAGGTTAGCTTATTTAGGAGCAAAAAAGTTGGATTTGGACTAACAAAAATGTATGATTTTACTTTCGTCTGAAAGTTTATGTTTGGACTGTGCTTAGACGCTGCTGTTGAATCATACTCGTTTACATCTGTGGGACTCATCTTATGTTTTGTTGAAATTTTAGCTCATTTGAAATCTGGTTTGTGTTGTTAAAAACCTTTTTAATGCAGAAATGGTCGAGGCCATGAAAAATGTTGCCAAGTTGGATGTTGAACTGACTGTAGAAGAGAGGAATCTGTTATCTGTGGGGTATAAGAATGTGATTGGAGCAAGAAGGGCATCGTGGCGGATACTGTCTTCGATCGAACAGAAGGAGGAAGCTAAGGGTAATGAACAAAATGTGAAGAGGATAAAGGAGTATCGGCAGAGGGTTGAAGATGAGCTTGCAAAGATCTGTGATGATATACTATCCGTCATTGATAAGCATCTCATTCCATCTTCCTCGACAGGGGAATCAACTGTTTTCTATTACAAGATGTGAGGATTATCTTGCCTGTATGTTTTTGTAGGCAATAGTTGTGATTATGTCCTTATTCCTTCCCTTTTATTGTTAACAGGAAAGGAGATTATTTTCGTTATTTGGCAGAATTTAAAGCCGGAGAGGATCGTAAAGAAGCTGCTGATCAGTCACTTAAGGCTTACGAGGTGTGTGCAACTTACCACCCCAGTTATCCTTGTTGTTTTTTCTCTCTTCTTACCCTTCATCAAACCGTCCATTTTGATATCGGTGTTTGTTATTGTTTGTATTGTAGGCTGCCACCACTACTGCAAATTCAGATTTGCCGCCAACTCACCCAATTAGACTTGGCCTGGCTTTGAACTTCTCTGTTTTCTACTATGAGATATTAAATTCTGCTGAGAGGTTAGAGTGCTATATATACACACGCTCACACATGTGATATCTTTGAAAATTTTCTCTTCATTGGGGACAATGATGGCAATGGTTCATTTACTGCTAATTTGAGGAATAGTTTTGTGATAGCCATTGTTTCTTGAAGTTACTGATGTAAGTTCCACTTTAGCAGCTTGTTTATATCTAATGTGATGCAATGGTTTGAGCAGGGCTTGCCATCTGGCTAAACAAGCTTTTGATGAGGCTATTGCTGAGCTTGATAGCCTTAATGAAGAATCTTACAAGGATAGCACCCTAATTATGCAGCTTCTCAGGGATAATCTCACCTTGTGGACCTCAGATCTGCCGGAGGAAGGAGGTAAATGCTTTGCATGTGTATTTATCTGTGATTTAGTAAGCGAATATAGGTTTATCTCATTGAATTTTATATATTTATGCCTTCTGGAATTAGCAACTTCTATTGTCAACTACCACTGATACTTTCCTTTTTGCAAATGATATTCTAGGTGAGCAATCGAAAGGAGATGAGCCTCAGGCAGAGGTGAGAAAAAGTTAAAATTTGAGCTTTTCTCATTCTTTCCTTCTGCTTTCAACAAATAAAACTTCTTTCTTTGGCTTACTAAATTTTGTTTGTTCCTATCTTTGCAGAGTTAATTCGATGGAAGAGCATTGTTCTAAGACTGGTTTGTCGAGGTAGGAAAGAGTTTGCCGTTAGAGTGCCTTACTTTCAACTCGCAGTAATACCCGGATTTGTGACCTATGGCTTGTATCCAATTTGTTGGCCAAAATGTTTGCAGACTGTGACCCTGCTTTCTCTTATGTTTAAACACGATTGAATATGTTTTTTTCTCATATTTTGTTTTCAGTTTTTGTGTTGTCTTTTAGCGATGTGTGATTATTTGCTTTCACTTCTTCAATCACCCACTTGTGCTTGAGCCTTTGCTTGGAATTTGGGTCATAGCCATAGCATGAAGGTCCAGTTTTTCTTTTTAATGCAGCTCCCTAGAGTGTGGGAGTTGGTTTATTTATGCATCCAGAACGAAGTCTTCAAGAAATCCATACTTAGATCTCAAACCCATGGTATCTAAAGGAGAGGCAAGTTCCAAAACCAATATTGTAGTTACTGTTTAGCCAATTGTTGCTAAAACAAAACAACTCTGATCAAATTCATGCGGGCTGGGTCAAATTTTATATAAATATTCCGACCCTTTTATCAACAATCTGGCTTTGCCTCTGTGTGCATAACTTGATGGTTTTTCTCTTGCTCCATCACGTACTTCTACGGCTGGAGATCCACAAATTGAGAATCTTGATTATGTTGTTTGGTTTTTGTCAAGACCAATTAATACAGCATGCAATTATGCCTTTTGTGATCCGACGTTTGTCGCCGTAGCTCCCACCACCAAACTTGAATGGGACTCTCTCCGCACCATCTATGCAAATACAATAGCCGCCCCACTACTCCTCCATGGCATTTCACAACCAACAACAATAATTTCGTCTGCTATCAAAGTATGCAAACAAATTGGGTCAGACAACTAATGTTTGGCGAACCCAATCTCACAATCATTTTGACGTCAAGACCAATTTTATCTCTGCTACACCTGCTATAGCCAACCAAGGTGCTTCTCATCATGTAAAATTGCTTAAAAAGTATATTTTCTTATTTTGCCTCTGTAATTTTTTTTTACTACATAAAGGTTAAGTGTTTATAGCATTTTCTTTTACTGATAAATGAATGTATTTTTCTCTTAAATTATTTTAATCTCTTTTCTCAAATAATAAACTAAAACTAGGGAAGAGAAGCAAGGCCTCTCTTTCCATCAAAGTGACAAAAAAGAAAAAGAAAATTAATTGTTATAGTTTAAAGGCAAACTTGACCAAAATAATGAAAAAAATGATAAAATTATTATAAAGTAATATTCTCTCTATATATAATGTAATAGACAAAATGTTAGTCCAATAACTCAAATTTTGTGTCAACAATTCTCTCTACCTAAATATTAAAAAATTGAAGAATTTAACAAATTAATTTTATTATTATTTTATTTTGGATTACGTAAAATATATTAATCATTAAAAATGAAATAAAATTGGCAAACTACATATAAGATTAGCTAAGGGATAAGTGGTATAGACATTTCCCCTACATTACCAAATCTTGGCCCTATTGGTACCAGCTCAAGGTTAACCAACCAACCCCCAAACCCCTACATCTAAGCCATCTAATCTTGTTTAGGACATACGTTACACTCTAAGAACATGTTTATGAAATCTGAAAATTTGACCAAGAGAGTAGTAAACAACTTTTTTTTTTTAATTACTATATTTTGGTAAAGAGAATTGTTGACACAAAATTTGATTTGTTCAATAACTTTGCCACTCCAATTATGACTATTATTATTTTTATTACCGTTGCTTCATGAGTTTTAGCCCTCCTATCATGGAAATGAAGGCAATTTTTTTTTGCAAATTCAATGGGTCTACCAATAAATGTAGTTATGTTCAATTCCTTCCTATAATTATCCTTACCCCTAGTGAAGATAATAACCATTGAATTCAATAATGAATGCCTTGAATAACTGAGTGAAGGTAGAATTGAAGCAAAGGAACCAACATTGCAGATAAAAAGATCTTAATTCAGGTAAATACTAAGAGCCAAACTTGACAAAATATCTCGAGATCGATTTCCCAATCGGGGTGTTTCATGGTAACTACATTGAACCACAGTATGGAAATTCCGCTGGTCACGATCAAAGCCAACTTCATCTATACACCACATAACAATATACATTCAATTCCTAATCACCTTCATAAAGAAATCAAACAATATCAAACATCTGAACCTAATTGATAAAAACGAATTTACATGGGGTGATAATCCTATATTTTGTTCTTTTTGTGAAGTGCAACCCTTAATCCCCATTGCTTCGTATGTATTTTCATGTTGGTTTGATTCACAAATTGACCCTGTGTAAACAAACTCTTATTTCAGGTATATACTGCAAATCTCATCTAAACAGTTCTATCCTCTAAATCTAACGACAACACAAGATATGTCATCTTTACTGTCTCTTTTAACCGCTTCCGCAATTAGTTGTTTCGAAGCCTTCTGGGGGTCTTTAAACTTTTTTGCAATATCAACAGCCTCTTGATTACTCATCACCTGGATTAAGCATATGCAAAAGGAAAAATAAATCCTATAAAACTATTTCCAGCTCAATAAGGAGACATCAAACTAAAATGTTTTACCTTCCAAAGACCATCACTTGCAAGAATTAAAATATCTGTATTGTTATTTATGTTGGTCCATTGAATGTCGGGATCTGATCGTAGATGTGATTTAAGGCTCTTGTCACCGAAAGCACGTGAAACTGCCAGCTGTCCATTAACTCTAGGAACATCTCCTGATAGTATGCACAAATAGAAAATTTAACAATCTCATCATATTAGCAAATTAGAAATGCAGGGTTGTACTTTACGCAAGGAATATGATGCATATAAATCAACCAAATTAGAACCAAGACCTTAGTACCACTCAATAGTAGAAACCTGAAGTTTTCAGGCATCGATTTCTTTACCATACAGGGTCAACAAACAAGAATCAAAATGATAAACCATATACAACATAATGGCGATTGGCAGTTTCCTTTTTGGTTGGCAATACCTAGATTCTGAATGCAATGGAACAGGGCATTTCAAATTTGTAGTGGCTTTAACATGACTGATGCATTTTTACTTCATAACCAACATAAAGACGCAACAAGAAACAGAAACATAAAACAGAGTGCAGAACTTCACCAGTGATTGATATGTGAAAAAGGAAAGACAAAACACTTTATGGTTTACTACAAGGTTAGAAAAGCTGACAGAGATTATCTCTTCCTATGATTGCAAAGAGGCTAAGAGCTAAATACAAGTATCAAGTATTAGAAGCTGCAAGACCACTTAAAAACACTCAGCAGATATGACCAAAAACATTCATTGAGTTAGTAACATATATGAGTAGATGTGAACGAGCTCAAAGAATTAACTTCTAAAAATTGGAAGCAGTAGAAGACCTGGCATATTTGAGACGAATCCACCTCTATTCTCAATGCTGCCTCGTTCAATGTTGGGTTCATGATCTGTTGTCATCTGTATTGCCTGACCCCCACTAGAAAGAACAGCACGTGAATCTCCTACGTTTGCCACCCATAGTTTTATTCCATTTATCAATATTGCAGTTACAGCAGTGGATCCACCACGACCCAAGTCTGAGCTTTGTGAAAGAATTGCCTGATCTGTTTTCTCATAAGCTTTGGAGATGGCTCTAGAGGGGTCAACCCAAAACTCTTCCTATAATAAGTGAGAAAATGTAAGCATGTGATGTCTTAAAAATAATAAAAGCAAACTATTTGAAAACGATGTGGCACATCCGACCTCCTTTAGGATATTGGCAAATAAATGCTTCTGTAGATAGGATGGTATAGTATCTCCCAAATGACCATCGTAGATAGCAAAAAGCCCTAACTCGTGCTGTTGAATCTGCATGAACTTAGCCACATGATAATCCTCCATAGGATGATTAGCTTTCCCTTTTACTAGGCTGAAACCAAACTTTATCATACCCTCATGGCTTTTCCCCTTACCAGAACTCGAATACGAACGCCCTTCTCCAAGCTAAAATGACAATATGAGAACAATAAATCTCATTGTGAACCACACATGGTCACATTGCATAAAAGCAACCTCATACTAATCCAGTTTTCAAAACCTTCAGCAATATTATCTTACAGAGAAAAAACATATTGATGACTCAAATCTAACATGAATAACCAAATCTTCATAATAAGCAGAAGAGATATTCAATTCTAATTATAGTAGAAACTTGGTATCAACACAAATTCATACACTCCTAATTAGCACACACAAGAAACCTATTGAAATCAAGCAAGGAAACCTAAAAACTAACCACACAACCAAAATCCATAAACAACTAAAATCTTGGTCACAATTAATTTAAGTTTTATTTACCAAAAAAAAAAAACATGGGATCATCATGAAAACTCTTAGAAACAGAAATATGGTTTACCTGAGATGAACTAAAGCAGCACAGTCGATCCATAGAAAATAAAATTCTACAAAATCTCTAATTAGGCTTCACTAATTTCTCTTCAGCATCAAATTCTCGGTCACCTCTTTTTCCAAACTCAAACTCTGAAGCATCAAAAACCCCAAAAAATATATCTATCATTAAAGAAAAACCCATTTAAACCACAACCCTAAACTCTAAAACCCTGAAAGCCACAAAAAAAAAACAGAAGCAAAAAACAAACTCTGGGTATTAAAGAATCACCGTGAAAAAGATTAATTCAAAGGCCAAAATATGGCCTTGCTTCTTCTGCTTCTAGGTGAAGCTGCTTGTATCATCTAAAAAAGCTCTGTTTTTTTTTTTCCTTCTTTTCTTCTTCCACTTGTTTGTAGCTCTTCTTCTTCCTCTTCTTCTTGTTATAAGGAGCTTTTATTAGTTTGCACAAGCAATTGAATAAACAAAAAAAGGAAGGGAAAAAAAAAAGCAAGAGAGAGAGAGGGTGGGTGGACTCAAGAGGGGAACATTTTCGAAGCTTTTTTTGTGAAAGGGTAAAAATAATACTACCTTTTTTATATTATAAATGAAAAAAGCTTGGCAAGATGGAATCAAGCTTTTGGATATATGATTATATGTATAGTTTAAGGAGTCTTCTTCTTCTTCTTTCTTCTTCAATGACACCAAATAGTTTTCTGAGATATTAAAGTAAAGAAATTTTTTAAGAAATTGTTTTAATTTGGCTGAAATTTTAATTTAATTGATATTTCTATTGTAATAATATTTTTAAAATTCGAATATGTTTTAGGATTATGGATGTAATAATAATTTTTATGAAAAGGAATTGTTAGCACTAAAAAGAAGGCTGCCAATAAAACCAGACTTCTTTGTGTTTGACTTTGCTGTTTTAGTCTGGTTTTCCACTTTTCCTTGTTTGGCACTTCATTTGTCTCTGCCCCATCTTTTCTCTTTCTTCCGCGTTTCTTTTTTACCAGTACCAAACAGGGGATAAGTGTATACCCTTTGCAGATTATTAGCCTGTCAAATGGTCTACCTCTGAACTTACTCCCTGTACTTTTCAGAATTTTAAATTTTAGTCCTTCTATGTATCCAATTAGAATTAAATTTTTGAATCAATATTAAATTGCAACACATGGAAACTTAATAGAATCCCATTTAAAGTAGGGTAAACTACAAAATAGCCACTTTTTGTTTGCCTCAGATTATATTTTAGTCACTTATGATAGAAATGTTATGTTTTAGTCACTTATATTATCGTTTTGTTATGAAATAGTCATTTTTCCGTTAAGCTCCGTTACCTCCATAATGGAAATCCTATGTGGCAGCCTAAATGGGTTTTAAATGCCAACTTGGATGTCCAACTGGGATGAGAATAGTTTTTCAGTCAAAATGGAAAACAAAATTAAAGGAAAAAGGAGACGAACGATTTTTCTTTTCTAATTCATGGTGTAATTAATTTAAAATTTTTAATTAATTAAAAACCTATTCTTGTCCCAATTGAAAATCAAAGTTGGCATTTAAAATTAATTTAGACTGCCACGTAGGATTGTCGTTAGGGAAGTAATGGAGCTTAATGACAAAGTGACCACTTCGTAACAAAACAATAACATAAGTGAATAAAAAGTAACATTTCAAACATACGTGACTAAAATGTAATCTAAGGAAAATAAAAGTGACTATTTTTGTAGTTTACCCTTTAAAGTATTATCAAATGAATTTTAAATTTTTAGTAGAAGGATTAAATTTCAAAAATTCAAAGAGCATAAGGATAAGATGCTGAATTAAACCTTACAAGTGTAACAAATTTTTTCAAATATAATTAAAAATAAGAAACAAGTGAGGTTATTATCCATTTGTTGACTGAATATTTACACAGTAAGATTATACAAAAAATAAATTATTTATTGTAGTATTAAAAACTCTATTTATATAGCAAAAGAAAGAAAGAAAGTCAAATTGCGATGTCCCACTTGAAGTGATGTATAAAGGAGAACTAAAATCTTACGCGTAAATGCTTTATAAAAAGCTATTCCATATATTTACATATACCTCCTCATCTTAAATTAATATTATCAACATTTTCACTATTATTAAACTCTTTATTAATTTTGTTATATACTCCTAATACAATATCATAACTTTACGATTTTTATAATTAAAATTAATTGTTCAGGTTTAAATCATCTATTCAATTGGTTCAACTTCTTATTTTAGATAGATTAACTGATTTGGTCCATTCTAAAAACAGTAAGGATATCTCCTAATTAATTCCAAAGTTAGTAAAAGTATCATAGAAGCCCCTGCACTAGGAGTTAAACTGTATTTTGCCTATTTTACTAAAAAAAAGAGTAAATTTATCATTGTATGTTAGATAAAAAATTTCATCTATTTTTACTATTTTTACTATTATAATTGACAGAATAAACAGATAATTACATGTGATGTACCATGTTTACCTCATTTTAACGTTTAATAGTAAAAAATGGATGATGTACATAATTGATGGCGAATTCAATGATGCAAATCAACCTGTTTTAAAAGTAATAATTCTTTGTTTGAAATGTTTGTTTTTACAAGACAAAGATTAAGGAATTTGGGTAAATGGGAATAAAGATTTGAGACATGTTGTTAGTGTATTATTTACAATATATTAATGTCGTGTTATAGTTGGTTAGACATTAAAAGTGGAAGGAGGAAGGTGAGAGGAAGGATATTTGGTAATGCCAAATGCCAATGGAAGCATTGGTTGGGTTAAAAGTTACAAACTGTCCTTTCCTCCGCCTTCCACACGCCCTGCCCAAGTGGCCATTGTTTATATGACTCTTAAGGTTGTGTCACATGTGATAAAGTCGACCAAAGGGGTTACTTATTTTTTTCTTTTCCTATTGAAATCAAACCAACCCATACTTTAAAGCTAGCATGCTTTTTTAACTCAAATGCTGTGAAAAGAAATGCCACCCGGAAAGGAATCTTATTGCATTCTACCCCCATTTATTGGGTGCAATTGATGAATTTTTTTTTTAGTATTTTTCTTATCGTTTTATAATTTATATTCAAATATTACGAGTGTTTCTTTTAATAATGTTATTTACAAAATTTAAGTTTATATTGTTATTTGAGAATGTAATACACATTGCTATTACATTCAACACTGACTGATGATAAAGTAGATACATTGTTTTCAAACAATAATAACAAATATAATGAATTTTAAACTTAATCAAATTTGTTACTACAATTAAAATTTTGATGTGAAATAGGAAAAAAATTCTTTTAAAAAAAGATAAATATCAAATTTATACATTAACTTTGTTGTAATGTGTAATTTGATACATAAATTTTGATTTGGTACAATTATATTTATGAAACTTAAATTGCAATTTATATATATACTTGAAAGTTGAAACTTTAATTTTAATTCAATTGTACATAATTAAAGAAATGAAAATAAATAGTTATATTTATTTGTGTATGCAATATATCAACGTAAAAAATAATGCTAATTCGATGATGTTTTCAATGATTTGTGAAAATTGAATCAAATCAAAATTTTATGTATAAAATTGCACAAAATCAAAGTTCACGTATAATATTGTACATTTAATCAAAGTTAATATATAATTTTAATGTTTATCCCAACATATAGATAATCTAGGTTTGTATTTGGGGGGGTTAAAATGTCCTAAAAGTCTACAGTAAAAACTATAAAAAATTGAACAATTAGGAAAAAAAGGTCTTTTGTTCTTCCTTCAATAGTAGGAGTAGATATTTAGTTTTGGTTATTAATATTGTATCTCTTCTTGAGATAAATAAAATTATGTTTTAGGAAATTGCAATTTTGAGGACAATAAAAAAGTTAACCTAGAATGAGTTGTAGTGTTGCTTCACTTGATTTTTCTCTTTTGTAAAAGTAATTTTTGTTTAGAACAGTTGTTGTTTAAAACAATCATTATTAAAAAATATCTATATCTAAAACAACTATTCTCAGAACAAGGCTTTAATTTAGAATAGTTGCCATCCAGTGTAGCTTTCAATTAGGAGCAACTCTTGTTCGAAACAACTAAGGTTCAGAACAAATATTGTTTAAAATAATTGCGTTTTAAGAATAGCAATATTTGGAACAATTGTTTTGAACAACTTCTATTCAGAATAATTGTATTTTTTCAAAGAAGAACCATGATTCAAAACAAGTTCTTCCTGTTGGAAAATTTAGACATCACATATATAATAAGGATAATTACATGTTTTTATTTACTATCATGATAGGTTAGCCCAAATTAAAAGTGATCTAATTTGGTTAGAATTTATTGGGCTTTTAATTATTAAATAAAGTATGGGTCAAATATGTGGCGATACTCTTCTAATCAAATTCTAATTAATAGACTAATTAGAATTTGATTAGAACTAATATGCTAAGGTTATAAATGGTCCCCAAATTATACATAAGATATCTTTTCTAATATCCCATCATTAGAAAAGAGAGAGCAGATATTCTCTGAATTTCTTATGTGCTAATTTGGAAGATGAAATCCCCAAGATCAGGTAAAACTTCAAGAAATTCATGGATTCAGGTACGTTTTCGCATCTAGTTTTGTTCATGATTTGTTCTTAATTTATTCTTGATGATTTGACATGATAGATCCTGGTTTATTAAGTTTTATTTCATATTTATTTTACAAATCTAATAAGTGGCATCCGAGCCTCGTCATGTTGAATCATTAAGAATAAATTGATTCTCTATTATTCTGGATTTATATTAAATTTTTTTTAGGGTTTGGAATTTTTGTGTTATCTTGAAAAATTAAAGATGGTTAAAATTCTTTCATTGTTGTATGATTGGACTAAAGATGCTTTTATTTGTCATATTCTGCTAAATTCAATCATGTCCATATTTCTGTTCGATCGGTTATTTGGTCTATTTTTTGCATACGAGTTCTTTTAATAATGGTGTAACACATGTTTTAATCTTTACTTTTCTTATTACCAACTTCTTAATTCAACGTATGGCATGTAAAATATTGCCAAGGAAAGACAAAAGCATTCTTGCCTCGTTTAAATAATAATTAAAAAAAAAGTTGACAGTATAGAAGTATGAATTGCGTTTTGATTTTTTCGATTATATACACATATATAATATATACATGCTTTGATTGATTTAATGCATGATAGTCTTGGAAAATTATATGATTATCTTTTAATTTGATTGAAAGATGAAATTAAGGTAAATATTTTGGAATAAATAAATTTAGATTTTGGCTTTTAATTAATTAAATAAATTAGTTGGAACAAAATGCCGCCAAAGTGACATCTTTTGTGTAGATTAGTTTATTTGAAATATTAAGATGATTACATGTTTTTTGTGATTAATGAGTTTATTAATTGACCCAAAGGTAAGTTGATATTTGGCAGAATTACAATGACATCTGTGGTGATAAATATGTGACAATTATAAGGTATTTTATTTTAGCAATAAGTTAGTCCAAAGATTAATTCATTGTTTGACATAGTTTATTGTCAATGTTTGATTACTACAACAAGAGTACCACTTACTGTTAATATTACTGTCCAAAGACTTGATATTAATGTAGTGTTTGGTATCTTGAGATGGGATTAGCCATTATCTCGAATTTATTGTTTACTTTTGAATATTGATTTAAGCTTGTTTTTGTTTTCTATTCAGCTAAATCATCTTCTGCTGCCACAATATCTGCTAATATAAATTCTATACCCATGCTTAATGGGACTAATTTTAAGGAATGGAAAAGGCACTTACTTAGAGTGCTTCGTTGTATGGACATAGACCTTGCACTAAGAGAAAAACAACCTGCACCTCTCACTGCGAAAAGCACCCCTGATGTTAAGAGGGACTTTGACAGGTGGGATCGTTCAAATTACATGAGTCTAATGATCATGAAACACAGCATTCCAGAAGCCTTTAGGGGCACAGAATCTGAAGAGATTACTCAGGCCAAGGGTTTCCTTGATGAAATTGAGAAACGTTTTGCTAAAAACGATAAGGTTGAGATGACATCACTTCTGACTTCTTTGATGTATATGAAGTATAAGAGTCAAAGAAACGTAAGGGAGTACATTATGGAGATGTTCCATACTGCTTCAAGACTTAAGGCACTTAAGATCGAGCTTTCTAAGGAATTGCTTGTTCTTATAGTTTTGGTATCGCTTCCTACACAGTTTAATCAATTTAAAATTAGTTATAATTGTCAAAAGGAGAAATGGACCCTAAATGAGCTCATTTCTCATTGTGTGCAATAGGAAGAAAGGTTGAAGCGTGATAAGAATGAAAGTGCTCATTTAGCCAATGCATCTAAGGAGAAGGGCAAGAAAAGAAAATATCAAAATGAAGCTGCTAAGGGTCTAGCTCAAAAGAAACAACAACAAGCTACAGAGAGTTGTTTCTTTTGTAATAAGTCTGCACACGTAAAGAAAGATTGTACCAAATATCATGATTGGCGTGTAAAGAAAGGTATAATTCTTAATTTGGTCTGTTCTGAGATTAATTTAGCTTCAGTACCTAGAAACATTTGGTGGATAGATTCTGGTGCTACTACTCACATAAGTGTTTCTATGCAGGGTTGCCTGAGTTACCGAAAGCCAAGTGATGGTGAAAGACACATCTTTGTGGGTAATAAAAAATCTGCAGAAGTGGAAGCAATTGGGCATTTTAGGTTGTTATTAGGAACTGGTTTTTATTTGGATTTAAAAGACACTTTTGTTGTACTGTCATTTAGACGGAATTTAGTTTATGTTTCTTCGTTGGACAAATTTGGATATTATTGTTCATTCGGAAACAATCAATTTAATTTGTCTTTAAATTCAAATATTATTGGAACTGGTTATTTAAATACCTATGACAACCTTTATTTGCTAGAAACAATTGCATCCTATAATGAAACCTTGCATGTGGAATCACGTGGTATTAAACGGAAATTAAATAAGAAAAATTCAGCATCATTATGGCATAGACACTTGGGTCATATCTCAAAAGTTAGAGTTGAACGCCCTGTGTTTGATGGTATTTTAGAGTCCCTTGACTTCACAGACTTTGATGTATGTGTCGATTGCATTAAGGGAAAACAGACCAAAACCAAGAGATTGGGTGCAAATAGATCTTCAGATGTCTTAGAATTAATTCATACAGATATCTGTGGGCCATTCCCTATGGCATCCTGGAATGGTCAACAATATTTCATAACATTTATAGACGATTACTCACGTTATGGGTAGCTATATCTCATTCATGAGAAATCTCAGTCTTTGGACGTGTTCAAAACTTATAAAGCTGAAGTTGAGAATCAACTCAACAAAAGGATTAAAAACGTCAGATCTGATCTTGGTGGTGAGTACTACGGTAGATATGACGGCTCAGGTGAACAATGTCCAGGACCATTTGCAAAATTCCTAGAGGAATGCGGTATTTTCCCACAGTACACCATGCCAGGATCACCTAGTATGAATGGTGTAGCTGAAAGATGAAATAGAACTCTTAAAGATACGGTAAGGAGCTTGATTGCTCATTCTACCTTACCTGAGTCCCTCTGGGGAGAAGCATTAAAGACAGAAGCTTACATTCTGAACAGAGTACCCAATAAAGCAGTTGTAAAAACACCTTATGAGCTTTGGACAGGTAAAAAGCCTAGTTTAAAGCACTTTCACATTTGGGGATGCCTCTTTTGTTTTACGAATTCAGATACATCGAGATTGATCTCGAGGTATTCTTGGATTATCACAAAAGAGCTATATCGATAAAATACTCAAAAGGTTTGGCATGCAGAGTTGTAGACCAGGTGACACCCCTGTCGCTAAAGGAGACAAATTTAGTCTTACTCAATGCCCTAAAAGTAATCTTGAAATTTAGGAAATGCAAAAGATTCCCTATGCATCAGCTGTTGGGAGTTTAATGTATGTTCAAGTATGTACGCGTCCAGATATTGCGTACAATGTTGGGATGTTAGGCAGATATTTAAGCAACCCTAGTATAGACCATTGCATAGCAGCCAAAAGGGTTATGAGATATCTTCAGAGAACAAAAGATTACATGCTTACTTATAAGAGATCAGATCTTTTGGAGGTCGTAGGGTATTCTGATTCTAATTTTGCTGGATGCCAAGATAGTAGGAAATCTACATCAGGCTATATTTACCTATTAGCTGGAGGAGCTATATCTTGGAAAAGTGTCAAACAGACACTTGTAGCTTCGTCTACTATGGCATCAGAGTTTGTAGCATGCTATGAGGCATCAACTATAGAATATGGTTGCGGAACTTTGTCACAGGGCTGCGTATTTTGGAGAATGTAAAAAGACCACTCAAATTATTTTGTGACAATAAGTCAGCAGTGCTGTATTCCAATAACAACAGGAGTTCATCTAAGTCAAAGTATATTGATATAAAGTTCCTAGTTGTAAAAGAAAGAGTGCAAAATGGTCAAATATCCATAGAGCATATTAGGACAAACTCCATGATAGCGGATCCGCTCACAAAAGGTTTACCACCCAAGGTCTTTCATGAGCACACTGCTCACATGGGTGTTACATTGTCTGAGGATATCATGATTTAGTGGGAGTTTATATTTCAAACATTTATGTATTTGGTTATTTTCTGATCAGAAATGAAGTATTTAGTTTATTCACTCTTTTTATTATTTTGAAATTGACCTCACTTAAGTTTAAAGAGGACCAGTTGGAAATAGACATGTTTAGATCATATTGCATGTAATTTCCATGCTACACATCCATACTTGTTCTATGTCATTTGGTTGTGTTAATATATGTGATCATGAATGGATTTAGTTATGATTTTTGTAACGAAAGTCGCGTTGGTTCTATGTTAACATAATTAATGGACGAGATTGTTCGGAATGACTTTTGGATATGATAGTAAAATTTTGAGCTCATAAGGTTATATAATGACATGTAATTATAAAGTAATTAGTATATATATGTGGTCCAAGTGGGAGATTGTTGGAAACTTTGGACATAACATATATAATAAAGATAATTACATGTTATTATTTACTATCATGATAGGTTAGCCCACATTAAAAGTAATCTAATTTGGTTAGGATTTTTTTGGGCTTTTAATTATTAAATAAAGTATGGGTCAAATATGTGTAGATACTCTTCTAATCAAATTCTAATTAATGATGGGCTAATTAGAATTTGATTAGAACTAATATGCTAAGGTTATAAATATTAGGGTTATGGTCCCCAAATTATACACAAGATATCTACAAGTGTGAGCACCGTGATTGAGCGAGAATCAACACTAAAACTATATTTAAATCCAAACAATTATGTACAATATTTGCAAGTGTGACAAGTCAGTTGTAATATAAATTTTATAACGGGGTATAAGAGTGCTTTGAGGATCGAACCCAAATAAGTTGGTGATTAAGTGAATTCTAGCTACAAACATGCAAATAAAAAGTCTAACCAACTACTCACTCGAGGCTATAGTACGACAACCATTCAAGAATGTGATGATACTAATTAATGACCTAAAAATTGCAAAGGACTAAATTATAAAGAGAACAAACTACAACCCTATCAAATATGAATAAATATCAATATTTTTATTTTCTAAAAAATAAATTAAAAATTTATCATTGATATAATAATATTCGACTTGATTTAAGTTAAATTTTAATTTTTCTTACTTATAATGGGCTATTTTGTGAAAATTGTCTTGTGTTTTTCAAAAAGAGAAGAAAAATTTAAAAAAAAAGAAGAGTTTACTTTCTATTAACTAGTAAGTCATATATTGTTGGCAAAGTTTTTTTTTTTGAGAGATAAACATATGAAAAAAGTGAAAAATATTTTTTGTAAATAATTTTTTATGAAGAAAACGCACCTAGTATTAAAAATTTCCTTCTAAAAATATTTATCCAAATAATGCAATTACAATTGTTAGTATTTTAAAGAACTCTAAGTGTGTTTGGATGAGAGATTTGGAGAAAGAATTTCATCCATGATATTTTCAAAATTTTAAATATAAATTTATTTGTTTGGGTAAAAATAATGAAGAATTTCAAATTTTGTAAAGCTTGTTTTCTTTTTTCAAATTCCACTTAAAGTGACGTTTTTTTTTCAAAATTTCTCATATTTTTATTTTATTTAATACATATGGCACTATTACAAAATAATAAACTTCAAAACTCTTTTTTATTAAAATTTGATATATATTTTTAAATTTTATTTTATTAAAAATATTTATAAAATTTTACAAATCTAATTAAATTTTTTTATATTATTTATTTTCAATATCATTACTCTTTTATAATAACTTGTAAAGTTCTAATAATATAAAATTTCCTACAACAATTATATTTATCCAAATTAATGATTAATTTTAGAGTTTTAGCATTTTTAAAATCTTTAAAATTTTAGAATTTTTCATTCAAACACATTCTAAAAGTTTAAAATTTCTCGTATTGCCAACAATTTCTTGACTTAGCGACAAAAACATCAAACTGTAACATATAAGAGTTTTAAGTTGAATCCCCAAAATCTAATTTTCACCATTGACAGTAATAAAATTATACAATATCCATTTTAGGGTTGAGATTGATTGGGGATCATAAAATGGGTTCCATTTGTTTGTTGTTATTATTGGATTGGTGAGGTATAGTTGACTAATTTGTCCATTATCTATTTACTAGGTTCTTTTCCCATTGCATAATAAACTAACATTATCAATCCACAAGCATTTTGGAGAAATTAAGGAACAGAAAGCTCAGCCCCTAACATTGACAAATACTTTTCAACTGCTGCATAACATTACATGTTATTTTTGAACTGAAAACAGGGCAGGGGAATTGGTCCTAAATACCAACCAATTTTATATAAATAGACAAAACAGGGAATTGGTCCAAAATTCATGACTGTTCCAGCTGCATTTATGGAGCTCAACAACATATTTATGTGATTGTTGTAAGACCAGAAGTCACTTATTTCACCTCTCAATTGTCAACGTAATTATGTCTACTTATACACATTTTTTTTCATTTTTATATTTGTTTGACTATTTTGTTCCAATATGAAGAGCTTACGTTTAAAGCAATAATATTTATTTATCCACGAATGAAGGGTTGTTAAAAATATCGTAAAATTTATTAAAAGTTAGAAAAAAAATATAAATTAAATAATAATTATTGATATGATTTGGTATGTTTTGCTTGAAAATTGGCAGGTTTCAAGCTTTTAAATTAAATAATAAAATGAGAGGTTAAAATATGTTATTAGTCCTTGACTTTTATATAATTTAATATTTAGTCCCAATCTACTTTTTTAATTTAGAATCTTAGTCCAAGTATTACCATCTTGGTAGTTTCTATTAAAAATTTTCAATATAATATGTTTATTTTTTGTCAATCAAATGACACGTCGCATGAAGTCAACTTAATCATATCAATTTGGCAGAAAATATTTACGATTTTAATAATTGAATTGCGACTTTTTAAATCAAAATAATTGGAGGACTTAATTTCTAACCTTTTAAATATAAGGACTCAATCTCATATTTTGTCAAAGCAAAGGGACTAACAGCATAGTTTAAACTAAAATGAGGCGTCATAAAAGGAGAATTGTGGGGGAAAATAAGACTTTAATTTGTTTTCCTTTTTAAAAAGGAGTGGAAAAGAGAGATATAGAAATGAAAAAGAGAATAATTAAACATGGAAAAAAAAAGAATTTATATAATAGTGTTAAATTAAATCAGATGGAACAAATTACCGATTGTCAATTTCAAACAATAGAAAATCTTAGTACTATTCTTTTTATTATTATTTAATGCTTCGTAAAGCCTTATACTTTATAGTGAAAGTATTAGGGAAGTCTTTGTATTTGGAGTTGAATTATATTTTAGTCTCTTTACTCAAAAAATGGACAAATTGATTCTTATACATTAGATCAAAGAGCGAGCTGGTCATTCTATTAAAAAATTCATCCATTTTTACTGTTCAAAATTATTCCATGAATGTCATCATGAGATACACTTGGCATGCCATATGTCACTATCTAATTATTCTGTTAGCCACGCTAATTTTTAACAGAAATGACTAATTTGCTCTTTGACTTAACGTACATGGACTAATTTATCCGTTTTTTAGTAGAGAAATCAAATTACAATTCGACTCCTAATACAATGACCTCAATGATACTTTTACCTACAACTCATCGATGTTAAATTTGAAATTATGTTGTCAAAAAAAATCAAAATTATATGGTGAGGGAATGAAATATTTGTTAGTGGAACACATCATATTGTAAATTTATTAGATTATCCCAAAATTATGATTCCCTTTCAAAAATGATAATTTAATAATGGGTTTGGATATGTTTCAATGGTGCATAGCTGCTTCATCCCTATAGATATAACCAAAAGGCATATTCATGAACAACTTATATCAAACATCTTTTGAATCTAATTTCAACTGATAGTTATCTCACTTTGGTTTTAAAAGTGGTGTTGACTTAAACTGTGCCATGGAACCGAATCCAATGCTTAGAATTTTTTTTTTATTCATTTGATTAAATGAATTGTAGTACCGTTTGATGCTTTTATGCGAAAGAAAAGGAACCCCATAATAAAATTGTTCGATGGCTTATGAAATTATGAACCCTAGCTATCTAGGGTTTTATGGTTTACATATGCCCTACGAGATAAAAAGAGGTACGATTTCCAAGATTCTTGTGATAGTTTGCTTCTTAGTATTATGACACATGAAACATCCATTATTATTTCTTTTAAAAAAGTCAAAGGGTCTGTAAACTAACTATTGGTCTAATGATTGTTGATGTCGAGAGGTGGTGAAGATTGAAAACGGTTCGCCTTGTTCGGATACTATTTTTGGTGGTTGAAGGATTGAAGGAGAGAATTGCAGAGTGAAAATGTTAAATCCTTGGGGTGAGAGGTATTTAAATGCGTTGATCTCAAAAAACAAGTATCTCTTTTTGATAGGTTAGTTGATTTCTTTTAAGATTCTTGTTATGTGAGTAATGTGACATCATTTAAGTTATAAGGTATGTGAGTGACAAGTGATGATTATCTTGTCGGAGTAACTTAATTTTAAAGTACATGTTTTCTAGAACCTAGTGAAATAGTGCTCACGGTGGAAGAATTATGATTAACGAAGCAAGGCGGGCAGAAACCATATGGGTTTTATGGTACTATTGCGAAAGTCTTTGGATGACAGATATGTGTATAACTATGATGAAATAATTATATTGTTAAGTTGATACTTCGATTTAGGGTTTAAATTGTAAATTATACAAAGCCTATATTTATTACTCGTGATTTTAATATTAAGACATGTATTTAAACAAGTTTTTGTTAGAAATATGTATGGCTTAATTGGCTAGTTTAAACATATTTGGGTAAATTGTAGAAATATGTAACACCCCTTAACCCTAAACCGTCGTCGGATCAGGGTTACGGAGCATTATCAGACATATTGGACAACTTAGAAATAATTCGTAAATAAATAATATTCATAGCATAGTTTAACTTTTAAGTCTTTATAATAGACCCTTGAGGCCCAAAATACGTATTAGGAGTGGAACAAATTTTTTTTTTAAAATTCGGCAGCATTTCTGCTTATTTTGTATAAAATCCCCTGCAAGTTTAAACCAAAAACAACTAATACCATATATATATATACTATATAAACTTTTATACCATTTTATTAGTATAAACATTAAAATACAAAATACCATTTTTTTTATAACAAAAGTCTTGTAACATTCTAATGTGATTAAAATAACACCTATGTACATGCCACTTTTAATTCAAAATATGGCACCTACTTATGAAGCTCTTGAGGATGTGATGAGATGAGAGATCTTCTAGCCGACTCTACTCTTTGAGTCTAACTGTACCTACGCGTTAAAATTAAACGCGTTAAGCCGGTGAAGACTTAGTAAGCACTACAATAATAAATAGGCAAATAAATCCTATTAAAATATTATAATCCCATTTGATCAATATATATTTATATGCATATAAGTTTCTTTAGTTGTATCTTATATTAACAAAATTTAATTTATTATTATATAAGTTATAAAACTTACCTTAGTACATTGATAATTCTCTTTGGTTCACAACTTATAGCTTTAGCCCAAAGTAGACTTTATAGAACACACTGGATATACGGAACAAATACAGAAGTGCATTATTATGCACAAACGAACAGAGAGCACTAAAGTGCTATACAGAGAGCACAGATGTGCTAATAATAGAACAGAGAGCACTAATGTACTAATAATCAGAGAGCGTGCTAGAGTTCCTTAATGGCGTGCCACTAATATCCTAGTAGTTCTAAACTCATCTACTTGGGCATTAAAACTGAATTTCATACATTTAATACTTTACATAAATATCTCGAAAAAGATTTCTCATTTCTTCATCATTACAATTTAGTGCATATTACACAATTCACAAATATCACATCTTTTTCACACATATACTTTTGTCACAACGTTATTACTTAATGTTCAAACAATATAACTTCTTATATTCTCCAATTATAATTTTCTTTTCAAATTTCATAATTCCATAATCTATTATTATTATTATTTATTTACTTATAAATTTAAATATATACATATATATTACTTTTTTATTTCTAAATAATTCTATACTACAATATAAGCATCTAAATAAAATTAATTTTAAAAAAAAATCTTGTAGTACTTACAACAAAAAGATTGAGACGATGTCTTCCTTCACTCTTTAGCCTTCTCTTTTCTTTTTTCTTCAATTAGGTCCTCTCCTTTCTTTTCTTTCTCTTCAATTTCATATAAAACATATAACATTTATATGTTAGAGAAAAATAATTAAATGACTTTCCTATACTATTAAAAAAAATAAACATGTATGATATAATAAATTCATCATTTCTTACATTAACTTACATTTCAATTTATTCCATAACTAAAATTATTTTCATTTCTATTACAATCTATACTTTATTTTTATTTAAATTCTACTTATAACTTAGTTTAACTCCCAAATTTTCACTAATAAACCCCAATTTCAAACTTTTTATAATTTACTCCTTACTGCAATCTATTTCACAATTCAATCTTTTTTCTTAATTCTTATTTGAAATTTTCATAAGTTCAATCTCTAATTTATCCATAAATTCAACATAAACTATATAAAAAAATCTACTAACTCTTAAAATTTCAACATATACCTAATAATATTTTATTCTAGGATCATAAAAACTCAATAATTACAAGAAAATGAATTAAATTGACTTACCAAATTGAATTTAAACCCTTGAAATCCCAAATTTTCTTCTTTTTTTCTTTCTCCCTTTTTCTCTATTTCGTCCCTGCTATTCTGTTTTGTTTCTTCTTTTTATTCTGTTACTTTACTTTACTTTATGTTTTATATATTATATTATATTATTATATAATATAATATATTATATATTAATGCTTAAATATTAAGTTAATATAATATATAATATATATTTTATATCAAAAATATCTTAATTTTTTTTTTCCTTTTAACATTAAATCACCTCATTTTATAATAATGGCATATTTACCTATTTAGTCCTTTTTATTTTTTTAATATATAATTAAACTTTCACACTTATTTCAATCTAATCCTTTTTCCTAATTACTTCTAATTAAGTCGAATTCACCTAATCAAAACCTAATTAGACACACAACTAACTTCGTAAATATTTATAATAAATATTTACGAATCCGATTTATCGGAACGGAGTCCCGAGAATGCATTTTTTTCTTTCTTTTCTCTTTTTATCAATTTAACTATATAATCAATAAAATTTTCCTATCAAAATTTTCATGCAGTATTCTTATCATCATATAGGCTATGCCACAATATTAAAATAAATTTTCTTTCTAGATCGGATTTGTGCTCACGAAACTACTATTCCAATTTTACTAAAAATGAGCCATTACAAAATATGTAACAACATACCACCTGCCCTATTGTTAGGCAGGTCTTTAATTTCTTTTGCGGTAGCTTTTCACTACCATTATTAGATGAATCCCTCGAGAGATGTTTGTGTCCCATGCCATGTCATGATGTTTGGCGTGAAGATGAACTTAGTGTTGGAAAACAAGTCATAAGGTTTGCGGCCCCTCTTCCTGGACAATTTGTCTAACCCAAAATCTTTATGTTATAACTGAGGAGATTCATTCATATATCCATTAAATATACAGTATCTACTAGATCTTTTATCTATATAAGGAAAATGCAATAAAGTTGATTAAATCTTGACAATTTGGTCCCTGAGATTAAAAAAAAAAGGCCAGTGTCATATTGATAGATGTATTTTTATTGTTCAGATATTGGTTGTGTTTGGTTGGGTGGAAAAGTTGAAGAATGGAAGGAGGGGTGGAAAAGTGAAAAGAAAATAAATTTGGAGTGTACTTGGTACAGAAGAAAAGTGAGAGGAAAGAAAATAGAAGAGATAATCATTTTCCAATCTAATAGATAAAAACTAATCATTCCAAATTGAAATAATGAGAGGAGAGAAAATGTGAGAAAGACGTATGTTAGTTCAAAATTATATATTTCTCAAATGTTTATTTTTTTAATTTCATTTTTCAACTCTAACAAGCAATGATGAAAGAAGCTTAATTTTAATACAACCAACGAGACAAAAATGAAAACCCAGATGAAAAACATCCGCTATCCAAATAACTGCTTTCCATTCCAGCAGATTGGTTCCCTTCCCTATAAACATGCTTCATGATCCTTTGTTGAAGTCCATTGATGAGTCTATTACAATCCAAAATCAAAGTAAACAACACTAGATTATTGGAAAATTCTTCATAGGCAGAATTAATAATAGTAGTAGAATCAAGCTTAATTTCCAAGAAATCAATATTAAGAGTTCTAGCAAGTTGTAAGACATCCCGAAGATCTCATTGTTCCACCTCAACATTAGAAGCCTCAGAATATGCCTAATTGAACCATTGCCACTCATGATCTCAAATTATTCTCCCTTCACTTACATTTCCCAAATTGCCCACCAAAGGTTCGTTTGTGTTCAATTTGAACCACCCAATCATTGGAAGCTACCACAATGGAAACACGAGTTTTTTTTTATTATTTTAGCTGAGAGAGCAAAGTACTCTCTCACTTTTGCAACACATGTATTTATTACCAGCATTATCTCCAAAAATAATGTCATTTCTATTCAACCAAAAAAAAAAACAAAATACAATATTCCGAGGTGTTTTATGATTAATCAAACACATTTAAGAGCAAATATTTTGTTCCAACCAGCCTTTTTAGTCAAGACTAGTATTTTCCGTACCTAAGCTTGGTGGATACGGCTCATCCCAACATTTACCCACAACAAGAAGACACTTACACAACATATTTCTCAAGGTTTCTTAGTAACTTTGGCAAAAGGAGCACTCCTCACTAATCAAAATGTCTCTCTTAACAAGAAAGGATGTTGTAGAAACAATATCATGAAAACATTCCCAACTAAAACAAAAATAAATTTGGGAGGAATTTTAATTTTCCAAATAAGGTCCCAAGGGATACCATTATGACTGATCTTATCCAATCTATGAAGCATAAGGCCATAAGCACTCATGAGGGTGAATTGGCCATTTGGGGAAAGACCCCAAATGGTAGTATCTCTACCATCAAGGGCCAAAGACTCGAAAGTACCGTATTAAATTTAGTGAGATACCTACTGAAAATTATTTTATTTTATTTTTTAAATAAAAAATTTAAAAATATAATACTATACAATAGAAGAATGCCAAAAGGTCTTGTAACCACTTGGATAATGACCCAATTACATGAGCCCAAACAAACACCTAACCCTAGCCCAAATAGAAAACAAAAAAGAAGAAAAAATAAGATTTTTCAAGGGCATTCGGCCAACTGCCCTAACCCATCATCAGTGCAAGTGGCACACCTAGCCCCTGCCTCACCGCCGTTCACCTGCAAAAAAGGAGAAAAGACAGTATGCATAAAGAATAGAAATCTTGTAAAAAAAAAATGGGCTATATAAGCCACCAAAGAATCCGATGTAAGGTTGGTTCATTTTTTGGAAATACAAAAGGAAAACATAGTAGACATTGAATACCAAAAAGGGGAAACTCAAATAGCAAACAGAAATCTACAAAAACATATTCAAGGATAAATCAAGTTAAAAGGGTATTGTTTTTTTCTTTTTTCTTTTATTTTATTTTCGTTTTTTATCTACTAACATGGATACATAGATATTTTTTTTACATTGTTCTTTAAAAATACATAAAAAATATACAAAAAAATAAATTAAAAAAATATACCTTTTTTTGAATTTCCACGGTGGCCTGCGACGGCGGCGGACGGAGCCGGAGCTTGGTCGGAGGGAGAGGGCCTTGAGAGAGAATAGAGAGTTTTTGAATTTTTTTTTAAGAAACAAATGAAGAATGAGTTTTATTTTAAAAAAATTTTGACTTATATAGGCCCCCCAAAACAACATTGTTTTGGGACTGGCCTTAAATGTCCAAAACGACGTCGTTTTGACTTGGACCGGATCTATCCAACCCGACCCGCCTAGGATCCGCGTGTTTTTAGAAAGGGACTATTTGCGCATTTAGCACTTCCGCTTTTCTATAATTTTATGATTAAGACTTTCGTTATTTTTAATTTTGCCCGGTAATTTTGTTTTTTCTTCATTTTGGTCCCGTGTAAAATGCTGCGTTTAGGAGGGAGGGTTTATTGCCCGATTTGGTCTCTCTTCTTTGTTTGCGCGCTTGATTTTGTCCTTTTCCCCTTTATTTCTTTTAAATTTCCCCCAAAACTCTGTTTTTAATTCAATTTTAGTCATTTCTTGTTTATTTTTGTTTCTTTATTAATTATTATTATTATTATTATTATTAGTGTATATTTTTTTATTGTATATGTATATGTATATATATTTATATATAATATTATTTTAATTGCTTTATTTTATTATTTTTATTATATTTGTTTTTTTGTATTTCAATATTATTATTATTATTATTATTAGTGTATATTATTTTTATTATATATGTAGGTATATGTATACATATTTATATATAGTATTATTTTTTATTACTTTATTTTGATATTTTTATCATATTATATATGCTTTTTGTATTTCAATATTATTACTATCATCATCATCATCATCATTATTATTATTATTATTATTATTATTATTATTACCTTTTTACTATCTAATGTATTATTATTATTGTATTATTGCTATTATTATTATATTTTCCATTTATTTGTATTTACTCATATGTTATTATTATTTTTACGTTAACTAATTTAATATTTATATATTTTAGCATACTTATTTTATATATCATTATTCTTATTATTAATATCTCATCATTTATTTTTATCTTTTTTAAATAATTTCAAACCTTAGATTATTTATTATTTGTCTTATTGTTATTACTATTTGTATTTACCGTTATTATTACTATTATTTTTACTTTTATTACTATTACTATTTATTATTATTACTATTATTATCACTATTATTTTTATTTTTTATTACTATTATCATTTTAAAACATTGTTACTATTATTCTTTTACCATTTAATACATATTATTATTATTATTAGTGTATGTTTCTATTATATATGTATATATATATATTTATTTATACATATAGTATTATTTTAATTACTTTAGTTTAATATTATTATATTATATGTCTTCCTTTTTGTGTTTATTTATTTATTATTAATTAATTTAGCATTATTAATTATTATTTATTATAGCCCTTGTTAACATGTCATCATTTTATTAATCTATGATTGTTACTATCGATAATATTTTATTATTTTCTACTTTGACTTGTCATGTCATTATTATTATTATTTCTGTCATTATTCGTGTATATATTAATATTATTTTTATTTTTATTCTAATATTGTATTTTAATATTTTTCGTTAATTGTATTATCATTTGCATTATTTACAAATTCCTGTTGCGAATAATATTATTTTTATGTTTTTAATTAACTTTAATAAATGAGGCAACGTACCGATTTCAACACTAAGTCACTAATTTCATCGCTATGTTGGGTGAATATCATTGGCTCGTGTTAAAAACGAGACGTCCTTCTAAAAAAAATCAAAATTTCAAATTCTCATAGTTCAATCGGATCGCGATTAAATATTAAATTAAGCTTGTATTTTTGAGAATTAAGACAACGTGTGTTTAACAAGATACCAATTTTGGGCGTCGCGAGGGTACTAATACCTTCCTCGCGCGTAACCGACTCCCGAACCTTATTTTCCTCTGGATTTTCGCGTAGACCCAAATTCGGCCTTCATTTTTGTTCGAAAATAAATTTTCTTTCAAAAGAAAAAAAAAGGATTCATTAGGTGTCAGATCACACTTAGGAAAAAAGATCAGTGGCAACTCCTATTTTTTTTAAAACCGAAATTCCATTTTCAAATTTTCAAATAATCGCCTCAACTAGCGACCAAAGCGAAATTTTTACGTCGCTACAGCTGGCAACTCCACTGGGGACTTCTTTTTTTGAGAGTCGAGTCTTGAATTAAACACGTGTTGTCAAAATTTTCAAAATTCCTTGTTCAAATTAATATTTAGTCGTGATCCTTAAATTTTGTTTTTGAAAAGTCATGTATTTGCATCATGTCGTAAATATTCTTCTAACTTGTTTTGTCTTGTTGTTTTTTAGCTCTAAGTTTGTGTGGTTTTAGTTTTTTAGTTTGGTTTCTAAATAAAACGTAAAGGTTTGTGAGTTTCTCCCCACACACCGTGCACTTGCATTTTTTGCATAACATGAGTTCTATACCCGGGCTCCATCCGCTTAAGTGAAAGTAAACGCTATACCTTCGTGAGTTAACTCGTCCCTCCATACAGGCTAGTGAATACTTCTGGGTTACATACGACTTATGCTTTTGTGAGTTAACTTGTCCCTCTGCTTAGGCATAAGTAAATGTAATCCCTCGAATTGAACTCGTGAGCCTGTGATGGGTTACGACCGAGGCTTCGTACTAGTCTTAGTAGACGATAGTATGAACAATTCGAGTACCTGTCTAGAACCGAAACCGCATATAGTAAACCATGCGAGCCACCTAACTAGAGCCATGCCGAACCCCTGTCCGTTAATAGTCACCAAAATAAGTACACGGGAGAAACGCCTCTTACCTTTCATTTCTTTTACATTTATACTTTGCAAATGAATCGGGTCTATTGGACCAGGTAACTTAATTTGTTAGATTCTCTATAGTTTTTCTTAGTTCTTATTTGTTGTGATTACTAACCAAGGTTGCTTGTCTTTATCTTTATTTTTCATCATGCATCATAGGCATATTGATTATGAAGGTGTTGATTAGAGATTGGTTGCAAAAAAATGGGTTTCTGATGAATGAGTCAATTACACAAGTGACTGAGAAAAATGCCATTATTCAAGACTGGTCTTTGAAAACTCAGAAAGCGAAAGGAGACAATTTAACGGAAGGATGTTTCTCCAATCTTCCCGAGCAAGTAGCTACAAATGTTCGTCAGAATAACATCGAGGATTTAACTCAAATTTGGAAACAGTGGGATTCATACACTAAGGGCATCTTCACCGAAAAGTACGGGGATATAGCTCACTTGATTGCCGTCAACATAGATGAACAAATGATTCGAGCCATGGTTCAATTCTGGGATCGAGCATACCAGTGTTTCATTTTCAATCAGGAAGATATGACTCCGACCATAGAAGAGTATGCTGCCTTACTTCGCATTGACAATGTACAATTCAGCAAGATATATGTGAAAGAGCCCAAACCAGTGACCTTCAAGAAAAAGTTAGTGAGGTTGACGGGAATAACTGATATATGGGCTGAAAAACAAATAAAGAAAAAGAACGAAATTAGTTGTGTTCCGTGGTTTTCTCTGCGGGATTTAGTTCAAAACCATCCAAATATTGTGAAGAGGATGGATCTGTTTGCTTTGGCAATTTATGGATTAATTGTATTCCCAAAGGTTCTCAGGCATGTAGAACTTGCGGTAGTGGATTTCTTCGAAAGGTTGAGGCAATGGGTCAACCCTGTCCCGACTATCTTGGCTGAGACTTTTGGATCTCTAAGCAGTTGTAGGAGAAAAGGGGAATGACGTTTTATCGGATGTGCACAGTTACTTAATGTCTGGATTTTAAGCCATTTCTGAAAAGTGGAGCGCAGACTTTTCCACATGTTTTCAAAAACATTCGCCCCATTGAAGCTTACCTTGAGAAAGATTGGCCAAAGGATGTCACCGAACAACATTGGGTTTCAGTTTTTCAGAACTTTCGTACCGAAGATATAACCTGGAGAGCACCATGGATCTGCCCTTCAGTTCTATTATACAAATGTGGAAACCAAGATTGGGTGCCTTTACTAGGATTATGGGGAGGAATTGGATACGCTCCATTAATGGTTCAAAGACAGTTTGCTTCATGACAGTTCATACCCGCTACCGGAGGATTAGTACAATCAGAGTTTGCCTTTACGGGTGAAGGCTACGTGAAAAGAGTCCGAGATACTGTAAATTCTTGGAAGGAAATTCACCTAATGGAATTAGCCTTTTATGTTGATACTATCACTCAGGATTATGACTTATGGAGAAAACGGCGAGTGAATAGTCAACAAATCTCACCGACGAGTTACACTTTCTAGAATCATTTCTCAGAAGAAATGCCATCCGAGCTGGAAGTAGCGAGACATGAATTCAAACGTGAAACGGCCAAGCTGTTACGGGATATTAGTTCTCTTCAAGAGGAAAATTACTAGCTGAAGGTCGGGGTCCAAATTGAAGAATCCAAAACCATGAAAGTTCAAAAAGAAGCTGAGATCATGAGAAACGACTTAAGGGACCTTCATTTGGAAAATAAAAAATTAAGAAACACTATAAAAAATAGTGGTTTGGGCAAGTCGTTAGCAGAATGAAAGGAAGAAATTAGCAACATCAAAGGTGGGTTGGAATTCTGGAAAGGGAAAGCAAAGAAAAAAGAGGAAAAAGCTGCGCGTGCAATGATAGAGTTAAGAAAGAAGAATGTTGAGTATGAAACTGTGACTGCAGAATTTGTGACTAGTCAGTCCGAACGTCAAGAGCTAAGAAGGAAAATACGAGATCTAGAAAATATGCTGCAATCTCGTCAGCAACAGTTAGATACTTTTCTAAAAGCTCTAGAAAAAAAGAATGATCAGTACGATAGAGAAACTCGCACTTATGAAAGATCTCTCCAAGAAAAAGAAATGCAACTTAGCTTTTTGATCAATGAAATTTGCAAGGCGATTATGCAAGTTGTGCAATTATCAGATGAAGCCGAAGCTCTCAGTTGCCAATTCCCTCCGAGTCAAAGATCAAGCATATCAGAATTCTTAGAACAAGTGAAGAAACAAGGCGATGTGGCTAGAATATTTATGTAACTATTGAATCAAAGATAGTGAAATGTTTTGTAATAGATTCTTTTGATTAATGAAATTCCTAAGTAGGGGCCATCTTGAAATCAACACCAAATTCTTGCATATTCATTCATGACTAACATTCATTTGACATTCATTCATTCATTCATTCATTGCATGTATGTATCACCATAATCATTCATTGAGGCTAAAACCATATAATCCGCAGTTGCGACACTACAAGTCTGGAATCACGCCATTCTTATAGGACGCGCCGAAAAGCTAGAATTATGGAAGCCGAGTTTAATGAGAGAATTGAAAGGATGGAAATGACCTAAAGAGAATTGCAAGAGCAGTTGACCAAGTCACAACAGGAAGCAAGAGATATGATATTAAGATCTCGAGAGGAATCGCTCGAGCAAAGAGATCAGATGGCCAAAATGATGGAGATGATGACAGCTTTGGTCAAAGGAAAGGGGCCTATGTAGAGCCCTGACATTATGGAGCCTCAGTCGAGAGTTAATCATGATCAGGATCCGCTCTATCCCCTAGGATTCACTCCACCTCACGCCCATGCAACGCAAAGAGCATGTCCTTAAGGAGAACCTGCAAGCCTCGAGCAGCAATTTGTACCACATACTTATTTAGGGCAAGGTACATTCGTATCAAACCCAGGAGCTAATCCTGTTGATCCCAATATTCTAGATTTGGATGATCCGGTAGAAATAGCCAGGTTGAAAATGGATGATCATGATGCCCATGATAAGTATAGGAGCTTGAAAGAAAGGCTCAAGGCAATAGAAGGTGTTGAAACCTTCTCTGCACTAAGTGCCAGAGAGCTCAGTTTGGTGCCTGATCTGGTTCTGCCTCCAAAATTTAAAGTGTATGATTTTGAAAAATATGATGGAACGAAATGTCCAAAGGCGCATCTTATCATGTTTTGCCATAAGATGACTGGTTACGTGAATGAAGATAAATTGCAAATACACTGTTTCCAAGACAGTTTGGTCGGATCGGCCCTTCAATGGTATAATCAACTTAGTAGAGAAAGGATTCGATTATGGAAAGACTTGGCGTCAGCATTTTGTGAACAATACAAGTATGTATCTGACATGGTGCCTGATCGACTAACTCTGCAGATGATGGAAAAGAAGCCGACGGAGACTTTTAGGCAATACGCTCAAAGGTGAAGGGATATCTCGGCTCAAGTAGAACCCCCATTGACTAAAACTGAAATAACAGTCCTCTTCATCAACACTTTGAAAGCACCATTTTATGAAAAGTTGGTAGGAAGTGCCACGAAAGACTTCGCAGATATTGTAATATCTGGGGAACTTATAGAAAATGTCATCAAGAGTGGAAAGATGGAAGGTTTCGAAAACTCGAAAAGGGCAGCACCTGTAAAGAAAAAAAGGCAGAAGCCCATATGGTAAGAACTGAGAGCCACCACACTTCCAATCCTTACCCAGTCCAGCCACGACCTCGATATCGCCCACCTCCAAACTTTTATTATCCTCCCCAAAGCCCTTACTATCAAGTACCTCCTCTTTATCCCGTCTACGCTACAGATAACCAAAGACCATTTGCCATGTTCCTACCAAATATCATGCCTGCTCAAAGCCAACCAAAAAATGAACAAAGACTGACAAGATCCAATCTTGAAAAACCCCAGTTCACCCCAATTCCTGTGTCATACGGAGAGCTGTACCCAGAACTGTTGGAAAAACAATTAATACCCTCACATTATATGGCACCCTTGAAGCCTCTATACCCAAAATGGTACGATCCTAATGCCAGTTGCATGTACCACGCTGGAAACCAAGGGCATTCTACAGAAAATTGTCTAGCCTTTAAAAGGAGGGTTCAAAGTCTTATCGATGCAGGCATCTTACGATTTGATGGTGCTAGCAATACGGCTAAAAATTCGCTCCCTAACCATACTGAAGGGAACGTGAGCGCGGTGACAAAAGAAGACAGGTGGTGTGCCAAAAGTTGTGTTTCTAAAATAAAGATACCGCTGCATAAGATTTAGGAGGTAATGGTTGAAAAGGGGTTATTCTGTCACCCCAACAGAATTTTCAAATAATGAAATACAAAAAGTCAGTGTTTTTCATGGGATCGAGGGGCATGACATCCAGTCTTATGAAGGATTCAGAAAACTACTTCAAGACATGATGGACAACAAGGAAGTCAAGATCTTTAACAAAATGAAAGAGGACGATGAATGAGAAGTATGCACTTCTGATAATTAATCATCAGGTTTCTCTTATAGTGCCGATCGACCACTGGTGATTTATTACGATGCAAAAAAGGAGCAAGAGAAACCAAAGATAATAATTGAAGTACTATCTCCTTTCCCTTACAAAGACAACAAGACAATACCATGGAAATATGATGTCAGCATCATCATACCTGAAGGTGAAAAATCCAAAGTCACGACCAGAAATGTTGGCGAAGTAGGACACTTCACCCGCAGTGGGAGATGTTATTTTAAAGTGGTCGAACCAATGAAGAAGACTAATGACTTGAAGCAGAAAGGAAAGGCACCGATGCATGAGGCCGAGGTCGAACTTGAGACTCCGTCCGAACAATAAGTTAAAAGGCTTGTGAATGAAGAGAAAGTACATGAATTCTTGAAGTTCATCAAGCATAGTGAATATAACGTTGTGGAATAGTTAAGCAAACAACCAACACGAATCTCGATATTATCCCTACTGTTGAATTCAAAACCACATCGGAATGCTTTGCTGAAAGTGTTGAATCAAGCTTATGTGGCAAACAACATATCTGTCAAAAAAATTGATAGGTAGGTGAATAACCTGAATGCGGATGATTTTATTTCTTTCAGTGATGACGAAGTACTGCCAAATGGTAGGGACTCCGTAAAAGCATTACATATCACAACCCGTTGCAAGGGTTATATAATACCAAATGTGCTCATTGATAACGGGTCAGTACTCAATGTCATGCCTTTGGCCACGCTTTCTAGAATTCCAATTGATATATCTTATCTGAGGCCTTGTCACTCTACAGTAAGAGCATTTGATGGGACAAGACGAGAAGTCATGGGAAAAATTGAAATTCCTCTAGAAGTGGGCCCTTATATATAAGACATCGAGTTTCAGGCCATGGACATCACGTCTTCGTATAATTGCCTTTTATGAAGGCTTTGGATCCACTCTGCTGGGGCAATTCCTTTATCTCTCCATCAAAAAGTAAAGTTTATCATGGATGGTCTTTTGGTCACTGTCGTTGGTGAGGAAAACATTGTCGCGTCTATCTCTACTGATACACCATACTTCGAAGTAAGCAAGGATGCAGTAGAATGTTCCTTCCATTCCTTCAAATTCATCAATGCTACGTTCGTTGCTGAAGGAAATAAAATTCCCATGCCTATGCTGTCAAGGAATACCAAGATGGGGATTAAGCTAGCTGTGGGAAAGGGAGCCCGAGCGAGGAAAGGTTTAGGAAGATATCAGCAAGGGATAGTTAGAGCTCTAAAACCAGTGCCCCATAAGGCTCGATATGGTTTAGGGTTCGAACCGGATATGTGACAAAGAAGAAAACAGTTGCAGAACGATCGAGAAAGGCGGATTGCAAGAGCTTTAGGCCGAGAATTAGAATGGGAGCCCATAACGTACCCTCATTTGTCAAAAACATTTACATCTGCAGGAATAATATACCCCGGGCAAGATAATCCACGAAGCACGCTGTTATTAATTGAAAGGGGTCTTCAGAATGTCAGTATAAATGTCATTGACAAAGGAAATGATACAATTAAAGATGTTTCAATGATACGCCCTTGTCCTCTTGGATTCGTTTTGAACAATTGGACTGCTGTGGATCTCCTTGTAGTTTCTAAGTCTTCTCCAGAGTAATGCTCAATGTTAACACTCTTCTTTTTGTGCGTCCCTACGTAATAGTAGGAATTCTTTTGTAAGAGCTTATGATTTGCTCTTTATCATTTAAATGAACATTAATGGAGATGCATTTTGTCATGGTCTTGTCATTCTCATTAACTTCATACTTTTTCCCTCTTCTCACAGCCTGTCATTGCATATATCTCACATAATGCCATTATGCTTGTTGGTCCCAATACTTTAATGCTCCTTTATAGTTTTCTTTTCCATTCAACTTTCAGGTGCTCAGATATCAACGATATGAACAAACCGGTTACAAATCTTGAAATCGATTTCGAGAAAGCTATTTGTTTAGGAGAGTTCGAAGCTGAGGAAAATGTTGAAGACTATGTCTCGTCTCCTGACTTACTAAGAATGGTAGAACAAGAAGATAAACAAATTCTACCTCATCAAGAATTTATTGAGATAGTGAACTTGAGAGATGAAGAAAAGATGCAAGAAGTGAAGATTGGGACCTCCATTTCAGATAACACCAAACATGATTTGATCGCTTTGCTTCATAAGTACAAAGATGTATTTGCATGGTCGTATCAGGATGTGCCAGGATTTGATGAGGATGTAGTGGTTCTAGACTCCCACTAAAACCAGAATGCAAACCCATTCAATAGAAGCTAAGACGAATGAGACATGAAATGCTGTTAAAGATAAAAGAAGAAGTCAAGAAACAATTCGATGCTGGCTTCCTACAAGTCTCCAAGTATCTACAATGGGTTGCTAATATAGTCCCAGTACCGAAAAAAATAGAAAGGTACGAATATGTGTGGATTATCGCGATCTGAATCGAGCAAGTCCTAAAGATAATTTTCCTTTGCCACACATTGATACATTGGTGGATAACACAGCCAAACATTCATTATTTTCGTTCATGGATAGATTCTCGGGTTATAATTAGATAAAGATGGCTTCTGAGGATATGGAGAAAACTACTTTCGTAACGATGTGGGAATATTCTGTTATAAGGTGATGCCGTTCGGATTAAAGAACGTTGGGGCAACATATCAGAGGGCCATGGTGATGTTGTTTCATGACATGATGTACAAAGAAATAAAAGTCTACGTCGATGATATGATCGCCAAATCCAAGGGGGAAAGAGAGCATGTTGGAAACTTCAGGAAGTTATTCGAAAGACTGAGAAAGTTCCAGCTGAAGCTTAATCCAGCCAAGTGTACGTTTAAGGCTACCTCGGGAAAATTACTAGGCTTCATCGTCAACGAGAGAGGCATTAAACTTGATCCAGATAAGATAAAAGCCATACTAGAACTACCACTTCGCGCACGCAAAAAGAAGTCAGAGGATTTTTAGGGAGGTTGAACTACATCGCTCGGTTCATTGCTCAACTTACCAACCAGTGTAACCCAATTTTTCGACTCATTCGAAAACATAATCTGGGAGAATGGAAAGATGAGTGTCAAGTGGCTTTTGACAAGATAAAACAGTATTTGTCTAGTCCCCCGGTGTTAGTACCGCCAACTCCGGGAAGACCGTTAGTATTGTATCTAACTGTGTTCAAAAATTCAATAGGTTGCATACTGGGGCAACATGATGAGTCAGGGAAAAGAGAAAAGGCGATTTACTATCTCAGCAAAAAGTTCACAGAGTATGAGGCAAAGTACTCGTCAATTGAAAAATTCTGTTGCGCTTTGGTTTGGGTAGTTCGGAGGCTCAGGCAACATATGTTGTATCATACGACATGGTTAATTTCAAAGCTGGACCCCATAAAGTACATGATGAAATCACCTGCACTCTCAGGAAGAATGGCACAATGGCAAATTCTACTATCAGAATATGACATCGTCTATATGAGCCAAAAGTCGATAAAAGAGAGTGCAATAGCTGATTTCTTAGCAACTCGAACAACGGAGGAATACGAGCCATTGTGATTTGATTTCCCAGATGAAGACTTGATGTGCATTACGGGAAAAGAATGTGAGTCATCCAAAGAGAAGTCATGGAAGATAAGCTTTGATGGTGCATCGAATACATTGGGGCATGGGATTGGAGCAATCTTAGTATCACCAAAAGAGAACCATTACTCGTTCAGTGTTCAACTGAATTTCTTCTGTACCAATAACATAATAGAATATGAGGCCTGTATCATGGGACTTCGTGAAGCTATTGAACGAAATGTTAAAATCCTAGAGGTGTACGGGGACTCAGCATTGGTGATATACCAAATTCGTGGAGATTGGGAAGTGAGAGATTCGAAATTAGTTAAATACAGCGATCTAGTGGCAGGACTAATTAAATAATTCAAAGAAATAACTTTTAATTACTTCCCACGAGAAGAAAACCAATTGGCTAATGCCCTGGCCACTTTGGCTTCAATGTTCAAAGCGAACAGAGAAACAGAAATAATGCCTCTTCAAATGAGCATATATGAAGTCCCTGCACATTGTTTCAGCATTGAGAAAGAGCCAGATGGACAGCCATGGTTTCATGATATCTTAGAATATGTCAAGAATCAAAAGCATCCCGAACAAGCAATTGAGAACGATAAAAGAACAATCAGAAGAATGGCAGTAGGATTTGTTCTTGATGGGGATATTCTGTACAAAAAAGGAAAAGATCAAGTGCTCTTGAGATGCGTAAATGCTGTTGAAGCCAGAAAAATACTTGAAGATGTCCATGAGGGAATTTGTGGGACACATGCCAATGGTTTCACTATGGCCAGGAAGATTATGAGACTCGGTTATTACTGGCTGACGATGGAAAGTGACTATATTAGTTTTGCACGAAAATGCCACAAATGTCAAATTTATAGTGATAAAATTCATGTAGCCCATTCGCCCCTTCATGTCATGACTTCTCCGTGGCCTTTTTCTATGTGGGGTATGGATGTTATAGGGCCAATTTCCCCAAAAGCTTCTAATGGACACTGATTCATTTTTGTAGTGATAGATTACTTCACGAAATGGATAGAAGCCTCTTCATTTGCTAATGTGACGAAGATTGCAGTTTGTAGGTTCTTAAAAAAGGAAATCATTTGTCGATATAGTTTGCCTGAAAGAATCATTTCAGATAACGCCTTGAATTTGAACAACAAGATGATGAAGGAAATGTGTGAACAATTTCAAATAAGGTATCATAACTCCTCACCCTATCCCCCGAAAATGAATGGAGCAGTTGAAGCAGCCAACAAGAATATTAAGAAGATTATTGGGAAAATGACTGAGACATATAAAGACTGGCACGATAAGCTACCATTGGCTTTGTTTGCATATTACACATCTGTGCAGACATCTACAGGAGCAACTCCTTTCTCTCTGGTCTATAGAATGGAAGCTGTGCTACCCATCAAAGTTGAGATCCCCTCTCTACGAGTCTTAATGGAGTCAAAACTAGAGGAAGAAGAGTGGGTTCGAGCTCTATATGACCAGTTAAAACTTATCGAAGAAAAATATTTGAAGGCAATCTGTCATGGACAGATGTACCAGAAGAGAATGATCATGGCCCATGACAAGAAAGTACGGCCAAGAGAAATCCACGAAGGAGAACTCGTGCTGAGAAAGATTCTCCTAATATAAAAAGACATCCGAGGAAAATGGGCACCAAATTGGGAAGGACCATATGTCGTAAAGAAGGTTTTCTCAGGTGGAGCTTTGATTCTCACTGAGATGGATGGGAAAGAGTTACCTAACCCAGTGAACTCAGATGCTGTAAAGAAATATTATGCCTAAAAAAAAGGGATCAAGGTGAAAACCCGAAAAGGGCGTCTTGATGAACAAAAGGGATTAGGATGAAAACCTAAGAGGGCGTCCTAATGAAGCAAACCTAGGTTTAAAGAGCAAGACGATTTGAACGGTGGGTCAAACGGCAAGGCTATAATATTTGAAGCATCTCTGAAAGCCCGAAATCCTCTACGTAAAAAGCCAAGCTCGAAAAGATTATTGGTTAAGCAACGTGGAAGAGATCATGCGTTGAATATCTAGAGCATTTATATTTACTGAATGCGATCCCCTTTTTTTATGACACCTTTTTACTATCCTTGGTTAACCTTTTTGTTTGTTACCTTTGAAATAAATAAATGTGGAATACCTCTTTTGTACCTATCTGACCATTTTCATGCATCTCATTGTATGGTTTATTTGAATGATAAATAGTAAAATGACATACTCTAAACAAAAGGAATGTTGAGCATTATCCGGATGAGAATTTAATAAGTACAAAAACCTTAAATCAAGGACAAAGTTCAACAGGGGGCAAAAGAGTGATATCTGAGAAACACAGATTACTCGTAAAGTTGGAGAATGGGTACAAAGCCTGAAGAGAAAGTCAAGAATCGAAGAAATGAATGCAGATCATCACAAGAATCGTAACGAAAAGCGATATGTGACAAACAAATCCAAGGCGCATAGCATAATCATGTAGGCATACAGGTATTTAAGGCAAGCATGTGCATATCATGATAACATCATGCATGACATATGCAGGTACTCTAGCAGAGCGAGAGGTTTTGATGATATTTATACTGGATCAAGGAAAAAGACACCTGAAGGTCCACCAGATGATATGTTTTGGTATCCTGATATTTCTACTTCTGTTTTTCAAAAAAATCAACTCATATTGTGAGAGGTGAGTGGAGCCTCGGGTCACACGCTGAGGTATTTTCAATTTCTGTTTTTCAAAAAAATCAACTAATATTACGAGAGGTGAGTGGAGCCTCACGTCACACGCTGAGGTATTTTCAATTTCTGTTTTTCAAAAAAATCAACTCATATTGCGAGAGGTGAGTTGAGCCTCGGGTCACACGTCGAGGTATTTTCAATTTCTATTTTTTTTAAAAAATCAACTCATATTGCGAGAGGTGAGTGGAGCCTCGGGTCACATACTGAGGTATTTTCAATTTTTGTTTTCCAAAAAAATCAACTCATATTGCGAGAGGTGAGTTGAGCCTCAGGTCACACACTGAGGTATTTTCTATTTTTTACTTTTTTCAAAAATTAACTCATAATCCGAGAGACGAGTTGAATGTCAATATGTTGAGCTATTTTCGATGTTTTTTTATAAAGAATAAATATTAGAGCTAATCGAATATATAGATTTTGCTTCCCTGAAGTTGCAGTGGAGCAGGTTGAAATTACAAGTCTGATATCCATGAAGTTGTAGCGGAACCCTGAAGTTGTAGTGGAGCAGACTGAAGATATTAGACCTTATCTCCCTGAAGTTGCAGTGGAGCAGTGAAGCAGTTCGAAGTTATGAACCTCATGCCCCTGAAGAAGCGAGTAGATTAAAGCAACAAGTCTTATTTCTCTGAAGTTGCAGTGGAGTGGATCGAAGCAACAAGATACAGTGGACTGGAATGAGGCGACCTAAAGAAGAGGAGCATCAAAGAAGTCAAGACTCGGCGAGACCGGCCAAAGTTAGCCTTTTTAAGGTCTTTGCTCCATTCCCGTTACACGACAATGAGCAAATACGGGTAGCTTTCGAGGCCCAATTTTGGCCCAGACTAAACCTACCCAACAAAACAAAAACCCAACCTATCCTAACCCAATTACATGAGCCCAAACAAACACCTAACCCTAGCCCAAACAGAAAACAAAAAAGAAGAAAAAATCAAATTTTTCAAGGGCATTCGGCCAACTGCCCTGTCCCATCATCAGTGCAAGTGGCACACCTGCCCCCTACCTCACCGCCGTTCACCTGCAAAAAAGGAGAAAAGACAGTATGCATAAAGAATAGAAATCTTGTAAAATAAAATGGGCTATATAAGCCACCAAAGAATCGGATGTAAGGTTGGTTCATTTTTTGGAAATACAAAAGGAAAACATAGTAGACATTGAATACCAAAAAGGGGAAACTCAAATAGCAAATAGAAATCTACAAAAACAGATTCAAGGATAAATCAAGTTAAAAGGGTATTGTTTTTTTCTTTTCTCTTTTATTTTATTTTCGTTTTTTTATCTACTAACATGGATACATAGATTTTTTTTACATTGTTCTTTAAAAATACATAAAAAAATATAAATAAAAAAACCTTTTTTTGAATTTCCACGGTGGCCTGCGACGGCAGTGGACGGAGCCGGAGCTTGGTCGGAGGGAGAGGGCCTTGAGAGGGAATAGAGAGTTTTTGAAATTTTTTTTAAGAAACAAATGAAGAATAAGTTTTTTTTTTAAATTTTGACTTATATAGGCCCCCCAAAACGACGTCGTTTTGGGACTGGCCTTAAATGTTCAAAACGACGTCGTTTTGACTTGGACCGGATCTACCCGACCCGACCCGCCTAGGATCCGCGTGTTTTTAGAAAATGGACTATTTGCACATTTAACCCTTCTGCTTTTCTACAATTTTATGATTAAGACTTTCGTTATTTTTAATTTTTCCTGGTAATTTTGTTTTTTCTTCATTTTGGTCCCGTGTAAAATGTTGCGTTTAGGAGGGAGGGTTTATTGCCCGATTTGGTCCCTCTTCTTTGTTTGCGCGCTTGATTTTGTCCTTTTCCCCTTTATTTCTTTTAAATTTCCCCCAAAACTCTGTTTTTAATTCAATTTTAGTCATTTCTTGTTTATTTTTGTTTCTTTATTAATTATTATTATTATTATTATTAGTGTATATTTTTTTATTGTATATGTATATGTATATATATTTATATATAATATTATTTTAATTGCTTTATTTTATTATTTTTATTATATTTGTTTTTTTGTATTTCAATATTATTATTATTATTATTAGTGTATATTATTTTTATTATATATGTAGGTATATGTATACATATTTATATATAGTATTATTTTTTATTACTTTATTTTGATATTTTTATCATATTATATATGCTTTTTGTATTTCAATATTATTACTATCATCATCATCATCATCATTATTATTATTATTATTATTATTATTATTACCTTTTTTACTATCTAATGTATTATTATTATTATTGTATTATTGCTATTATTATTATATTTTCCATTTATTTGTATTTACTCATATGTTATTATTTTTTTAGGTTAACTAATTTAATATTTATATATTTTAGCATACTTATTTTATATATCATTATTCTTATTATTAATATCTCATCATTTATTTTTATCTTTTTTAAATAATTTCAAACCTTAGATTATTTATTATTTGTCTTATTGTTATTACTATTTGTATTTACCGTTATTATTACTATTATTTTTACTTTTATTACTATTACTATTTATTATTATTACTATTATTATCACTATTATTTTTATTTTTTATTACTATTATCATTTTAAAACATTGTTACTATTATTCTTTTACCATTTAATACATATTATTATTATTATTATTAGTGTATGTTTCTATTATATATGTATATATATATATTTATTTATACATATAGTATTATTTTAATTACTTTAGTTTAATATTATTATATTATATGTCTTCCTTTTTGTGTTTATTTATTTATTATTAATTAATTTAGCATTATTAATTATTATTTATTATAGCCCTTGTTAACATGTCATCATTTTATTAATCTATGATTGTTACTATCGATAATATTTTATTATTTTCTACTTTGACTTGTCATGTCATTATTATTATTATTATTTCTGTCATTATTCGTGTATATATTAATATTATTTTTATTTTTATTCTAATATTGTATTTTAATATTTTTCGTTAATTGTATTATCATTTGCATTATTTACAAATTCCTGTTGCGAATAATATTATTTTTATGTTTTTAATTAACTTTAATAAATGAGGCAACGTACCGATTTCAACACTAAGTCACTAATTTCATCGCTATGTTGGGTGAATATCATTGGCTCGTGTTAAAACGAGACGTCCTTCTAAAAAAATCAAAATTTCAAATTCTCATAGTTCAATCGGATCGCGATTAAATATTAAATTAAACTTGTATTTTTGAGAATTAAGACAACGTGTGTTTAACAAGATACCAATTTTGGGCGTCGCGAGGGTACTAATACCTTCCTCGCGCGTAACCGACTCCCGAACCTTATTTTCCTCTGGATTTTCGCGTAGACCCAAATTCGGCCTTCATTTTTGTTCGAAAATAAATTTTCTTTCAAAAGAAAAAAAAAGGATTTATTAGGTGTCTGATCACACCTAGGAAAAAAGATCGGTGGCGACTCCTATTTTTTTTTTTAAAACCGAAATTCTATTTTCAAATTTTTAAATAATCGCCTCAACTAGCGACCAAAGCGAATTTTTACGTCGTTACAACTCTAGAAAGCACCAAATCCTTACACACCTTCGTCCACCATTCATCCAAATAAAACACTCGTTTTAGTCGATGCTCATCTCTACTGGGTCAATCCATTTACTCTTCAGGAGGTGATCCAAATTTAAAATGAAGCAGAACTTATCAGCGTATCCCCAAACAAAGAGAGGATCCAGTAAAAACTTGAGACTCACGTGTTTCCTATCCATTTGGACATAAGCAAATAAATCAACAAAAAAATTATGAAATTAATTCATACATAATCATATTTACAATATTTTAGAATCGAGATTGTTAAGAAAAGATATCAGTTCAGTTGGCATACTGAAATTTTTATAATCTTGGATAGCAGATTTGAACGGCAAATTGATGATGTAGTCCATCAAAACTTTTAGCTCGTCAATATCATCTCTCATTTTGCTATTACGTGCATCTAAATTGGGTAAGATTTTTACCTGACTATCGATATTCGTAATGAATATGCACTTTTTCGGATATTGCGTTAAATGCTTTTGCATTTCCTTTGATTACTTTTTTTTTGGCCCTGTTGAAAGCCAATACAATTTTTAAATAAAATCCAAACCTATCCTTTTAAAAGATATTTCCTTAGGAAGATTCTAGAATATAAGAAATAAGATATTATCTAGAAGATCACTAGATATTCTAGATGAACATTCTAGCTATTAGATATTTGTAAAATCAATGACAAGGATGTTGACATGTATCAACAATCTAACGGTTACTAAACTCTATAAATAGAGGTGGCATTCTTGCTATGGTATAAGGGAGAGCCTTAAGCAAGAGAGTGTGAGAGGTAGAGATAGAGAAGAGAAGAGTAGTGAGGTAACTGTGAGTCATGTTATAATTGTATTGTGTTTTAATAAAAGTGTTCTCTTCTCTTATAATTGTAAGTCTCGGTTAAGCCTTAGGTTTCTCAATACTTAGTGCACTTGGGTTGGTTTTAATATATGGTCGGCTCTGCCACCTAAATGATATATGGTTGGCAAAGCCGACCTGAATGATATAGTGCACTAAGAAGTTAAAAAATAAAAGGTTAATCGACTTCAAAAAGTTGTGTAGTATTAGTTGTAGATCCTAAGTCCTTTATAGTGGGTGTGTTAGACTCCTCGAGTTTCCAATAGCCCTAAATACGAGTAGCACAGTGAAAGATCTTACAGAAATTTTCTCTAATGTAACTAAACCGCATATCCTCACTCCGATTTGAAAAACTATCTTTCCACTTCTTCATCTTTTCACTAAAATACATTACTACTTTTTTAAAACATTCTAACGCAAGTAACCATTCATCTTGATAGTATACAAGATGATGGCAACATAATATCCGATCATCACGATGCTCCACTAAATGTGTGTATAGTTCCAAAGCTTTCTATTCGTCTTTAAACGGCAAGAAAATGGAGCTAATTTATTTTCCTGAAATCTTTAGCACTCTATAATACACACTATCATCCCGTTCTATAATAGCACAATCTAGTTCCAACATAGCTGTTGCAAACCAAAAATAAAAATTAAACTAACAAAGGAGACAATGATCAAATGAAGAATTAACCATAGGAACATTCTATAGCCAAACAAATTTCCACAATATCATCGTCATTTCAAAAATTAGCGGACAAGGCTACTACTAAAGTAAATAAGTCTAAACATGGTTATTGCTAAAGTAAATTGTAATAGACTGTTACAACTCATTACCAACACTTACAATGTCTAAATACAATTTCATGTTTTATATTTTATAAAGAATCAAATACTAATTCATATAGTTTGAGATTGTCTAGAGATAAAAAAAATAAAATAAAGGTTATATAATATCCAAATAATATTAAAAGCGGCAGCGAAACAACATTAAAAGCAGCAGTGGAACAACATTAAAAATGATAGTGAAACAGCACAAAAAACAACCTACAAAATGTAATCAACCAACCAAAATGCTCAAATTTAAAGTGCGGAAAAAGAATTAAAACTTTAAGTTGCCCCAAATGTAATAAAAGATAAAAAACACTTCTGATTTGAGAATACAACTTATTATGTGCTTATCATGCTTTCTCCTATAGCTCGACTATCTTACTCCAACATTATGTCATTCAGGTTCTTTTTAATGCTAACAATCAATTTAGCTAACATAGTTTGGTACAAGGCTAAATAATTTAAGCTGAAAATTAAGTTACAAAACTCAAGTCTTGAAAACTAGGATGATCCGATTTTGACCATTAACAATTACCCATTTTTCTAAAAACTTAAATCACATGTAAATTAGTATGAATCTCTAACACCCTACATCAATGGCAAAAAAAAAAAAGTTAATAGCTTTTGAGGTACTTTAACAGTGAATTCAAGCTTTAAATAATTGGGAACCTTTAAACAGTGAATTCCAACACCCTACATCAATGGCAAAAAAAAAGAGTTCAAGCTTTAAAAAAAATTGTTAGTTGAAGAACCTTTAAATAATTGGGAATTCAAACTTTTGGGACACTTTAACAGTGAATTCAAAACTTAAGGTATAATGCAGCCTGGCTATTTACTTTTAAATTATTGATTTTCTATATTCGATAAAGAAATTTTAAACTAGAGCTTCTTCTTATATGAATTCATTCTATCATTTGGATAGAGCTTTTTTTTATTTTTAATCTTGTCTTGAATGTGTACTATATAATTGGGATTGCATACTACAGAAATCCTTTGGCTGTGATTTTCTTCTATATTGACTACAGTATAGAAAAGTTTATGCCACTGCTTCTTCTGCCATTGCTGTCATTACTATTGCAATAGTGGCCTATATGGCGTGTTCCAATAGTTGCCAATTTGTTAGGACTTTCAATAAATACATATGTGGGTTTACATTTGGTCTAATGGTATCTCCATGTATTATATCCTGTGTTGCAGTTTACCAATACATTAGCATAGGAGATCCTTACGGACATTCATACCAGTTCAAAGCAAGATTGTTGCAATCTTATGCTAATACTACTAAAGCAGAATAATCTTATATCCTGTGTTGCCGTTTACCAATACAATAGCATAGGAGATCCTTACGGACATTCATACTAGTTCAAAGCAAGATTGCTGCAATCTTATGCTAATACTACTAAAGCAGAATATCTTGTAAAAAAAAAGAAGTTCAAGCTTTAAAAAAAATTGTTAACTCTAATAAAGTTGAAGAACCTTTAAATAACTGGGAATTCAAACTTTTGAGATACTTTAAAAGTGAATTCAAGACTTAAGGGTATAATGCAGCCTGGCTATTTACTTTTAAATTAGCATTTTCCATATTCGATAAAAAATTTTTAAACTAGAGTTTCTTCTCATATGAATTCATTCTATTATTTGAATGGGGCTTTTTTTTAATCTTGTCTTGAATGTGTACTACATAATTGGGTGGCATACTACAAAAATCCTTGGGCTGTGATAACATAAGATTCAATCATTATGATGCTCAGCTAGATATTTATACATCTCCAAAGCTGCCCTTTTGTCTTTATAAGGCAGGAAAGTCGAGCTAATTTTTATAAAGACGATGACAACATAAGATCCAATCATCATGATGCTCAGCTAGATATCTGTACATCTCCAAAGCTACCATTTTGTCTTTGTAAGGCAGGAAAGTCGAGCTAATAAGCTATTGCAAACCAAAAATAAAAATTAGACTAGATCATATAACCGAGAATATGCTAAACATTGGAATTAAAAAGATGCAACATAGTCTAACCACATTTAAAGACTATCGTTAGAAAATATAAACAACCAGAGCCTAAAAGCAAAATTATTGAAAATATATAAAAAAAATTATTACTTTTTATTGTTAAGTCGTTATAACCAAAAACAAATAAACTATTTAACACCAAAGAGAAAAGAAATTTATTTTGTTAAGTACAAAAATCAAAAATTTCAAAAGAAGAGAAATATAATAGAGAATGTGATAGCTTGTTCATTTTGCATATTTTTCATGCTTAACTCGATTTGTTCTTAAATTAGTTCCTGGTAATTGGTGAATTTTGTGTTTAAATATTGACGGGGATGAAATTCGGGTGTTTTAAATTAAAGACAAGCAAAGAAAGGGTTAAATTAAAGCATGGGAAATAGAACAGGGACCGAATCATAAATTTGGGACATTTGAAGGACTGATCAGATTTTGACATTGTAAAAGCCAAAATTAGAAAAGAAATCTGAAATTAATTTATGTAGTTAGTGGTAGGTAGAACGAACCTAAAATTAGCATATAGTTTATGTATAAATAGGTGGTGTGGTACACTTGAAAAAACACACATTGATTTGCCTGGCAATTAAATAGAAATCAATTTATTTTTCTTTAAAAAAGCCTTCGGTCACCATTTCTTTTTTTATTCTTTTAACTCATTGAGTACCATAATATTTCATTGCATGGTGTATAGGAAATTAACTTGGGAAAAACATAATGGAAATGGAACTTTGGTGGTCAATAATGTCTGTTTCTGGGCAGGGTATATGGCCTACCCCAGCCAATGAGAGTAAGGGGACTAAAACGAAATTTGCCCATCTAGCTAAAGAAGTTTAGTCCTTTCTTACGTGGCTTCATCCCTGAACCCTTTCCATCACTTGAGTTAGGCCCAATTGTAGATTTAATAATATTTCTATTTAATTTAATACCAAAAAATGGTATATCTTGAGCTATGCCTAATTTCTAAGGTTGGGCTAACAAAGCCCAAATCAAAATTGGGCCAACAATTTACTATATTACCCCCAAAAATTGACCACACAAGGAGGATAGATTCGTCCTTTAAACGATACAAAACCCATCACAAGAGACAAGGAACTTTACAAAATCCCCAAGGAACAAGCTAAGCATAAACCAGCCTAGTGCTTTTTGTGCTTAATATAACGGCAAAGCCCGAAACGAAGAAAGCAAAGGGAAAACAGAGGAAAGAGATGAGGTTGCTAACTCACAACATGTTGTCGTCAAACATCAAGGGGGTAACCAAGGGCTTCCCTCTCAAGATTGAAGTGGAGAAAGTGGTGGAGAAGCAAGTCGAAATCAACCACGATTTCCTCAGGAATATATTTCCCAAGATCGATTGGAAAGCGTTTTCCGATGCTGCCAGAACTATGGGCTACGTCGAGCTTCCTGAGCAGGCACCTGATCCGTCGGTGCTAGAGTCGGACCTGGACTTCTTGACGAAGTTCCACCATGCCCTTTTGGAGCTTCATCTTGAGGAAGGTGCTCTTGTTTGTCCCGAGACTGGCAGGAAGTTTCCGGTTAATAAGGGAATCCCCAATATGCTTCTGCATGAAGATGAGGTTTAAGGGAATGGTGGTTGATACGGCTGCGCCACTGGGCCTCACCGGTTTTTAATTAGGGTTTATAGTCTTTCATTTTCTTTTTGTTTGTGTTGTTTTAATTATCATGTCACTGATTTTAATTTATTAAATAATGCATTTTAATGAATCAAAGTTGCGATGCATTTATCAGTATTCATAGAAAAGCTTCTGATCGAAATAATAATAATGCAATTTTAATTTATTATGATTAGTGTAAATCATTTCATTTAAATTATTAAATATAATTAAAAATATTAATTATTTTTATATTAAATTGTTATCGACAGTGATGAAATTTACAATTTTTTTTAGTTATTTTTAAATGAAAATATAAAAGGGTTAAAGCACAATTATGCTAGTGAATATTGAATTGAATTATAATTTATTATAATTGTTATTAAATATATATATATTGAAAAAGCTTTCATTAGGCAAGAGAAGTAGTTGAATGTAAAATTAGTATAATAAGAAAGTTATTTTATTTAAAAAATACAATGATAAATATGAATTGAATTAAGATAAAATGGTAAATTCTAATTTTAAAATGGAAATTTATAAATGTTGACGAGATAATCTATCAATTTTGAAGTGATAGATCTTTCAAATTTAATAAAATAGTTTTTAAATAAAATATTTGCATAGCCCAAATTATACCCGGGCTAAAAAGCCCAATATTTAAAAAACCAACAGCCCAAAACCCTTTAACACTAGCCCATAGCAATTAGAAAAAAATAAGAGAAGAAGACTAAAAAACCTAGCCACCGTCCCTATGCTTGACTGTCGGCTAACTACCCTGTCCCATCGCCCATACCGCCGCTGGCCACCGCCCACTTGCGCCTGCAAATTTAAAGGCAAAAATGTCAAGCCAATTAAAAACTACTTTGTAAATGGCTATATAAGCCTTGCAATGTTATGTATTTTTCTCTCTGGACAAAAAAAAAATAAAAAAGAGATTCAAAAAAAAAAAAAAAAAGATTCAAGAAAACAGGAGCAAAAAATATAGTGATTCCAATAATATCAAAGCGAGAGAATTGCATCGAATAAAATCCAATATCAGAAATCGAAAAATCAAGAAGCAAATACCTAAAGTGATTGTGTTTTCTTTTATTTTATCATTTTATTTTTATCTATTGATTTGCATGCATATTTATATTATAAATACATAAAAAAAATATAATACAAAAAAAAGCACAAAAAATAATAAAAAAATTTACCTTTTTCGATTTTCCTGCCACCGTGTGCGGTGGCCGGCTGTGACTGGCCGGAGTCCTCGCCGGAGCATGTACCTGCAGAGAAAAAAAAAGTGAAAGCTGAGTTTTTTTTAAAAAAAAGATGAGAAAGTGATTTTTTTAAAAAAAAAATTTGGCCTTAAATAGACCTCCAAAACAACGTCGTTTTGGGCAGGCCTTTTAAGCACCAAAACGACGTCGTTTTGAGCCTTAACCCATGGCCGACCCGCGACCCGACCTGCTCCAACTTCAGGATCCGCGTGTTTTCATTGGAGGGGCTATTTTCGCATTTAGTCCCTCCGCTTCTTTTATATTATGCAATCAAGTTTTTTAGTTTTTTTAAATTTGGACTCAAAATTTGTTGTGATTTATAATTGGGTCCCTCTGCTGCTATGCGTTTTAGGCCGAATGGATTTATTTCATTACTAGTCCCTGCACTATTTTTCGCACATGCAATTTAATCCCATTCCCTTTATTTCTTTTTAAATTGGTCCCAAAACTTCATTTTTAATTCAATTTTGTCCTTTTTTCACTTTTTCTCATTATTTTATTTTAATTTTAATATTATATATACTATTATATTTTATTACTATTATTATATTTATTATTTATTAGCATTAGTATTATTTTCACTTAATACTTATATGTATATATATTATATAGTATTATTAATAGTTTTTTATTATTATTATTTTTTTAACCTTATATTATGTATATATTCTTTTAATATATTAGGTATATTTTAAATTCTATATTATGTATATATATATTTTTATACTATATTATGTATACATTCTTAAATATTATTAGTTATATATTTTTATGTTATCATATATATATATGTGTCTAATGTTATATTACATATATACTTTAAAAGCTATATCAAGTACGTATTATGTACAATTTTTCTTAAATATTATATTATATATATTTAAATATTAATACTATGTATATATGTTTTCAATATACATATATATGTTTACGTATATATAACGTTACTAATTTTCTTTTATTATTTTTATTTTCTCCGGTACACATTGTCGTTTATATATTCTTATTATTACTATATCTATTATTTATTAGTATCTTACTATTACTATTATTAGTATTATTTTTTAATCAATACTTATATGTATATATCTTTAATGAATATATGTATGTATTTATATAATATTATTAATAGTTTTTTTTTCTTCTTTTTCATTATCATTAATATGTATATACTATGTAAATATTTTAATATTATATTATGTATACATTTTATATATATATATATATTTAATATTGTATTTTTATTGTTATGCATAGACCTTAATACTATATCATTTATATATTTTTATTTCTCATATTATCTTACGTTTATATTTTTTTAATAACTATATCATGTATATACTACTACTATATATCTATTTATGTAGTATTATTAATAGTTGTTTTTAATATTATGATTATTTCTAATATGTATATATTATGTATTTACCTCTAATACTATATATATTGTATATTTCTAATACTATTATGCTATTACCATTACTATTATTATTATCATTATTATTATTATTATTATTATTTATTGTTATTATAAATATTTTTTTTATTCTTATTAATATATTATTATTGTTTTCCACCTTATTATTATTACTAGTATTATCATCTTGTTATTAGGTTAATTAATTTTATATAGGTATTATTATATTATTATACATATTCTCTCTGTATTTACTTATATTATTACTTAAATTATTATCATTATTATCATTATGATTTATTACTTTATTATTATCATTATTACTACTATTATATTATTATTATTATATTTTTATCCATTACTCTTTAAATACACTTATTTTTTTTTTATTATTCTTCACTCACATTATATATTATTTACTTATTTATATATACACATACATATATACACTTTGACACATCATTCTAAAATTATTACTTGTATTATTACTATTAATATTATTATTATCATTACTATACTATCATTATTTAGTTTTACATAATGATTGTTTATTTATTACTAGTTCTTTTTAATTTTGAATATTTCCTAGCTTATTCGTTATTTTCTTTTTTATTCGTTTTATTCATTTATTTTTGCTCTTATCATCGTTATCATTCACATTCGTGTTTATGTTAATTTTGTTATGACTATCAATTTTTATTTGTTATGCATTCTTTATTATCCCATTTTATTACGACTTATGTTATACTAACTTTTACCCGACCCAAAATAATTCTTTCATAAAAGTAAATATTCCGTATTTGGTAATTCGAGACAATCGTGCCCTAACTTACTGGGTTTCGACTTTTCTCATTTAACCTAAATAACGGAATACTATTTTAAATCGCAATACGAGTTTTGAAAAATGCTTATTCTCGGAGATACGAAGTGTTGTGCCCTAACTTACCGGGTATGACATTTTGTTACCTCGGGATAAAATTTTTGCTAACAAAGGCAATATTTGACATTTAGAAATTCGAAATATCGTGCCCTAACTTACTGGGTTTTGATTTTTCTCGCTTACATTAAATAATCGAATACCCTTTTAAAAAAGGTTAAAATACATGAATTTCAAATAAAGGCAAGCTCATTCTCAAAGTTCGAAATGTCGTGTCTTAACTTACTGGGCGTGACGTTTTATTACTTCGAGATGAGGGAGTCCTTAACATCCATTTTAACTTATTCGATCATTTTTAAATTAGCATTAATTCAAAGAGGGATTGTGTTTTAAATTCTTTTAAGTTTTCAAATCTTCGACACTAAGACACTAATTAATCAATTAGGTACCAATTTTGGGCGTACCGAGAGTGTTAATCCTTCCTCGTGCCTAACCGACTCCCGAACTTATTTTCTGGTTTTCGTAGACCAAAAATTATCGTTTTAGTAAATCTTAACTTTTATTAAAATGATTAATTTAAGGTGACCTGATCACACCTCATCAAAAATGATTAGTAGCGACTCCAATTTTTCGTTTTCATTTTCAAAATCTAAGTCGATTCCCGTTTTTCAAAAAATGGTTACGACAATATTATTCAAGTGTTATTAAATAATATAATAAATAAAAAAAAGATAATTTTAATCAAACTTTAGGGGTCGTTTAGTGCTTTCCACATTATGATTGAAATGTGATTATCTGCAATGTTGGTTATTAAAAATATTAATATGATTTCTGAAATATAATTGTCTGTGATGATATTTTATGAATACATTTAGAAAATAACTTACATATTACTAGGATTGTGAAGATGTAAATATGCAAAATATTCAATTATAAATTTAAGTGTATTCATATATTTCGCTTATGGCTTAAAATTATCCTGGTACTAAAATTTAATATCGAGAAAAATATATTATAAAACATATTTATAACAAAAAATATAATTTACACCCTCAACCCATAAGCATGATTGACAATGTGACCCATTTGTTTATATACTATGGAACACATATTACATCCTCAACCCACTTCAACTTTACATGCTTTGGATGAGTTGATTTTTCAATATATGTGAAAAATTATTTGGTACGTTGTTAATGTAAGCTTTAAACTTCACAAGAAAAATTAAATAAAGTAACACGTGCCAATTTTATTAATATTATATAAGAACAAATAACTTCTAACCCTTGTGGTAATTTAAAAGAGAAAACCTTAACTGGCTATGAACATGATAATAAACACTGCGGGGTTCAAAAAACTTTAGAATAAATAGCTTATTTCTAATATCTATCTCGTGGAAACTAGAAACTCCATGAAAAGAATATAAATTCCACGGAATCTATTAATCAAAATCCTGTTTACACTCTTTTGTTTCTATAAAAAATCAACAGAAATTTAAAAACCTCAGCAGGGGAATAATTTACTAACCTGCGTGCTGCCTGTCCTATGGTGTAAAAAAATGCTGTTGACCTTTCAGAAGAGAATACTCAGCTATAAACCTATCTTAAACACCAAAGCCTGCAAATCAAACTGCGGAAATGTTTTTGCAACGAGGGGTTTCACACGGAGGAGGAGGTACACCAAATACCCAATCAAGAACGTTTAAATACTTGGAGCGAAACACTTCCCTCTCCTGTGCGTAGCAGTGCATTATGATTGCTGTTGACAAACTAAAAATTACCACATCAGCTCTCTTTAGATTCGTCGATTGTGGCAAGTACCCAATATCGGCCATGCATGTAAAGAAGCTCTCTATGGCTCGTGCAAGGCAGTAGAGTGATATCTCAATCCGTCTACTTTTCTTCTCAATTGCCAAGGCCAGACCCGTCGGAAACTGCCCAATAACACATGCAACATTGGGAACAAAAAACAAAACTTTGGCTTATAACTTGCATATAAATTAGTAAGATTGTTTTACCGTTCCCATTGCTACCATCGGTATGTTACATCTTCTGAAAAGCCTAAACAGCAGGCAAGTCCACAACCTGTTTAAAAGTTAAAGGTTAGTTCAATGTCAAAGTTCAATAATTTAAATGGAACATAACTCAAATAGCACAAGGTACAAAAGAATTTGATTTAGCAATATGTACAAGTTTGAATGGTAATCAGCTTCTTGTTGACACCAAGCAAAATGGAAAGCATCATCATCATCATAATAATAATAACAACAAAAACACCAAATAATGCCAAAACTCATCTTATCTGCTATAAGTAAACCCATCTAGTTATTCAATGTGTATATAGTATATGTTGACTATCTTGCTGAATATTGTTCATGTTTGGTAAACAGAGTAGGAGAATAATTGCTCTTCTCATATACACAGCTCACCATTCTTATTTTGTTTAATGATATTGTAACCTCTTCTCAGCTAGGGGATTCATCCAACATATATCGGTCTCTCATTTTCTATTGAAACATAAAACATCTTCCTAAACCAACTGTTATAATGCCATTATAATAAAACCTATTATCCTATTCAAAACTTACCGTGCAGGATTTACCTCCAGCACTGCAAACTTACACAACTTGACACATGACTTCAAATAATGCACATAACTAGCAAAGCCACTACAAACTTTCATCTATTACTTATTTCCTTCCAACAGCCAAAATTCACTTCTAGCTAGGAAAATATCTCTTATAGCTTGGAATTATGACAACTGCGTTTTATTTATATTATGTAACTATTATCTTAAAACATATATCAAATTGCTAAAATTACTACCAGCTGCATTGATGGAGTAAGTTGCAATTTAGAACTTCATCAGAATCCAACTTAGGTTCTTTATCACCATTTCATGTAAACTTTCTCCCTCTTTTAGTCTTTTACAGGAAATTATGCTATGGTGTTGACTATCCTTGTCAAAGCCAACAATTCTGATGTCCTGAAAATCACAGTAGGCTTTGGAACAATAAGAAAAAGACATTCAAACTAGACTTGCCACAATAGAAGTGTAGAACCACCAAGGGAGCTAAGAAATATTTAAAAGCCATAAATGGCATGTGAATATATGAAATAATGATTGCTCAACACTGATAAAGATTGTTGGCCAGTATAAGGTCCATCTGCATAATAATAACCAATGTAACCAAAAAATAACAAAACAAGGAAAAGATCAGATGAAATTTTGACCAAAAAATTTCACGGCAACATAAATTCTCAGTGGCAGCTAAGTACCAAGAAAAAACTTCAAAAAGGGAGGCACCTCAAAATTGAAGTTGAAATACATTAGAAATAGTAGAACACTAACCAAGCAGATGTGCAATAAGCAGACAAAAATAAGCTTGATCTGGCAGTACCAACAATACCCTTTCTTAATATTGTGGAAGGCCTGTATTAAGGTCAAAAAGAACTGTCAGACAGATATGTTATAGAGCATCTGTGTGTATAAAGACAATAACGACAACAACATTGTTCTCAGTTATAGCTGGGATTTTTTTTTTTTTTTTTTGGGGGGGGGAGAGAGAATGAATAAAAAGGAAGCAAAAGACCAGCACAAGTAGGTTTTACTAGAAACTTATGATGTGCTTAAAACCAGATTGCACATATAATTCTTTGTCCACCTCAATATGCATGAAGCAAAGCATGCTGGCAACAACAGTATCCGTATTTTATAACAACTTCAATTGCACATCAAATTTTAAAGGGCATTTACCTACTGTGGTTACACGAAGGACTCAAAGTACAGGTTATAATCTAAAATCTAAAACATATGAAGTAAAAAAGTTTCCTTTTCATTTGATAATAAGTAGCTAATTCTAAGTGAAAAATTCACCAGTTTTCAGCTAAACAGCCTTCAAGAAAGAGAAAGAAGTCTAACTGCATTACCTTTTTAAGAGGTCTTGACGATGAACTATTAATGCAGGAATTAAATAAACTGGAAGATATACTGGTAATGCCCTTTTATATCCTTCAGTGAAAAAAGAAATAACATGTGCACTGCATGATTGATTCCCATGTATCATCTGCAAATAACTTGAGGGTTTAAGCTTCTCAAAATTAACAATATACTTTTTTCCAGCAAACTTCAAGCAATAGTTGCTTGAGTAAAGTCTATTCTGAACTTCCTAAACGTATCTGAGTAAATTAAACAGAAAACACAAACAAAATAATTCCAGGACACTCATTTTATTTCAGCAATCAAGCATCTTGCTTAAAGCAATCATTATAAGGATCTTATCACAAAGGGATCAATTAAACACAATACAGTGGTTAAACTACACCAATATCCACTATCCATATCCAAATAACTTATATTTTGGAAGTAGTTTTGAACTGATGATTGCAAGATTTATAGGGACTGCAAAAGAACAATAACGCGCTTTACATGGAAATGGATAGCTGCGGATAATAACTGCATGATCTTAATATTTCAAAAATGCCTTCATTAGGAACTTTAACATGAAAAGTCAGCATTAAATACCAAGAAGAAGACAAAAAAGCATTAAATTAGTTCTCAAAATCACAGAGCAACAAAATAAAAACTGTGCATTCAAGTTTGGACATGCACTTTTTCTATTCAAATCTCTTCATACCCTCTCATTTAGTTTTCAGCCTTTCCTGTTGAATTTTCTGATAAAGCAGCATGAAGGGGAGCTTTTATCTCTCCAAAGAATGAGCTTTATTAGATAGAACAGAATGAAGGGAAGCCAAAAAGCTTAGAGTCATTTTGCATTTCTTAACCGAGACCTTACTTATTTTCTTCAAATTCTTCCAAACACTTCATGCAATAAGCAGCTAACTTAATATTCATGATGACATTATATGCCTCCATCTCTGTCCTGTATGGAAAAAGCACCCATCTCTAGCGATCTTACTCAAGACATGGTTCAAGATAATTAAAGCACAAAGGTAAAATCTTATTCATTTTTGTGGAAACTGCGCAGGGGGGAAGGACTTTGCTGTTGTTGGTTTAGTCCCAAAGGAAGAAAGAGAGGCAACTAAAGAAGGAACACATACAAAAAGATATACACATTAATGCTACTAGGCAGAACAACATAAATGGGAGAAACAAAGATCGTACCGAGCAAGGGATTTTCATGTTTGGATCTAATTTAACATCTACTCCTGATGCCTTGTAAAGTTTCTCTATTGCTTCCAAATTAGTGAATGGAAGACCACTGGCAATCTCTTTTACACCTTGCAAGATGACAAGATCCTTTCCACCATGTTTATTGAGAAAGGACCTATATGATGGGGGCAAACTGTCTTGCTTCAAAATGTAAGATGACCTGAGAAAACAAATGATTTCACTTCCAAGTTATTCTCCCCAAAAAATAATAATACATACATAAATACATACTTGTCTTTCCTAGAAAATATATTAAGCTTTCCCCATACTGTGCTTATCAGAATCCATTACTTTTACAACTTGTAAAGCTACACAATATCTAAGCTACATAATGCCCTTTCCAAATGTGCAAAAAAAAAGTGTGATCACTTGTAATTCAAGCAAATCTTTTTACACTTTCTTTTCACATATGCTGTGACATACTTAGGCTTTGAACAATTTTTAGATTTAAGCATCAAAGTTCCTGCTATGAAACCAAGATCGAATAAACTTTTAACTACAGAGCTTACAAGGCAGCAGGCAAATATTTGAATTACAGCTTTAACAGGTTGAATGGTAGTTAAAAAAGACAAAGAAAAGGAATAATGGAGTCCCCTGGCCTGCTGATTAGACTCATTTGTATATAGACTGATATATTTCGGAATGCATACAAAATGTTACAGTACAACGTTTTCTTTTCCTCTTAAATCTTCCTACAAGAAAATTAAAAAGTGTTTACCGACTTGACTGGAAAGACTGGGCTCATAATCTAGAAGACTAGAATTCCAGGAGGATTAGGCTTTGCTTGGTATGAAGGATCAAAAAGGGTGAGGATGGAAAATTTATTAGTCACCCTAACTTCTACGACCCATAATAATCATGATTCAACAAAAAGAATTGCAAGAAAGTTTAATAGTAGGGGAACAAAAGAAAAAAAACAGAAAAAAAAAATAATTTAACAATAGAAACATACAAAATTTGCGAAGAGGAGAGACACATAAGGAATATGTCACCATGTTTCCAAGTAAGGGGTTTACACAGCTTCCCAAACCGTTTGCTCTTGATTCCACAGCGTGATGCCAACACAGCAGCTCGCATGAGTATGTATATGGCTAAACTTTTATGCTGCGTGTTATGCCCAGTTAGAAGCATGGAAGGCCCTGCAACCAGTCCTGCTACTAATGCCCTCCATTTCGCAGTCCTTTTGCAAAATTTAACAATCCACTAAAATCAAAATTAAGTTCATAAAAACTTTCATTTCAACTAAAGAGAGGAATATTAAGAGAAGAGCATTGCCTGTTATGTCCTCCAAGTTCACCAATAATTTCATCTACCGAAACAAATGTACCAGCAAAAGTTCCAAGAAAGAGACCGTATCTAAGTGTCTCCTTAATAGCCAAAGAAATAGCTTCTTTATTAGTAAACGCCTCAACTTTCCTAAATCAAGAAATTACTGTTCTGTCATTCTCAAATCAAATTAAAGAACAAGAGACAAAAGATTTATTACATAACAATTAACAAAATACCGTGATTTTTTGCGCAGCAAGCGTGCAAGAATTGAGAAGAGAGCTAAGCCACCTTTAAGACCGGCTCCAATTGAGAAGCCTTTAGCGGAAGCAACGAAAATTCTCCGCAACTTATTCGAGTCCACTAAGAGAACAGAATCAGAGCCAAGAGCAGAGGGAGAAGATGACAAAGATTGGGATCTTGTGCAGTGCTTACAAGTGTCGTCGTGGGATCCGGGGATACCATTCTCGCCGGAGGAAAAGGAGAAAGGGCAGCAGCCATTGATGGCTCCATCACCGTCCGGCGACATGGTGGTGTGAGCTAGGGATTTGAGGGGGCGCATGTAACCAAGTTGATTGGGGAAGAAAGGAGGAGGAAGACAGTAAGTGAAGAATTGATTAATTGGGGGACCGATGGGAAATTAGGAATTGAAATTTCAAAGTAGGAGAGAAATTGGACACTTTTTTTCTGCTCGTTTATCAAGAGAACACCGGCACGTGTCACGTAACAGTTTTTGCGGTTGCTTTCAGTTTCCTTCCAACCAAAATCCATCTTTACTTCCCTTTCATCAGAAGATGGCCTAAGGATAAAAGAAATTAACCCCTTTTTTCATACCTATCAAACACATCAATTTACCTTTTTAAAAAAATTAAAATAATTTAATTTCTGTTAATTTCGAAGGTGACAATTAGTGTCGACTTAAATATTTTTCATCAATTATACATAATTTTGATTAATATAACAATAAATTTAGTCCTTAAAATTTACACATTCTATCAATTTGATTCTAATTTAATAAATTTATCTCACAATATTTGTGTAAATATTGAAGCTTTTTTTTTAGAGTTAAGGCCAATATGAATATATATAAATATTGAGGGCTAAATTTGTTATTATACTAATCAAAATTATGTACAATTGATGGAAGACATTAACATCGTGATTAATTATCCTTAATTGCTCACTTTTGAAATTGATAAGAATCAAATTGCTCTATTTTGTTTAGAGAGACTAATTTACTCAATTTTAAAATTAAGAGGAACAAGAGAAATCTTTTTACCTAAATTATTTAATGATTTTATTTTGTCTATGCCATTTTTGAGTGTTAACTAAATTCAAATTTGAGTCCAATTAAATTTTTAAATAAGTAAATTTTTCAATACTCATTTTTTTAGTTCACAAGACTCAAAACAAATATTTTATTTCAAAGACATTGAACTTGTCAATGAAACCTTGACATGGTTGGTAAAAGCAAAGCTCGAGTCCTAAATATTTAAATTCGACTCGCTATACATAATTATATTTGGGTCTCTGAGTCTTATCATATATTATTGTTATGTACAGATTTTAATTTGATTAATCAATATTTTTTTTCTGCTCTTTTTGACATAATATCTAGAATTATCTATAGTCCCCCAACCCATAAATAGAAGGATAATACAATTAAGCGTGCTTGAATCCACGTCCTCCTGCATTGACAATAAAACTTATACCAATCAAGTTAAAACTTTGTCCGCAATTGATTAATCAATCTTGGAAGGGAATAATCTATAAACTTTCAAGAAAAACTAAAACATTGCACTTCACATTTCACCTAACAAACGTCCATTATTTAATGGGTCATATAGGTGTTTATAAGAAAACTCCATTTTTAAGTATGGCGTTTTGTGAAAACGTCACCTTGAGAGAGGTGTTTTTAGGCAAAAAGAAATACGGATTAGGTGGTCTATATTAGGTCCCAAAATTATAAATGGAATAATATCATGATAGCCCTTAAACCTTTATCGAAATTTTCAATATAATCTTTATACTTTAAAATTGTACTTAAAATAGTATTTTTTTTAAAAAATAAAAATTATTATAAAAATTAAAACATATTATTTATTGATTAATTAATTTTTTTTTAAATTTTAAAGATAACTAAAATAATAAAATATATTAAACTGTCTTTTTTATTTTTGTTAATAGATAACATATTATTTTTAAATTATAAATTTAAAATAGAGAGACCATATCCAATAAATTTAATATAAGTTCAATAGCTAGCAATAAATGTGCGGTATAATGATAAAGTACATTATATTTTTAAAGGAGAACAAAATTCGAACCTTAAAAATAACATTATTAAAAAGAATAGACAGTCACAAATCCTAAATATAAACTGTGAAATGACATGAAAAATTATATATATATCAAGATAGTATAAAGACCAGGGATGTAAATAGCGGTCTAGTAGCGGAATAGTGGTTGCTATATAGCGATAGCGGCGCCGTCCGAAACTGCTATTGCTGAAAATAGCAGTGTGAAGCAGAGTCACACCAATAGCGGTGAATGATGGCCGCAATTTAACTGGTAATGGCCAATTGCGGAATAACAGGCCGTTATTTCTTTTATTTTTTTGCTATTCTCGTTTGATATCTATTTTTCTTTACTTTGTTATTAGTTATTAGTTGTGTGAATTTTAAAAAAAATTTACGATCGCGATACCCGCAATAATCACAATAGCATCTGTTATATCCGCAATCGTGATAAATATGTAACGCGGCTTAAAATAGGGCTGCAACCACAATTTAAATCATTGATAACGAATTTGAAAAGATAAATAAGGCGTTTTCAACGATTTTTGCCTAAAACGACATTTGTACAAAACTCGTGTATAATGCTTTTTTCAGATAAACATGGTTGATAGTTCCTTTCAATCTAACGCTGGCATTTGATCCAAGTCTTCAAATAGAATTTGTGTTCCATACATATGAAAAAAGTAAATCTAACCTTAAATTCTAGTTTTTTTTATTGGTTAAATGCTGCTATTAGTCCTTTTACTTTACGAAATTTAAGAATTTAGCCTTTATATTTTAATTTAGTTGTTTCAGTCACGCACTTTTCAAATTTTAAAATTTTCATCCTCACCAAATAATAACTATTAAATTTATTATGTTATACTATTTTCAAAATCTGATGCTACAAACGTACTATCATATATGAAATGTCATGTTAGCTTGTTATTTTTACATATTACTTACTAAAAATCCAGTTAATAAATTAATGATTATAATTTACGGAAATGCATCATCCTATTCCATCAGTTTGTTGGAAGGATATCGAAAATTTTGGATACTAACAAAAATTCATTTCACTTAAAATAAAATTGATTTAAAATAAATTATGATTTCAGGAATTATTTATTAAATATTAATATTAAAATTCATTCTTTCAAAATTTCAACAACACATGATTACTTGTTATCATTTTAAGAACAATTGTGGTGTGAATAATTAGATTCAATACAAATACAAGTTGTGATTTATTAGTAGGATGTTACTTTTTTTTTTTTAGGAATAATTTGAGTTCTAACGATTGTTCTACCAAAAATTTGTTGATATGTATGATATTTTAATTTTGATTTTGGTTCAATGTTGATGGTAAATATTAAAAAATAAAAAATATTTTTTTTATATTTAATAAATATAATTATTTTTATACATAAAAATAAAATAAAAAATGATGTTATGTTGAAAATAAATTTGTAAAAAAAAATTCCAATTAAAATATTTTATATATAATTACACAATGCTCATCCATTAAATTTCATATTGGATTAAAAGTTAATTTGTGGTTTTATGATTTTTTTTATTCTTTTTCCCATTTTATAAAGTTTATGTTGATGGAAAAAGGAAACATTTCAGTAATTTGAAAATTTTTTAATGAATTATAATAAAAGGCAAAATTTAAATAACCAACTAGACTCGATCATTTGAAACCATTTAAATATTTAAAATCATTTGAAACATCAAAAGTGTAACATTCATAAAAAAATAAAAAAAAATAAAAAAAATCACCAAAACATGTAATTGTACATGCAACCACCAACTAACAAACCTTTAATGCATCATCATCAAAACCATTAAATTATTAGCAAATTTATATTTTAATAGTTTAATTTTAAAAAGTTATAATATAATTTTTAAATCATTCAAAATTTTTTTATTAAAGTCACCAAGTTGTTAAATTTTTTTTTAGATTCAACTAGTAAGCTCTGAGTGACGATTTAACGGTCAATATAGTTTATCAGTACCCATCAATGAGTTTAGTAACACACTTTAAATTCAAGTCGATATGACAATAAGTGTTAGAGATCAGAGAAAAAATTTGTTTGGATTATGGTTCGCGATTTCGTGGCATTCAAAGTTGTTTCATAAAAAAATTGCACTATAGAAAAAAAAAAGAATTTTTCATTAGTGCAGGGAGTGCGAACAAAAAATGTCGTATATCAGTAAATTTAAAAAACCAATAATTTAAATAAAAATTTACGAATAATTAAATAATTATTTTGTAGAGTTAAAAGACTCTCCTGTAAAAGTTTAATTACGTTAGATAGAGTTTACCCTAATTTATATCCTAATTAAAGCCAAGCTTCTAAGCTATGAAAGTCAAAATTCTGATAGCAGTTGGATGGTGGCTCTATAATCAAGGAAATCATCACCTACAAAAAAACGTTGACAACATCAAAAACACCTATCTGTTATGTTTAATTTTATAATATATATTTCATTTATTTTATAATATGTAACTTTTAAATATAATATACTATAATATAAATATTAAAAATATATTAAGTTATTTCTGTTTTAAAAATTTTAAAAAGATAATGATAATATATTTAATAAATATTAAATAAAATTTATTATTAGTTGTAAATAAAAAAAATATGGGTGGACTTAAACAAGTTTGAATTAGGAATATACAAATATAAATGAACATTGACAAAACTTAAGACCCATGTTCTTAATTAAGCTGAATTTGGATAATTATGTATGATATTGATACTATTTAAGAGCTTAATCTACACTATGAATATCTCTAATCATTAGTTCAAATTAATATCAAGAACAATATTTATATCATAATAAAATTTATCATAAATATTTAAAAAATATTAAATTAATTATATTTGAAATTTTAATACTAAAATATCTACAAATAGGTATATAATTAATAAATATTAAATAAAAATAATTATATTTTTAAAAATAAAAATATGAACGAGCTTAAACTAATTTGTGTTAATTATATATTGATATGGACAAATTTAGTATAATTCGAGGTTTATAGAACCAGATTATCTTTAAATAATTATATATAATACTAATACCACATATAAAATCAACCCAAACTCCAACTAATCTAGCCCCACCCATCACCATCATACGTAGTCTTTAGCTCAATGAGTCTGATAACTGGAGGCAACTACCATGCCTTACCCATAATCACACTCATTAAAACCTTAGAACAGAATAGAAACATAAATGTGAGATGAACTCCCCATGTTCTAGTGTTGATTCCCATATCACAATTAGAAAACCATTAAATTTTTGAGAAACAATTTTGAGGATTTTATTAAAAGCTTTATATCCACTTAGTTGTAGCAATCTGGGAATTAGCCCAGCCTAGTGTGCTGGAACTCAATTGCAATGGTCTTCTCACAACTTCATATGGGTAAGTAGGTGTTAGTAGGGTGGATGTTAGAATTGAATTAAGTCGAATTGAGTCAAAAATTTTTGAGCTAATTGAGTTTACGAGTCCTATTTTATTTTCTTAACTCAATTTGAATTTTTTTTAATCGAGTCGAGTCGAATTGAATCGAATGAAATTGTTCGAGTTAAATTAAAAAAATTAAACATGTCAAATAAAAATATTGTTACAGTATAACTAATTCCATATTAAAGCACATAATTTGAAACCTATATATTTGAAAAAAATTCAAAGAAAAATATTAAAAAAATAAGATAATTGAGTATGATAAAATTGAATCATTAATTAGGTCCCAAAATTATTATTTAAATTTTTTTAAAAATTTTTAAATTTTTTTTATATATTTTTAGAATTTTTTGTAATTTTTAAAAATAAAAATTTTGAATTTTTTATAAATATTATGAATTTTAAAAATTATTTTAAATTTTTGTTGTGAGAGAGACCAATTTGTTAATTTTCAAACTTGTCAGGGACCAAAATGGTATTTACACCAATCTATTATTCAAATTATTTGAGTTATTCGAATTGTGAAATTCAACTCGACCCGAACTTGAAACTCGAATCGAATTATTCGACTTGACTCGAATAATTCTAATAACTTGATTTGATAACTCAAAATTTAATTTTGTTTTTGAACCGAATCGAGTTTTATTCAACTCTAACTATTAATTATTTTTTAATTTAGTGACTTCCCATATTAATTTAATTGCATATAGATTAATTATTTGATTTAATAAAGTGTTACATTAAATGTGCTTATAAAATATCATTTGGTTGGTACAAGTTTATATGTTTATATCTGTTTTTACCTATGCAAGTTAATAAATCTCGATAATCAAATCAACTAGATTAAGTGTTTTTCGAGTATTTTATGACCTGTATTTTTATGTTTTAATTTAGATATATTGAAATTATATGTGAATTATGTAAAATTTGTTTATTTTGTACAACATGTTTTATGTGGAATAATTATCCCAAGTGAAATTGTTTATACCAAATATGTGATATGTTTGGTAAGATCATGCAAATAATGTGAAAGACCAAAGAAAGACGTATTGTTAGGTCGGTTTAGTTATCAATAATCTTAAGCTATGTATGAGAGTACATTAACAAATTGTTAGTTATGTCTCACGACTGAAAAATGTTGTGCTATGTATCTTAAAATGGGATTCATTTGTGTGAAAAATGTCCGATGTTATAAAGAGATTAGCCAAAACCCAAAGTGCATTTAGAGAGGTTTCTACAAGTCTGTTCTTAATATTTTTGAGGTCCTAGATGAAATAATAAATCAGACCTTTTTAAAAAAATTATAAAATGTAATACAATAAAATAAAATTATATACTGGTAATTTCATTAAAATAATGTGTTATGAAATTAAGCCAATAATATAATTTTCTAACATCATTAAAACAAAATTCATCCAATCTACTTTTATGTCATTAACTACAAAAATACAAAAAATCTTTAAAAAAAAATGGGTTCTACAAGCATTTTGAGATGCAAAATCATTAATGATAAGATTAACATCAATGTTTTCCAAAAAAATCCTTCTCAATTTTTAATTTTAAAATTAGTTACTACTAATAAAAGGGACAAAACTCAAAATTATGTACGAATTTTGATCTAATGTGTAATGTTATACATGACTATTAAGTGAGTATCTTTTTTATTTTAAAATATCATATTAATGAACTATTAGAAAAATTAGACGGAGTTAACAATTGAACCCGAAATTTAAAACATGAAATATAAAAGAACTATATTTCAAATATACAAAAAAATATAAGGATTTAAAAGCATATTTTAAGCTATTATATATATAGTATCTATTTTAATTACACCTAGGTCACCATTGTATAAATCCCGTAGATTAGATTTTTTTTTTAGATTTTTATATAAAAAACCAATTATAAGTGGATATGGCGTGATGATTATCACAATAAATCATAATTTTATTATTTATTAATTTTACTTAACTATATGATGAATTAATCCAACCTCAATTTAATTGTGAATTTGTTAAAAAAGATAATTATTTTATATATTGTTACTAGAGTAAAGAAAAATTATGTCCAGATTGATGTTATTTGTTTTTAGAGTATAATAAAATAATTGTTGAAACCATTTTTTAAAGGGATGTTTGAAAAACGGGGATCGACTTTTGAAAAACGAAAACGGGAGTCGCCACCAATCTTTTAAAGTGTGATTGGATCACTTTATAAAATGTTTTGGTCTACGAAATTACGAGAAAACAGGTTCGGGAGTCGGTTATGTTCGAGAAAGGATTAGCACCCTCGTAACACCCAAAATTGGTACCAAATTGAATAATTTTGTCTTAATGTCAAAATTTTGAAAGAATTTAGAAATGAGATTTCCTTAAAACCGTAATATTTTAAATTAAAAGTATCAAGATTCATTTGCTTCATAAGAGTACAAACATCACATCTAGCATGATTGGATACGATATCTTTAAACTTTCGTAACTGAAATCATCTTGTGATTTGTAAAAAATTCGTTTAGAAGGATATTTTAGATATTTAAACAAACGAGAAATCGCAACCCAGCATGTTAGGGCACTACTTCTCGATTTCCTAATATCGAAACTTTGCCTTGCTTTTTTTAAAAAAAAAAAAACCTTTTGAAATGAGATATTTTTTGTTTTGAAAATGATGATGTATTTTACAAAAAAAATTAACATTAAATAAACCTAGCTACATAATGCATGCTTTATCATTTTATGCAAATATAGTATAGAGAATAATAAATAATAACATAAATTACACAATACGTTATCACCTTATGCATGGCCATAATGACATATATATACATGCATTATCGTTACATGCAACATACAAAAATGGCAAAATAAATCAATGCAAATTAAACATACATAATAATATTTCATGCAGATATACTCTTAAAATAACAATATAAAATATTCAATTAAAAATAAAACAAATGATATGTAAAATTTAACCTATTAAGCAACAAAAGAAAACCAAAAACTAAGCAAATTAAAATGTATAAAATATAAGTTGAATAAAAATAAGCTATTTAGAAATATACTAAATAATGTAAGGATAATAAAAGAGAACCCCTTTTTTTTAAAATGATATATACATATATAAATTAGACTATAAAATATAATAACTTATTATGTAAGAAAAATAATGTATTAAATATTGCTATTATACTTATAAAAAATAATTTAAGAATGTAAATAATTAATAAATAATAAAAATAGTGTATATTTTATAATAAAATAAAGATAATGTAAAGAAATATGATAAAATATATAGTGTATAATCATATGATAAATAAAACAAAAATATATATGATAAAATGTATATAATATATAAAAAATATCATATGGAGTAAAATATAATATGTAATAAAATAATATGAAAACAAATAATATATAAATATAGTGAAATATATAAAATGTATATAAGATTTATAAGAAACATATATAATAATATAATATACATAAATAAAAAAAATTATTATTTTTATACATAATTAACATTTTAAAAATATATATATAATACATATGTTTTTTAAAAAATATTTTAATTAATACAATATAAATAATACATATGCCATATAAAATAATATAATAATATATAATATAATGGATTTTCCATATTTAATAATAATATAACATAGAATTTTAATATAAAATGATAATATATATTAAATAAATAATAAAATTCAAAATAAATAAATTTATAAGTGTATGGGATTAAAATTAAAAGTAATTAAAAATTTTGGGCAAAATTAAAAAATAAAAGAAAAATTTAGGCCTATTTAAAAACGTATTAAAACCGAGGGACTCATTGGGCAATTTGCCCTAATCCCAAAACGACACCGTTTCCACGAATTCAATTTTAAAGCCACTGTGAGGACCAAATTGAATCACAATTAAAATACTAGGGCTAAATTAAAAAATAAGTAAAATGAAATTATAAAGATTAAAATTACGAGAGGACCAATTGGGCAATTAACCCACTTTACGAAAACACGCGGATCCTCCCCAGGTAACTGGGTCAACACGCGGATCCTTTGCATAATACGGTGCCATTTTAGTGCTTATTGAATTAAGCAAAACGACACCGTTTTGGTAGGGTTATATAAACCCCGATTTCAGGTTTTAAAATCATTTTAGCCAGGTTTTAAAAAAAAAAGAAAAGAAATCCTCTGAAAGAGGATCTGGGGTCCGGCCTAGGGGTTCTGTCGAGCCTTCGTCCCCGGTCTTCTCACGCGCTCACGCGCCACCACACACGATGGTCGAAGAGTTAAAAAAAACCTCATTCTTTCAAGAAAATCGCAGGTAACCTCTTCCTTTTTCATAATATTATCAGTTTTTGCAATAGATCGATTTGTATACTCGTTGAATAAATAACAGAATAAAAAAAAACTCGAATCACCTTTTTAAAAGAAACTACTTGAACTTCTCTTTTATGAATATGTGTAAGTATCTTTTTATTCTGTAAAAATCCGGTCCTTTGTATAGATTTGTAAAGAGGCTTTTATAGCCTTCTATGAACTGTTTACATTTAGAAAGAAATCTTTGATTTCTTTTCCCTATCCGTTTTCCTTTTCTGTTGTATTTTCTTTCTCTTTTTGCAGGCAATCGAGGAAAAGAGACCACCAGCGTTGATTCAGCCGTCGATCACGGCGTGATACGAGGCCGGAGTCACGGCATTGATTCGGGTCACTGCGAGACGAATGGACACGAGTCGAAGGGGCGTGACTCTTGGACTGATTGCGGCGCGAAGTTTCTGGAAACCCTAGGGTTTCCAGATTTAGTTTAGGCACTGGGCCTCACTGGTTTGGGTCTGGCTCGGGTATTCGGGCTTGGGTGTAACCGGGTTTTGGGTAGTAACGAGTCTGCTGGGTTTAAGCTAAATGGGTCGATAAATTGTAATGGGCTGTAAATGAAATTTGGGCTTTGTACATGGACTATAATAAATAAACATTCATTTATTTATTTTTTATCCTTGGTTTTAAAGCCCGGGCAGAAATGGGCTACTACAATAATAATTAAAAAAGCACTTGGCATTAATTAGGTTTGCTTGTTGAGTTTTTTACTCCATTAATATTGGAAAAAATAATTACCGTACTAAAAATCTATTATTAATACCAAACAACAAATAATATTTAAGAATCTTTTTACCTGAAATAAATATCATTTTAAAGATATTTCTATCTTTTGGATCCCTTTTATCATTAATGAAATAAACATTTTTGGGCCCTTGATGGCTGCATCTCAAAACAACCTTAGGGTCGGCCTTGGGTTTCTAGACTTTCCATTCAAACATCTTCTATCTTTTAACTAAACGATCTCTTTCGATATTCTCAAACTCATGAATATCTGGAGAGTGGGCTCCAATCTAAAAAACTTGAACATAGACAAACTAGAAAACTTAGTTAAGATTTGCACAATCCTATTTTTGAAAAACCGACACCTTCTTGTAAACAACAAGATCTCGAATAATGATTGCTAAATCATTGTAATTATAATATCTCACCAATCTAGAACATGATAAAAAAAAATTACTATGTTTATCAAACTATTCCATGTGCGAATTGTTAGTTAGAGAGGCCTATAGTGGTGATCTCATAAGTTATTTTCATATCACTAAGACTTACGATATTTTGCATGAGCATTTTCTACTTGTATAGCATGCAAAAAAAACTAAGTCAAAACTGATACCTCATGGTTTGTACACTCCTCTTCCAGTACATAATTCCAACTTGGATTGACATTTTGATGGATTTGTGTTAAGTTTTCCAAGGACCAAACAAGAAACGAGATTGCATTTTCGTTATTGTTGATAGATTTTCCAAAATGACACATTTCATCCCCAGTCATTAGTTTTATTAACCTGCATTCTAGGTGTCAAAACCTTTTTTTTGAAAAACGGGGTTGACTTTGGTTTTGAAAATGAAAACAAACAATGGGAGTCGCCACCAATCCTTTTTGATGAGGTGTGATCGGGTCACCTTAAATTAATCATTTTAATAAAAGTTAAGATTTACTAAAACGATAATTTTTTGTTCTACGAGAATCAAAAAATGAGTTCGGGAGTCGGTTACGTACGAGGAAGGATTAGCACCTTCGTGACGCCCAAAAATTGGTACCTAGTTGATTAATTAGTGTCTTAGGGTCTGTTTGATTGACGGAATTGATTTTCCGGAAAATCATTTCCAACTTTTCCAGCGTTTGATTGGCGGAAAACATTTTCCATTTGGAAAATGAACTCCAAAACAAGGGAAAATGTGTTACATTTTAGGGAAAATGTCTTACCCTTTCAATTTCCGTAAGACATTTTCCGTGCTCTCCTCTCTATCGCCTCCTTCATTCCTTCCTTCATTTTCGGTAGAAAACTGCTTCTGTTTATCGATTTTCCAGTAACTTGTTTTTTTAACATAATTACAAATAATTTATTTGATATTAGTTTTTTTTCAAATTATAACGATTAATATTGTAGCTTAATAATTGAGTATTATTATAAATAAATCATTGCAATATATGTAAAAACAATTTAAAATATAAAAAATTATTAATATATATTAATATATGTAAAAACAACTTTTTCGAAAAATATTTTCAGGAAATTTGCCAGCAGAAAATATTTTACACAGATTCAATCAAACACCAGAAAATATTTTCCAGTAAATCATTTTACAAAAAAGTAAAACATTTTCCAGAAATCATTTTACGGAAAACATTTTACTGACAATCAAACAGACCCTTAGTGTCGAAACTTTGAAAACTTGAAAGACTTTAAAATACGATCCCTCTTTTTGTAGAAACACTTGAATGTTAAAGACATTCTCGTCTTGAAATAATAAAATGTCACATCCAGTAAGTTAGGACACAACATCTTGAATTTTCGAGAACGAGCTTGTCTTTTATTTAAAACTTGTGTATTTTAACCTATTAAAAGGGTATTAGATTATTTAGAGTAAACGAGAAAAATCGAAACCCAGTAAGTTAAGGTACGATATCTTGAATTTCTGAATACCGAATATTGCCTTTGTTTGCAAAAATCTTATCTCGAGGTATCAAGATATCATATCCAGCGAGTTAGGACACAACATCTCGTATCTCCGAGAATAAGCATTTTATTCAAAACTCGTGTTGCGATTTTAAAAGAATATTTCATTATTTAGATTAAATGAGAAAAATCAAAACCCAGTAAGTTAGAGCACAATTTTCTCGAATTTCTAAATGTGGAATATTGTTTTTATGAAAGAATTATTTTAATGTATTGAGGAAAAAATATGACGTGATTTATAGTGAAATATAAAAGCAAATTAGCCAAAAAATATTATTCGAGAGCCGTCATGTCTTAAAGAAGCTAACGAGCATCACGGGGATAAGTGAGCAACAGATCGCAGTCCAGATCGAGCGGAAAGGAGATAATAGAGACATCTTTTGAAAAATCTGCAAGATTCGACCATAACATCCATATATGAAAAGGATCGGTGTCTTCGCTTGGAATATGAGGGCAATGCCGCAAATGTAACCCGTTTTATATAAAGGAATTTGTTTTCTAGAAAAGTTGTTCTAATGGAATTGAATTCAAAATCAACGCCTCTCTTTCTTTTTGCATTCATCCCATGCATTTGCATTACAATTCATCATATGCATTACATTAATCAAAAGAGTTGGAATTCTTTGAAGATGTTAAAGGCCCAGAAAGAATGTTTGGAAATTGGAGCGTCAATGACATATCCAAAGAAAGAATTGAAAAATAAAATTGATCAGGCATTCGCCCTAATGAGTCGGGAAGGGTTTTGAACAATGGGACTGTGGAAGAGATCCCTGTATTTCTTAAAGCCAATTTAGAGTAATATTCAAAACACGCTTGTTGCTTTAAGCCTAGGAGCAATAAGAAGCCTTTTGTGAAATAGGCTTGCGTCCAAAAGTCTTTATTTCAATAAAATGCATTTTTGTTTGAGCAAATATTCTTTTATTTCCATTTATAGATTCTTTTGTTCTTTGAACTCTCTTTCAAATATTCTTTTCGTCATTCATGATCATACCACACGAATGATCATTCTTAGATTTATTCTTTGAAATCTTCCTTCGTACCTACAATAGGTACCTAGATATCAACGACATGAGTGACACTGCTACTAACCCAGAATCTCGTTTTGAGCGAGATATGTGTCTAGAGGGATCTCAGGACTTTGAAAATGAAAAATATTGTAACATATCTTCAAATTTGTTAAGGATGGTAGAACAAGATGAATGTAGCACCCCAAACCTGGCCCAGAAGTTATGGCCGGATCTGGCATGCCACATAAAAAACGTAAAAAAAAAATTTCCATTCTAAGTCCAGAAAATCGTACTTGATGTTCAAAAGATTAATTCATTAAAGGTTAAAGTGAATGGAAGCTGTGCACCAGGTAGGAAACCGGAAAAGAGGTGGTGAGTCCATCGGACTGCTTAAGTACCAAGCTCCCTTCGGATCCAATCCTAGACATGCATACCGCCATTGCCACACCTTAACGTCATGGATATTTCTAGGAAACCGATTTGATTAAGTCATTTTTAGGAAAAGTGATTAATTTTGGAAAATACTTTCATTGCGGAAGCTTTGCTTGTTGTCGTGTTATTTTGAAATCAATTGTTGTTTTTGAAAACGCGCCCTAAAGCTATCCAATTTCAACAGTTAAAATAAGTATTACCTATATTAGTAATACATATTAAAACCATCAAAAATTATTAAGCGGCCTTATTACATTTAAAAGCCCAAAAACTTCAAACGTAAATAAAATGATGTCCAGTTCACCAGAAGAAAATCAAACTTTCAGAACGGGTGGCCACTCCGAATTCCCTCACAGCTCCAAGCCCACTATGGTTGGGGATTTCCTGCGTAGATGAAAATAAAAGGGTGAGTTTAGGGAAACTCAGTGTGTAAGGAAAACCCATTCAAAGCCCAAGTCAGCTCAAGCCTATTGGGCCTAAGCCCATTCAGGCAACAGTGGTACTGGGCCAGAGCCCTTTTCAGATTACAATAAACTGGGCCTTAGCCCCTTATTCAGATAACAGTATGGCCCATAGGCCCATTTCAAAATACATGCAACATCAGTAAACATATGCAAGCCCATTTGGGGAGACTACTCAACCCACCAACCACTACACTCCACCCGTACCAGCCATACACTCCATGTGGGGAATAGCTCAACCCACCCAGTCCAACACTCCACAGTTGCAGCCTTGCTGCTCAGTTAACAGTAAATTGAGGCAAAACCTCCAGTATGTGGACAAGCCACTTTCAGTACTTCCTCCGTCAATATCCCAGTCCCATGCATCAGATAATAACAACATGGCATGCAGTAAATAACAACAGTCAAACATGCATTTAGGTCAATTTAACCCTAGGGGTATTTCGGTAATTTATCTCATAGGGGTAAAACTGTAAATTTTCTACTTTTAAAGGTATTTCAGTAATTTATCTATTTTAGGGTTTTTCATGCATATTCCTACTTTTCACGTACTAACAGAATAACGTTCCGAGGGTTTTTACCGAATTGGGCCCGTTGGCCCATCATTCCAATTTTGGCCTATTAAGCCCAAAAATATCGAGGGCACTGAAATCATGCACTTTGCAGTCCAAACATTGCAGCTTACCAAAAACATTAATCGATTTACCTCACGAGCATTCGTACATTCGAAAATCTACAAAATACTGGTTTTCGGCATTTCGGCTTTTCGACTTTTGCCGATCTAGACTAAGAAAGAGGGTGTTAGTTACACACCTGTTTGCGACGATATGCTGACGAGATCCACACACGAACCGCCTACAATTGGATTACTAACACGTTAATCTAACTATTCAAATACAAATTACGTATTAACCCCTTACAATATTCGGCCAACCACACCTACAGATCATAGTAAGCTTATAAGAAAACAATAAGCAACTCATTAACAAATTTTTGTCAATGTTTACCAAAAAATCATAATTTCACTGCAAGCTGTCTTCCTGAGCAACAGTCACTAAATCATTTATAACTGGAGCTACGAAACTCCAAATCAAGTTCTGTTAATTTTCCTTGAAAATGGACTCATATATCTTCTATCCATAAAATTTTCAGAATTTTTGGTTTAGCCAATCAATACCAGATTTTTCTCAAAGTTTCCCATGTTTCACTGTTTGACTAATATGACCACTCTTTATTATGAATCAAATTTATCATTGTACAGAATTCAAAATATGTTCTTGTTTATTTCATTAGAAACTAGACTCAATAAGATTTAATTACATAATTTATTCAGCTTCTAATTCATCTCCCACAATTTGTGGTGATTTTCCAAAGTCACGTTACTGCTGCTGTCCCAAGCAGATTTATTACCAAATCACTCTTTCACATATACCTTGCATGCATGTTATTTAAACATGTATATCACCAATCAATCATCACATATCTATGATTTTACTTAAGTATAATCTCCATTTCATCATTTTAAAGCACAACATGTTAGCCGATTTTTCCCTTTAGCATCTAAGGCACATGCATGCTCATTTGTTTGGCTCAACTTCACCTATCTTCCATTTTTCATCAAAAGAACATGAAACAACAACCATTTCCTTCATTTTAATTCATGACTAAATGCTCACAACACAACTAAAAACTAAAATATGCTTCAAGAGTTAAGGTAGAATCAAGAAGAACTCATGAACCTCAAAATAGAAGCAAGGTACCAAGAACTTACCTTCAATTTTCCTCCTCCTAATGACCGAATACTTAAGAGCTTTCTCCTCTCCTTTCTCTTCTCTAACTTTTAGCTATGATGAACAAAGATGGACAAAACTTTGTTCTTTTCACCCCTTTTTCTTTTAATAAAACTTCATATTTCATCCATTTAATTCTTTAATACAAAAGACATGAAATTCTTATCATGAAACATTTACCTAACCCATTATCATGAAACATTTACCTAACCTATTATCATGAAACATTTACCTAACCTATTATCAATTTGTATCATTTTGTACCGTAAATTATGGATATCAAGTGCACATTTTGTCTACAACAACATGATGGCTGGCCACTTCATGTAAAATGGGAGGTTTGTCATGCAAATCCTCCTATTTTGCACTCCTATTTATTTGGCCACTTCAATTTAGCCTATAGCATTTTCAAACATTTTCACATAGGTCCTATTTCATAATTTCACTCCCTTTTTCTTATGGAACAAAAATTAACTAAAATTACCGGGTTCTATCTTAAGCTTGGGCCTTCTAGAGGCCCACCAACATAATTAAACCTATGCCAACATTCACAGGATTCCCGAAAATTGGGGCGTTACAATGAAAACAGATCCTACCTTACGAAAAGTCAGTGGACAGTAAGCCTAAGACAAGGAAAGAAGTGAAGATCAAAGCCTAGCTCACCACAAAGACAAAGCGAGACTTCATTCCCAATTCAAAGATGTTTTCGCATGATTGAATTAAGATATACCTGGGCTACTAAGACGTGAGGATGCTGCAAGGTGTTTGAACAGCATATGCTAATGGTTTTACAATGGTCAGGCTAATCATGAGGTTCGGGTACTGCTGGTCCTCCATGGAAGAGGATTGCATCAGTTATACCATAAATGTTGGATTGAGGAAGACAAGACTTATGTGCCTCCTCTATTTCTTCACAGTTTTTTTTTACATATATGTGGGGCATGGATTTTAAGGGATTGATCTCATCAAAAGTTTCAGGCCTACACTGATTCATCATTGTGGTCGTCGGTTACTTCACTAAGAAGGTGAAGGTAGCTTCATATGCCAATATTACAAGGTCGATAGTTATCAAATTCAAATTCAAAAAAACACACATAAAAAAAGAAAAAATAAAAAAAATAAAAAAAGAGTAAAAAATAACAAAAATGATAGTGGAAGATAACCGAGACTTGTAAAGATTGGCATAAAGAAGTTACTATTTACCCTCTATCCTTATCAAACGTCTGCCAGGACCTTAGCTGGGGCAACACATTGCTCATTGGTTTATGGGATAGAATCGGTTTTGAAGATGAGATTCCTTTTCTCCGAGTCTTGTCAAAGCTGAAGTTAAATAAAGCCTAATTGATCCAATTCTGATATGATCAGTCGAATTTGAAGAAAGGAGGTTGAAAGCTATCTGTCGTGGTCCAATACACCAAAAACGAATGATGCGAGCGTACGACAGAAAGGTTCGTCCTAGAGAATTCCATGAGGGAGACCTAGTATTGGAAAAGATATTTCCTATACAAAAGGAACTTCAAATGAAAGTATACGCTAAACTGGAAAGGACCTTATGTGGTAAAGAAGGCTTCTAGAAGAGCATCGATGCTGACTAAGGTAATGGCAATAACCTACCTAATCTGGTGAATTCAGATTCAATCAAAAAATACTTCACCAAAAAAAAAACAAAAAAACAAAAAAGAAAAAAGGAGAAAAGAAAAAAGGAAAAAGAAAGAAGAAGAAAATGAGAGGCCAATGTGAAAACCCGCAAAGGGCGCCTTGAGACCAAAGGGGATTTGAGTTGAAAACCCAAAAATGGCTGCTCAAATTTTGATCAAAGTGGGGCATTCAGTAGTCTTGCTATGCTTGAATTAACAATGAATGAGTATGCTACGTCTTGGGGCATTAACAAAGTACTCCGGATCCCCTAAACACAGATTGAGCTCAAAATAGTCTTCAAGAAGTGGGTGCAGAGAAGCTCAAGTTGCGATATCTGGGGCACCTAGTTTTCTATTTTACCCATTTTGAATTTGCTATCTTTGATTACCCTATACTTTTCAAGATACGTCTCAATAAATTTCCTTCTTATTACGTTTGCTATCTTTTGATTAACATATTTGTTTCGAGCTATGCTCCCAATTATTTTCTCTCTTATCCATTGTTATGAACTTTTTCAAGCATTTTGCATTGAAATAATGATTAATGGACTAATAATACCTTCACAAAAGGGGTTCTGCGTATTACTCTAGAAGTTTCTAAATGGTACAGGAACCTGAAACAGAATTGTTGTTTAGAACTCACCAAGCCTAAGGGTTGGAAATATTGGAGAAAGATGATTATCTCTTTGGACTTTTTATTGGTTAAACAAAAAGACAAGATGTTTCGTCGACGATACAACCTCGACAAATAATGAGCAATGTCAACCCAAGTGTAAAAGGGGATCATTCTCAGGAAAAGAAAAATGATACTCTACATTCATACAGATATTAGACATATATATATCTGGTCATTACACCCAGGGAATGGTGTAACAAATCAATTGATTGAAGATGATACAAATCCTATACCTCTGAGTTATAGCAGGATGGATGAAGAAACCAAATGTTACTCCCCTGAAGTTGTAGTGGGAGGTACAAACTCTATGTCCCAGAAGATACAGCGGAAAAGACTCTGAAATTTCAGTGGGGCAAACCTATTGAGCAAGATATAATTATTTCTTCGGGTTCTGTCAAAAATGCTAGCCAAACAAGAGGGAAGCATAATACGTCAGTGATAAAGCCTTAATGAACTATGAGTGATGATGCCTTAAGCACTCAACAAGGAATCATTCTCATGACATTTCTGCATTCACAAGCATCACATCTAGTTAGGAGCATTTGATTCATTTCGATCATAGCATCTTAGTTATTTGACATAAGCATAGATACATGAAACCGATTCTACAGATCATGTCCCTAGAGGATGGTGTAGCAACATCGGTAAATTCATAGATCTTGTCTCCCTGAAGCAGTAGTGGAGCAGATCGAAGACGGTGAGCCTTAACCCTCTAAGCAGTAGGGTAACACGACGAATTACAGATCTTGTCTCCCTAAGCAGTAGTAGAGCAGATCGAAGGTGGTGAGCCTTAACCCCCTAAGGAGTAGGGTAACAGGCTAAATTACAGATCTTGTCTCCCTAAGCAGTAGTGGAGTAGATCGAAGACAGTGAGCTTTAACCCCCTAAGCAGTAGGGTAACAGGCTAAAAATTATAGATCTTGTCTCCCTAAGCAATAACGGAGCAAATCAAAGATGATGAGCCTTAACCCCCTAAGCAGTAGGGTAACAGGCTGAAAATTACAGATCTTGTCTCCCTAAGTAGTAGTGGAGCAGATCGAAGACGAAAGGCCTTAACCCCCTAAGCAGTAGGGCAACAGGCTGAAAATTATAGATCTTGTCTCCCTAAGCAGTAGTGGAGCAGATCGAAGACGAAGGGCCTTAACCCCCTAAGCAGTAGGGCAACAGGCTGAAAATTATAGATCTTGTCTCCCTAAGCAGTAGTGGAGCAGATCGAAGACGAAGGGCCTTAACCCCCTAAACAGTAGGGTAACAGGCTAAAAATTATAGATCTTGTCTCCCTAACTAGTAGTGGAGCATATCGAAGACGATGAGCCTTAACGCCCTAAGCAATAGGGTAACAGGCTGAAGATTGCAGATCTTATAACCCTAAGCAGTAGGGGAACAGATCGAATACGATGAGCCTTAACCCCCTAAGAAGTAGGTAACAGGCTGGAAATTCACAGATTTTATCTCCCTGAAGTTACAGCGGAGCAGATTGAAGATAGCGAATCTTATTCCCATGAAGTTGAAGTGAAACAGATTGAAGCTATGAATAAACATATTTTATCTCTCTGAAGTTGCAGTAGAGCAGATCAAAACAAACTTTATCACCCCAAAGTTGTAGTGGAGCGGATTAAAGCAATAAGATGCAGTGGACTGAACGAGGCTACCTAAAGAAGAAAAGCACCAGAGAAGTCGAGACTCGACAAGACCGGGCAAAATTGGCCCTTTTTTATGTTATTGCTCTATTCTCATTACACGACAACGAGCAAAGAGGGGCAGCTGTAGAAGGCCCAAATTGCCCGGGCCCATTTTACATCCTCAAAACCTAACCAATTAAACCCATTTACAACTAAACACAAACCTAAATCAACAACCCTAGCGCAACCCAAAAACAAAACAAAACAAAAAAAACCCTAAATTAACCTAGCTAGCCGCAGCCCTAGGTCTTCGGCACAACTGCCCTCTGACCCACCTGCCCCACCGCCATTGTCGCATCAGCACCGCCACTGTGTAGTCGCCCACTTGCACCTGCAAAACTAGAGAAGAAATGACAGCAAGAATTAAAGGTAGAAATGAAAATCAAATAGAAAAATACTTTGTAAATGGCTATATAAGCCTTGCAATATTTTGTATTTTGTCTCTCTGGACACTTTTGAATACAAAAAAAAAAAACAGATTCAAATACATCAAATACCAAAAGAAACAGCAAGCAGTGGAAAAAAACGTACTAAGGTCTTTATTTTCTTTTTTTAGTTTATTTCTTTTTATTTTCGTCCTTTGAATATATAAAAGTACATATTTTCTTTATTTTTTTAAAAAACAGCATATATATAGATATATATAAAAATATAAAATAAAAATAAAACATACTTTTTATTTTTTAGCCACCGTGTGCGGTGGCCAGCGACGGCGGCTGGCGCGGCGACGACTAGTCGAAACCCTCGCCAGAGTAGGGGCCTCTGCAGAGAAAAAAAGGAGAAAGAAGAATTTAAAAAAAACAGAGAAAGAATGAAGTTTTTAAAAAAAATCTGATTTATATAGGCCACCAAAACGACTTCGTTTTGGGACTAGCCTTAAACGCCCAAAACGAGGTCATTTTGATATGACCCGCGCGCCGACGTTTTTTATAAAAGGGCTATTTGTGCATTTGGTCCTTCTGCTTTTTTATAGTTTTATAATTAAATCTTTCGTTATTTTTAATTTTGCCCAGAAATTTTGTTTTTATTTCATTTTGGTCCTGCGCAAAACGCTGCACTTAGAGGGACAGGGATATTTACTTTTTTCGTCCCTTCATGTTGTGCGCGTGTTGCAATTTGATCCTCCCCCTTTCTTTTTATTTTGGATTTGCCCTAAACTTCCTGTTTTGAATTCAATTTAATCTTTTTTTTAATTATTTGGTTACTTTACTAAAAAATTAGTTATTTTTATTATTTTTACTATTATTATTATAAATATATTATTGTTATTATTGTTATTATTGTTATTATTTACATGTTATTATTTATTTTTCTTTTATTATGGTATTATTATTGCCATTATTATTATTTTTATTATTTTTATTATTTTTATTATCATCTTATTTTATTGTCATTTTTGTACTATTGTTATTATTTTTTTTATTTTTTTACTACGATTATTATTAGTATTATTATTATCTATTATCAATATTATTATTACTATTTTTTTACTATTATTATTTCACATACTATTATTACTATTTTTTTATTATTATTATCACTTCTTCTTTTGTTTCATTCAATATTTTTTTTCTCCTTTATTGTTTTTGCCTATTTCATTTCTTATTTTTATTTATTTTATTTATTTATTTATTTAAACTTTTTAATAGCTTTATTTATTTATTTATTAACTTATGGTTTTTAGTTAGCCTTTTTTTTTATTTTTTTATTTATGTATCTTATTTTTTATTCTTGCCCATATTACTGTTATTTGTACTATCGCATCTGTTATTTTTACGTATCAAAGTCGCGTATTCTTTCATGGACTATCAGCCTTCTCTTGTTGTTTACTCGGATCCTATTCGAACAACTGTATTATAATCCATTTTATCAAGAAATCCTTTTTCCATGACAAGCTATTCTATTTAGCAATCAAATATGAATCAACTCCTCCTTTCTATGATGAAAATGCAATGCAATCAAAACAAGAGAAAGCATGTTAGCACAGGAGAAATAAACAAAATAGAGTACCAATCCGGGTGACCACTAGGGGTTCGGAGTGGCTCTACCTAGGGTGGGCTCTTAAGGCTTGCTATATGGGGCTCGGTTCTAAAGTAAAGGTACCTGAACCAGCAGATTCCTCGATCTTCACCTATTATAGGCTCATATAGACCGAGTTCAGTTCAGGGGAATACATTTCCCTATGGCTGCACGAAAATGAAAGTCTCATGAAGACATAGGTACAGGTGTCCCGAAAGCGAACCACTATCCTGCACGGAGGTGAAGACCTCACGAAGGAATAGTTTCTCACTCCCACTTAAAAGGGTTTAACCGTACGGTCATGCAATGCAATATGCAGGAATATACAAAAAATCTCGAAGCAAATGAAGAAAACATGAATAAAATGATGAAGATCGTAACACAAAATAGATGAAATGCAATGAAAGGATCGTATATCAAAACCAAATTTTAATTTTCGACAAAAAGACAAAAGTTAATCAACTTGCGGCTTGACTCTCTTTTTTAGTCCCCGGTGGAGTCGCCAAGCTGTCGAAACCATTTTTTTGAAAAACGAGGTCAACTTTGGTTTTGAAAATGAAAACAAACAATGGGAGTCACCACCAATCCTTTTTGATGAGGTGTGATCGGGTCACCCTAAATTAATCATTTTAATAAAAGTTAATATTTACTAAAACAATAATTTTTTGGTCTACGAGAATCAGAAAATGAGTTCGGGAGTCAATTATGTACGAGGAAGGATTAGCACCTTCGTGACGCCCAAAAATTGGTACCTGGTTGATTAATTAGTGTCTTAGTGTCGAAACTTTGAAAACTTGAAAGACTTTAAAATACGATCCCTCTTTTTGTAGAAACACTTGAATGTTAAAGACCTTCTCGTCTTGAAATAATAAAATGTCACATCCAGTAAGTTAGGACACAACATCTTGAATTTTCGAGAACGAGCATGCCTTTTATTTAAAATTTGTATATTTTAACCTATTAAAAAGTAATTCAATTATTTAGAGTAAACGAGAAAAATCGAAACCCAGTAAGTTAGGGCACGATATCTTGAATTTCTGAATACCGAATATTGCCTTTGTTTGCAAAAATCTTATCTCGAGGTATCAAGATATCATATCCAGTGAGTTAGGACACAACATCTCGTATCTCCGAGACTAAGCATTTTATTCAAAACTAGTGTTGCGATTTTAAAAGAATATTCCATTATTTAGATTAAATAAGAAAAATCGAAACCCAGTAAGTTAGGGCACGATTTTCTCGAATTTCTAAATATGAAATATTGCTTTTATGAAAGAATTGTTTTAATGTATCGAGGAAAAAATATGACGTGATTTGTAGTGAAATATAAAAGCAAATTACGGTACTAATACGTAAAAATTACAGATGCGATAGTACAAATAATAGTAATATGGGCAAGAATAAAAAATAAGATACATAAATAAAAAATAAATAAAAGGCTAACTAAAACCATAAGTAAATAAATAAATAAAACTATTAAAAAGTTTAAAAAATAAATAAAAAAAATAAAATGAAAATAAGAAATGAAATAGGAAAAAACAATAAAGAAGAAAAAAAATATTGAATGAAACGAAAGAAAAAGTGATAATAATAAAAACAAAAATAGTAATAATAGTATGTGAAATAATAATAGTAAAAAAATAATAGTAATAATAATATTGATAATAGATAATAATAATACTAAAATAATAGTAGTAAAAAATAAAAAGATATAGAAAACAATAATAATAGTACAAAAATGACAATAAAATAAGATGATAATAAAAATAAAAATAAAAATAAAAATAAAAATAAAAATAAAAATAGTAATAATGGCAATAATAATAATACCATAATAAAAGAAAAAGAAATAATAACATGTAAATAATAATAACAATAATAACAATAATATATTTATAATAATAATAGTAAAAATAATAAAAATAACTAATTTTTTAGTAAAGTAACCAAATAATTAAAAAAAAGATTAAATTGAATTCAAAACAGGAAGTTTAGCGCAAATCCAAAATAAAAAGAAAGGGGGAGGATTAAATTGCAACACACGCACAATGTGAAGGGACGAAAAAAGTAAATATCCCCGTCCCTCTAAGTGCAGCGTTTTGCGCGGGACCAAAATGAAATAAAAACAAAATTTCTGGGAAAAATTAAAAATAACGAAAGATTTAATTATAAAATTATAAAAAAGCAGAAGGACCAAATGCACAAATAGCCCTTTTATCAAAAACACGTGGATCCCCTGAGGCGGGTCGGGTCGGCGCACAGGTCATATCAAAACGACATCGTTTTGGGCATTTAAGGCCAGTCCCAAAACGACGTCATTTTGGTGGCCTATATAAATCAGATTTTTTTTTAAAAACTTCATTCTTTCTTTGTTTTTTTTAAATTCTTCTTTCTCCTTTTTTTCTCTGCAGAGGCCCATACTCCGGCGAGGGTTCCGACCAGTCGCCGCCGCATCGGCCACCGCGCATGGTGGCTTAAAAATAAAAAAAGTATGTTTTTTTATTTATATTTTATATTTTATATATATCTATATATATATGCTGTTTTTTTAAAAAATAAAGAAATATGTACTTTTATATATTCGAAGGAGGAAAATAAAAAGAAATAAACTAAAAAAAGAAAATAAAGACTTTGTTTCCACTGCTTGCTGTTTCTTTTGGTATTTGATGTATTTGAATCTGTTTCTTTTGTATTCAAAAGTGTCCAGAGAGACAAAATACAAAATATTGCAAGGCTTATATAACCATTTACAAAGTATTTTTCTATTTGATTGTCATTTCTGCCTTTAATTCTTGCTGTCATTTCTTCTCCTATTTTGCAAGTGCAAGTGGGCGACTACACAGTGGCAGTGCTGATGCGACAATGGCGGTGAGGCAGGTGGGTCAGAGGGTAGTTGGCCGAAGACCTAGGGCGACTGCTAGCTAGGTTAATTTAGGTTTTTTTTTGTTTTGTTTTTGGGTTGGGCTAGGGTTGTTGATTTAGGTTTGGGTTTAGTTGTAAATGGGTTTAATTGGTTGGGTTTTGAGGATGTAAAATGGGCCCAAGTAGTTTGGGCCTTCTACACTAGGAGTCTCAAAATTTGTTGTCAGCACCTTTAATTTTGACTGCTTCACAGTGTTTGCACCTTCATGGGCAATATCCAGAATATCTCATGCCTTTTTTGATATAATGCGCTTGAATGTTTTCTTGTACTCTTGATCATTAACTTTACCAAAAAAAATGACATACAAAGCTTTAGAGTTTGCATTGACCAACTTTTTCTCCTTAATTGTTCAAGTGAGCTCAGATTTAGGAGTGATGAAGGAGCCTCCTATCTAATGAGGATTGCATGCCAATCCTTTTCATCCATAGGTTTTATAAAGACTTTCATAGTAACTTTTCTGTACGCATAGTTGGAACCACCAGCATAAGTGGATTGAGACAAATGATCCTTCCATTGCAAGCAAGAATCAGCACTAGGAACACCACTGAATATAAGTGTTAAGCTTCGATACCAAATTGAAGAAAACAATCAATTTTTGCAAGAAAAAATTGAACAGTTATATGGAGTAGTTATAACTGTTAGGTGTCACAATTAAAGAATATAACATATAAACAATTGATTACACAATTCAGTAATCGCCTACATTTGTGAGGCTTTATCCATAGAGGCAATGCATTATATTTATTCTTGTTTAAATAATTATTTAAGTCCTATCACTTTTGTACCTAAAATCTAGATCTCTTTATTAAATTCTCTTCTACTTAGTTTGTAAAACCAAGTGACTCACTTGTTTTACTTACAAAAGTACATTCACTAAATCAATTCCAATTGAATAGATTAAATGTTAAGCTCTTAGTACTAACCTATGAAGTCTCAAGTATATAAACATTTTTTTTACTTGCTAGGATACAAATTACTTGCAATCATAACTCCTTCCAAAGTAGCCCTTAAATAAGATTTAACAATTTCCTGGTAAAGCCTAGGATAAATAAACAATTTCTCAGATATGTCTTCAAGTCATTCCAACTAATCTCCATGAAATAGAAGATTCGATTTGCTTGATTTAAATCGATCCAATTTTAAAGATTTGTTGTTTCATAAGATCAATCTTCAAATATGGACCAATACATGTCCATAATATCAACTAATTCATGGCCCAACTATATTGTTTCAAAAAATTGCTGACTTCAAATTCGACAAATTATGAAACATTGAGCAATTATCGACATCGTTGTAATTGCTTTGTGTCGTTGCTCTTATAAGTGACTTAACAAATTTAAAACCTTTCCTTTAAATGTAATTTCAATTGGAGTCTTTAGTGGGATCTATAGGATACCAAACTAACAAATTTAATTTTTTTAGGCATAAACTTCTATTGCATTTTATTATAGTTCATTAAACTAGGGTGAGTATTCGGTCGAGTTGAGTCGAATAAAGTCAAAAAATTTTGAATTAGTCGAGTTGACGAATCCTATTTTAGCAACTAAACTCAATTTGAAAATTTTTCGAATAAAAACAAATCAAGTAAAAAAATTTTGAGTCAAGTTGAGTCGAGTTAACGAATCCTGTTATTTATACTCAATCTTGCATTTACATGGACCGATTATTTAACTAGTAGACTAAGTACAAGATTATTTAACTACATAAACAATATAATGGTTTCGCCTTTTAACTTAATAGGTAAACATTTATCAAAACGAAATAGTTTTGCCTTTTAATTTAATGGTTTTGATTTTTAACTTTAGAAAAGAAAAACATTTATCAAATCGACATAGTTTCGCATTTTCTTATTCGGAATTCTGAAGAACTCGATTTGTGTAAATCATATTCGAGTTAAACCAAAAATTTTGATTTTTTATTCTATTTTATCCGAATAACTCGAATAATTCGAACCATTTAACTCAAATTTTAAAAATTTTATCTAGTTTTTCGAATCGAATCGAATTTTGCTCCCCCTACATTCAACCATTGCATTCCAATATTGAAAAGTTAGATTTATTCGTGGGCCAAGTTTAAATAAAATATAACTTGTTATTTGCCTAAACTTGAGTTTACTCAAATCGTAACATTACTATTCTACCCAAATTTAACTTAAATAAGTTTAAAAGATGTAATAGGCCAATTTTGGCCTGGGCCCAAGACCCAAATATAAAACCAAAAAGAAAAAAACAAAATAGTCCATTTTACAAAACAAACAGCAAGACTATTTTCCATATTGAATGGCCCAAACCTAAACCCAAATTACCCAAACAATAAAAAACCCTAAAGCCCAAGTCAGCCCAAACACCTAAACAAAACAGCAAACCCTAGCACCCTAGGCCTCCCCTTTGACCAGAACCGCACGTCAGCAGGCCACCTCGCGTGCCGCCCCTCCACGCACGCCTGCGCGTCTAACACCTGCAACAATTGAATGCAACAACAGAAAACAACACAGAAGAAACAAGCAGAAAGAAACAAAAAATAGAAACCAAGAGTTGTTTAAATCGGCCATAAAAGCCCGAACTTCTTCTTTACAATTTTTTTACACGCATTAGAGAATAAAAAAGAAAACAAAATTACAAAGAGGTGATATATTTTTATCTGTAACTGTTTTGCTTTTTTTTTTGTTATTTTTTTTTGTTTGTAAATGAAACTAAACATAAAGTAAAAATTTTAAAAATCTTCCTTACCTCTTCGGGATCTCACCGTCGTGGATGAAGGAGGGTGTCATCCCCGATGATGGACGGTTTAAATTCGGCGAGGCAACCGAGAAACAAAAGGGTTTCCTTTGGATTTTACCATTTGTGGTCAAGTTTTGACGAAAACCAACCCCAAATCAGGCTTAGGTAGATTAAAACGGCCCTAAGGGCCTTTTTTTGGAATCCAACCGCCGTATACGGTGGTCACCATCGCCGGCGGCCATGGCGGATGAACGAGGCCCGATAGGCAGGATGTGGGGGGAGTTTTGAGTGGATGAGAGACTTAGAGTTTTTTATTAGATTTTTTTGGGTGTGAGGGCTGGAAATGAAAGTTAAAAAAAAAATTTGAGTTTAAATAATGAAGGCAAAACGACGCCGTCTTGAAGTTTAGGTTCAGAGGCCAAAACGACGTCGTTTTAGCCTCCGACCTGTGCGACTTGACCCGATTGGTGGAGGATCCGCGCGTTTTTAAAGCCAAATGGGCTATTTGTGCTGTGGGTCATTCCGCTTTACTACTCGTTTTCAATGCGACCCTTTTGTTCTTAATTTTGAGTTTTTAATTTGACCCCATGATTTTTGCGCTTGTCTCATTTTGGTCCTGCGTGAAACAGTGCGCATAAGGGCTGAGAATATTCTCCCAATCAGTCCCTCTTTCTATGCGATTGTTCCATTTGGGCCCTATTTACTTTCTTTTTTTAAATTTGCCCCTTTAATTTTATTTCATTTTTAATTCAATCCTTGACCTTTTACCTTAAACTGTTTAATTATAAATTATATTAAATTGTCCTATATATTATCTATTTTTAATTTTTTATATATTATTTATTTAAAACTGCTTTACATATTAATTATTTTAAATATTTTTCATATATTTTAAACTATTTTATATATTATCTATTTTAATTTTTTTATATGTTATTTAGTTTATATTGTTTTATATGTTAATTGTTTTAAATTCTTTTTATTATTCATTGTAAACCTTTTTATTATTATTTATTTTTAGATTTCATATATATTATTTTTATTAAACCATTTTATATGTATATTTATATATATTCTTTATTTTAAATTTATTTTTCGCATATTATTTATTTTTGAACTTTTTATGTTAGTTGAAATTGTTTTATAAATTATTTATTTTACATTGCTCTATATATTATTTTATTGTTTTGTATATTAATGATTTTAAATTGTTTTATACTATTTACTTCAAATTACTTTTTATAGTATCTATTTTAAACCTTTTTATATATTATTTATTTAAAATTTTCTTATTATTTATTTTAAATTGTTTTATATTATTTATTTCATTTTTCTTTGATTATTAATGTTGGTATTTAAATGATGTATGTTGTGTGATTATTGACATGGTGTGTACTATAATTCGCTTCTTCATACTTTCATATTATTATCATTCATTAGCATTCATATTTCATTCCTCCGTGTTTCACATTACCTTTTTAGCTATTTCATTTAAATCATGTTGTGGATTAGGCTCCAATGTATTTATCCAATATAGATCGTTTTATTGTACTCCAAACAAATAAATGCACATTGTTAGGTGTTGTACTCGCTATTATTCAAAAAGAAGATTTTTCAAAATAAGGCAATGTTTCGTTCTTGAAAATTCGAGAAGTCGTACCCTAACTTACGGGGTTTTGTTTTTCTCGTTAAATCTAAGCAACCGAACATCCTTCTAAATTTAAAATACCTAAGTCTTAAATAAAAAATTTAAAGGCAAGCTTATTCTCGAGGGTTCAAATGTTGCATCCTAACTTACGCGATGTGACATTTTGTTATCGTGGGACGAGAGAGCTTTTAATGCTCGTTTCAATTTTTTTAAAAAAATCATTTTTAAGAAAAATAACTTTAGTAAAAAGGAGGATCGTATTTTCAATTCTTTCTAAATTTTTAACATTTGATATTAAGACATTAATTAATCAATTAAGTACCAATTGTGGGCGTTACGAGGGTGCTAACCCTTCCTCGTACGTAACTGACTCCCGAACCCGTTTTCTCGAATTTCGTAGACCAAAATCTTTGTTTTAGTAAATCAAACCATTTTATTAAATAATCAAATTACGAAGTGATCCGATCACACCTCATAAAAAAAGGATTGGTGGCGATTCCGTTTTCATTTTTAAATAAAAGTCGACACTTTTTCAAAAAATGGTTTCGACAAAAAAAATCAAGTTTGTCGAAACCTCTTTTTTAAAAGGGAGGTTTTCTTTAAAAAACGGGAGTCGCCACCAACCTTTTTAGGTGTGGTTGGATCACCTTTATAAAACATTTTGGTCTACGAAAAATGCGAGAAAACAGGTTCGGGAGTCTGTTAAGCACGAATAAGGATTAACACCCTCGCAACGCCCAATATTGGTACCAAATTGAATAGTTTTCTGTCTTAATGTCAAAAGTTTGAAAGAATTTAACAAAAGGATCATTTAAAAAAAACTGGAATAATTTGAGCTGAAAATCGAGATTCTTTCGTTTCAAAAGAATGCAAACATCACATCCAGTATGATTGGACACGATATTCTTAAACTTTAGTAACTAAAATCATCTAGTGATTTACAAAATCTATTTAAAAGGGTACTTTAGACATTTAGACAAACGGGAAATCGCAACACAGCATGTTAGGGCACTACTTCCCGAATTCCTAAATACAAAAGATATTGCCTCATTTTTTAAAATTCCTTTGGATTAAATGAAATATAAAACTTTAAAAGCGATGATACGTTTAACCTATTAAACAGATCAATATTAAACTAATTAAACTACATACTTTAACATTTCATGCAAATATAATATAGAAAATGATAGATACGACATAAATTACACAATATACATTAACATTTCATGCATATATAATAACATAAATATACACACATTATTATTTCATGCAAAATACAAAATAGCAAAAATAATGAATATAACAATACAAATTACACATGTATAATAGTATTTCATGCGAATATAATCTTAAAATAACGACATAAATAATCAATTTTCATACGAATATATAACAATAACAAAATAACATAAAAATAACAAAAATCCCATGAGATAAAATTAACATATTAAAACAATACCAAATAAATACAAAAAGGATAAAAACAAACAAATTAAAAAAACAATTTGAAAAATAAATGAGGGAAAAAAATTTAAAGCAATATATAATTAATAAAAGAGTAAATTTAAAAAATACAAATATATTATATGATATAATAGCTTAATATATATTTATATAAATAATACTATATTAAATATGTGCAAAACTTTATAATAAATTTTAGAATTTTTCATAATATGCTAAATAATTAACAATGATATATATATTATTTAATAATAGTATGCAGATTTTTAAAATTATACATAATAATAAATACTGAAGTAATATAAAATATAATAAAAATAATATAATGAATAATATATATAGTAAAATGATATAATATATTATAAAATATATAAATAAAACTTAGATAAATAATAATAATAAACAGTGCATAAGTAAAAATAATATATATAATAAATCATTCATATATATACATAATATTTATAGTAAAATAAATAATATATAAAATATTTAAAATAAATTATATATGAAAAAAATAGAAAGGACAAAAATTAAATGGAAACAAAGCTCTAGGGTAAAATTTAAAAAAAATAAAAAAATCCTAATTGAAATATGCTATAAAGCTTGAGGGACTCACTGGGTAATTTGACCCTAGTCCCAAAACTGTGTCGTTTCCCAAAATAAGTTTTATAATTGCAGCTAGGACCAAATTGCAACAAAAATAAAAGGTCAGGGCCAAATTAAAATAAAATAAAATGAAATTAAAAATGCGGAAGGATTAATTGGGCAATTTGCCTTTTAAACAAAAACGCGCGAATCCTATCCGGGTTACGGGTCAACGCACGGATCCTAGCTTTGAAACGACGCCGTTTTGAAGCTTAATGTTTTAAGCAAAACGACGTCGTTTCTATGAGGCTATAAAAGCCAACTTTCAGCCTAAAAATCATTTTAAACCCGTCTTTAAAAAAAACCAAAAAACCTCTGAAAGAGGATTGAGGGCCAACCCTCTCGGAGCTCGAGCCTCCGTCCCTGGGCTCCCACGCACCTACGCGCCGCCATCAACTCCGCCACATACGGCGACCGGAAGCTGGAAAGCTTCATTTTTTGACACGAATCTGGCGGTAAGTCTTTTTCGTTTTATTTTACGATATTTGTATGTGTTTATAAAGAGAAAAAAAATGAAATAATCACCTCTGTTTCTTTAATCCACTGCTGGTCTTTTATTATATATATGTGTATATAAAAAAACCGTAGTCTTACATCGTTCTTGATTCGGGCTTTTATAGCCACTGAAAAAATATATTTACAATCTTGATTTTATTTCTTGCTATATTTGTTTCGTCTCTGCTGTTTCTTTCCCTTTTTGCAGGTAACAGCGAGAAATCCGACGGTGAATGTGCTGGCGTCGATTCGTGAGCCGATTATGGCGTGATATGGAGCCGGAGTCACGGCGCTGATGAAGCCCACTGGAACGGCGCGAGACGAAAGGGTGTGACGCTTGGGGTACTTGCGGCGTGATGTTTCTGGAAACCCTAGGGTTTCCAGATTCGGTTTAGGCATTGGGCCTCGCTAGTTTGGATCTGGTTTGGGTATTTGGGCTGTTGGGTTTTAGGTGTAACTGGGAATAGGGTTAATGGGTCCTTTGGGCTATGTAAATGGGCTAACAATTTTGGGTTTTGTAAATGGACTGTAAAACTTTTATTAATTTATTTAATTTTTTCTGCTTTTATTTATTTATTTTATGGGCCCGGGCAAATTTGGGTTATTACAAAATTTGACTTGATCCGCACTAGAGGTGACTATGGGTCAGGCTATAACAAAATTTCAGGCTTGTTTTATAAACCCAGGCCTGGCACGACCTGAAAAATGGGCCTAACTTTTTGTCTAAATTCGGTCTGGAAAAAAAGTTAAAACCCGAGTCCGGCTATGCCATATTAATTTTTTTATTTATAAATAGACTTAAAAAAATATAACAAATCAAATACACTAAAAATATTAAAATAAATATTTCTCAACAAATTGAAAATAAATTTTAAAAAATATTTATACTTAAATAACACTAAGATAAATGCAACTTAACAAACAAATACTTCTAAAATAGTAATAAAATTAACAATAAAACAAGACTAATACAATGTCCAAACAATAATATTAAAATACTAGTATTATAATAGTGAAATGATAGTAAAACAGTGACAAAACAATAATTTTTTCTTTGTAAATTCAGGTCGGATCGGGTCCAAGAAAAAAAAAAGAGCTTACTTGAGGTTCAGTCCATTTTTTAAATGGGTTTTATTTTTTACCTAACCCCATTTTTTGAGTTTAAATTTTCACTCAATCCTCTTCACTTTTCAAGAAGTCCCAACCCATATCAGTTCTAATCCCCACTTATTCAATTTAATAAGGGCTTTTACAGGGTGGGATTGTTAGAGATGATGAAGGTATTCATCACTATTACATTGTTAGTTGGTTGTAAATTTTGGCCTGATTGCCATAATATGTTCATCATTTGTCCTCTTAGAATAATTTTTAGTTTTGCTCATGTTAGTTCTCCTTATTTGAGTTGTTTATTTAGATGAACTCTTTAAGAACATTGAACTCTTTGAAACATAATTAATTTTGCCTTTCCTTTTTAACAAAATATAAACTACTCCAAAGGAGGAAATGGGGCTAAAATCTCTAAAATAAAACATGGTTATAGGAAGTAACATAGATTTTGTTTCAATTATAGTTAGAATAATGTATTGTTGAGGTTACCAGCAACAAAGAGAGAAATCTTGAAAGAAAAAGAAACTGAAGAAGATGATCTAAAATTGATCTACCTCACTAGTTTTCATTAAGGCAAAAAATATAAATTACAAAGCAGATACCTAATACATAACTACTCCCACTAATTACATTGAAAATTGCGTAACTTATCTTGCACACATGAATAAGCTGACTTATCAACTAAAATTATCCTATTTCTTAGGTGCACCCGGTACACCTCCTGGTAATACCCAGTCACCCGAAACTATAGGTTATCACACAAGTGACAAACTGTGTGCATGCAGTTGGCTCGTGCCTTACCATTATTAATTTCTTCCACTACTGTCGGACACTGTACATGGCCTCCCTGCAATTGCCCAGCATAACTTGCCGCTCGCCTTGGGAACACTTCCGCCAAACGGAAGTATGTCCCTTTCACAACCGCGGTTATCAGCAAATGATGCGTTCCTTTTAAAAAGGAATTGATGTATTTTGCCAAGTTTGAGGTCATGTGGCCATATCGTAGCCTGTTGTTGTATGATTGTGTTCACTGTTCGAATGCTATGTTTTTGAGATATGTTGTCCCTGCCGACTTCCTTTTAAATCTGTTGCTCTAATATGATCTTTAAATTATTTTTTTATAAATGTATTTGTTACACTTTTTTAATTCGCTGAGTGCCATAATCTTGTGTATATATAAAGCATTGCATGGCGTATAGGAAATTAACTTAGGAGAACATGATGGAAATGGAACTTTGGATTATTAAGTGTCGAAACCATTTTTAAAAGGAATGTTTGAAAAACGGGGATCGACTTTTAAAAAAAAAACGAAAACGGGAGTCGCCACCAATCTTTTAGGTGTGATTGGATCACCTTATAAAATGCTTTGTTTTTAAAATATTAATTTTGGTCTACGAAAGTCGAGAAAACGGATTCGGGAGTCAGTTACGGACGAGGAAGGGTTAGCATCCTTGTAACGCCCAAAAATTGGTACCTAATGGACTATCAAATGTCTTTAATGTCAGAAGTTTAAAATTTTTAAGATCAATCCTCTTCAGAATATTTTAATTTTGAAAATTAGGGTGTTCACTTGTATCAAATGAATCAAAATATTACATCCAACAAGTTAGGAAGCAATATTTTTCAGACATTCGGAGCTAAGATAGCCCTTTTGAAAATCCCTATCTCAAAACGATAAAACGCTATATCCAGTAAGTTAGGACATAACACTTTGAAATTCCAAGACAGTTGCTCGTATTTTGAAAACCTTAAAAACTTAGAAGGGTGCTTGACTATTCGAACTCAACAAGAAAAGTCGCAACCCAGTAAGTTAGGGCACTACCTTTCTCAAGGCTTCCAAATACCAAGCATTTCCTTTTTATTTTTGAAAACTTTTGAGTAATTTGGCAAAAATGAATTTCTTTATTTAACGTTTACTCATGCAGAAGAATGGTGTTAATATATATCACAAGACAAATATACCAAAGGTAATAAATTATAACATGTTATAACTCATAATAATATAGGCAAATAAGAAATAACCTAAAATAATGAAATACACACATCATAAGATGATTATGCTAAAATATAAACCTATACAATATTAGTAAATAGAAATACAAAAATAATTCATAATAAATTAAAGAATATAAAAGTAGAAGTGGAAATCAAAATTTATAATAATAAGGAGTGACAAAATAACACTTAAAAAAAATAAATACGAATAGTTAAAACACCAAATCAATATTTATGAAGAGGAGAAAAAAATGATAATATTTAAAAAACATATATATATAAAATAATTAACATATTTAAGTAAGTAAAAAAATAAAAGAAAAGGATATAATAATATATAACAATTTAATATACATAGGAAAATATTTTTTTAAAAAAAACTTTATTATTAAAACAATTAGAAATATTATACATGTTAAATATTTTAAATAAATAATATAAAACATTAAGATTTTTAAGACAATAGAAATATAATAGATGATATTAAAAAAGGGATTATATGCACAAAATATATATATAATGAAATATATAATAAAATATAATTTATAGATAAAATATACAATAATATAATATAATGGATAATATATATAAATAAAAATAATAGCTAATATTTATAAAAATAAATAATATAAAAAGTATTTAAAATAAATTTAAAAAATAAAAAGGGATTAAAATTGAATTTAATTAAAGAATTTGGGGCTAAATGTCAAAATAATAAAATAACTGGGCCTAATTAAAACTCAAGCTAAAAGCCGAGGGACTTATTGGGTAATTAAACCCTAATCCCAAAACGACACCGTTTCCAGAATGGATTTTAAAGGCCGTTAGGATTAAATTAAAACAAATATAAAATATTAGGGCCGAATTAAAAATAAAATAAAATGAAATTATAAAATTTAATAAACCGGAAGGATCAATTGGGCAATTTGCCCATTTATCGAAAACGAGCGGATCCTCCTCGGGTCATCGGGTCAACGCGCGGATCCTCTGTTGAAACGACGCCGTTTAAATGCTTATTGAACTAAACCAAAACGACGCCATATCCATTGCACTATATAAATCATTTTTTGTTTCAAAAATCATTTTAGAAACCATTTCAGAAAAAAAAGAGAGAGAGCTCTAAAACTCTCTCAGAGCTCTGGCCAGTGGCCGTCTTGGCTCGTTCCGGAGCACCACCGCCTTTGGCCACACGCGCTTCACGCGCCACCATCTGAGCCACTGTGCCCGGCGATTAGAGTTTTTACAGCTCCGTTTTTTAACAACGAATCGAAAAGGTAATTTCTTTACCATCTTTATAATGTATTTTCACTATATGCTGTATCAAAAAAATATATAATGAAAAGAAGATAAAGAGTATCACCTCTGTTCTTCTGTTAACTCTTTGATTTCCCTTTTTTATATATTTTGTATCTATCAAAAAAACTGTCCTTTTACACTGTTCTGATTCAGGCTTTTATAGCCACTGTTTACAACATAGATCTTTGGTATGTTCCTATTTGCTTGATTTCTTGCCATATGCTGTTGGTACTGTTCCTTTTTGTTTCATTTTGCAGGTGAGTGAAGAAATCCCGACAGAAGATGCGCCGATGATGGCGCGATGTGGAGCTGAAGTTACGGCGCTGATAGAAGGCCACTTGGAGCGTCACGAGTTGAAGGGTCACATCGCTTGGAATGCTTGCGGCGCAAACCCTAACTAGGGTTCCCTGAAGCTGAAGACAGATTGGGCCAATTGGGCCTATTAAATCTTGGGTTTAGAGTATCAGGGGTAGGGTGTAAATGGGTCTGGTGGGTAGTTCTAATTTTGGGCCTACGGGCTATTGTAAATGGACTATAAATGGACTTTTTAATTTTATTTTTTAATTAATTTAATTCTTGCAAGCCCGGGTAAATTTGGGTTATTACATTAAGTTTTGGTTAATAATGTCCGTTTCTGGAAAGGGTATATGGCATACCCTAACCAATGAGAGTAAGAAGACTAAAAACAAAATTTGCTCATTTAGCTAAATGAGTTTAATCCTTCCCTGGTAGAGGTGTCCATAGATCGGGCTAAACTCGAGTCAGACCTGACCAAATATCAGGCCCCATTGGTAGGCTCAAACCCCGTCTGAAAAAATAAAATTAATTTTTTTCCCAAATTCGGTCTAGATTATATATGTTAAACTTAGGCTCGACACATTTTTTTAAAACTACATATACCAAATCAAACTATGTATTTGACTTGGACTTGTTATTATGAAATGCAACTAATATGATTTGGTCTGGTTATAACTCAACAGCGTTGTATTATGCTAGACAATAGTTGGTGGCTTTATAACTATTTCAAGACTTGACAATTAATCCATCTTCTCTCTTCACATTCATCTTTTCCCTTCTTTCTTCCACCAAATTGCTTATCTTGTTTTCAAGTTGAGCATTTTACAACACGATCCTCATCAATCAGGTTTTTAGCAAGTCTTAAATTTTTCAATGAGAATAAAGCATAGATGTGCCACTACCATTTAATCTTCTATAGAGCACATAGTTCATGTAACAGCTAACATAAAGTAAAGAGAACAGTTTGGCACTTTAGCTTGTCAAAAGTAGGCAATTCCAATTGCGATCACAACATTACATAGACTATCTATTCACCACAGTCTTCCCAGATGTGTTCCAATGAAAACAAAGAATGCCAAATGGATGCAACTAAAACTGGAATCATAGGACAAAAAGGAAACAATATCAAATATTTACAAGTAAGAGTGTATAGTAATAATAGGCTCTATCATAAATGTCTTCTGCTAGAGATATATAGTTAACAACATAAACCAAATTCAGATGATCCAATACTAAAATAGTCTATAAGATCCAACAGACCTTTTCAATAAGGATTTAAGCTTCTCAAAAGTAACAAAATACTTTTTTTCCAGCAAACTTCAAGCAATAGTAGCTTGAGTGCTTAAATTCAAAGTCTATTCTGAACTTCCTAAAAGTTCTTAAGTAAATTAAACAGAAAACACAAACAAAATAATTCCAAAAAGAGACTCATTTTATTTCAGCAATCAAGTATCTTGCCTTAAGCAATCACTATAAGGATCTTATCACAAAGGGATCAATTAAACACAATACAATGGTTAAACTACACCAATGTCCACCATCCATATAACTTATTTTTTTGGAAGAAGTTTTGAACTGATGATTACAAGATTTATAGGGACTGCAAAAGAACAATAAAGTTCCCTACATGGCAATGGATAACTGCGGATAATAACTCATGATCTAAAATCTGTCAAAAATGCCTTCATATAACCTAGAATATGCTAAATAGCTATGATGGAACAAGATTGTGATATCAAGCTACAGAATATATATAAGTATTACCGAGTGTTAAAGATTTCAAGCAAAGATATTAACTCCATTTTCCTGGCTTATAAAGACAAATAGAAAACTATGGAACTGTACAAACATCTAGTTGACTATCATGATGATCACATATTATGCTGCCATCATCTTGTATGCTATCAAGATGAATGGTTGCTTGTGGTAAAATATTTTAAAAACGTTTTAACTTATTTAAGAGAAAAGGAAAAATAGTTATTCAAACCGAAGTGAACATGGTTCAGTTACATTAGTGTAGATTTTGGTAAGATCTTCCAAGATGTTGCTTGTATATGGGCAAAAAAAAGTAATCAAAGCATTTACAATCAATATCCGAAAAAGTCTATATTCATTACTAATTTTGATGGGCAGGTAAAATTTTTACCTGATTTAGATGCATGTAACAGACAAATTGGAACTGCTATTGATGAGCTAAAATATTTGATGAACTACATCATCAATTTGTCATTCGGATCTGTTATCCAAAATTATAAGAATTTCAATATGACGTCTAAACTGTTATCTTTTCTTACCTAACTTGATTCTTAAATCTTGTAAGTTGATTGCATCTTTCATATATTTATTTTGAAGTTCGATTCTTAATTTTTTTGTTAACTTATTTGCCTATGTCCAAATGGATAGGAAACCCGTGAGTCACGAGTTTTTACTGGATACTTCCCTTAGTCGGAGATAAATTCTATTTTATTGTAAATTTGGATCATCTCCTGAAGCGTAAAGTGATAAAACAAAAACGACTTCAGGATTACCTACATATGATGTTTTTTTACGGATGAATTGGTTAAGTATTGCTCTAATGTTTATCGTCATTACAACGAAACAATTGCTTGCAAAAAATCACAAGTAAGATTTCAATATTTTTTATTATGATATTCTATTTACTTTTACTTAAATTATTTATTTTATAGATGGGCATCATTAACATCGAGAGTGAGTTGAATAGGTTACTACCACTTTTGTATCTTCAATTATTTGAAACTTTAGTCAGATATGCAAAATCGGCTAAAACCAAGTAAGGAATATATAAAAATCATATAATCATTGTAATTTTATTTTTATAATTCATATTTTTATTTTAATGTTTTGATATAGGGTCCCACTTCTTTTGGAATAAATTATTTCTAAAATTATATGAACATTTTATTCATTTTTTGTGACAACGATTCAAAAGTAAAAAGTAATGTCAATTTTGTTATATATTCTCAATGTTTTTGCTTTTAGGCACTATTTATCATTTCCAACGATGGTCTTTAAATGTGATCTGATTCTGCTGTATCTTTTCAATTCCAATGTTTAGCATGTTCTCGGTTATATGGTCTAGCCTAATTTTTATTTTTGGTTTGCAACAACTATGATGGAACCGGATTGTGATATCAAGGTACAGGATACATATACATATTATGTAGTGTTAAAGATTTTAAGCAAAGAAATTAGCTCCACTTTCCTGCCTTATAAAGACAAAGAGGAAGCTTTGAAAACGTACAAATAGCTAGTTGAGCATCATGACAATCACATATTGTGCTGCCATCATCTTGTATACTATTAAGATAAATGGTTGCTTGCAGCAGAATGTTTTGAAAACGTTCTAACTTATTTTAGAGAAAAGATGAAGAAATGGGAAAATAATTATTTAAACCAAAGTAAGCAAACGTTGTTCAGTTACATTAAAGAAGATTTCTTTAAGATTTTCCAGGGTGTTGCTTGTATATGGGCTAAAAAAGTATTTACACGCAATATCCAAAAAAGTCTATATTCATTACTAATTTTGATGGGCGGGTAAAATCTTTATCCTACTCAACTCATATCAATGTTAATGATATCAATCTATAAAATAAACAATTTAAGTAAAAGTTAATAACAAATGTAAATAGAATATTGCTACATGCATCTTGGAATGTAACAAATAATTGAACAAATATAGTGTAAAGACTTGCTATTTAAATTTTTTTTATTTTTTTTATAGATTGGCATCATTAATAGCAACTCTCATTTGTTTGTTACATGTATCTAAATCGAGTAAAAAATTTACTTGCTCATTAAAATTAGTAATGAATATTGACTTTCCCGGATATAGCGTTTAAATACTTTATTGACCTATATACAAATAACATCCTAAAAGATCTTACAAAAATCTTTTCTACTGTAACTTAACAACATATGCTCACCTCAGTTTAAATAACTATTTTCCCACTTCATCTTTTCTCTAAAAGAAGTTGGAACTTTTTTTAAACATTCTACCACAAACAATCATTCATCTTGATGGTATACAAGATGATGGCAGCACAATATGTGATCGTCATGATGCTCAACTAGCTATTTGTACGTTTCCAAAACTTCCTCTTTGTCTTTATAAAGCAAGAAAGTGGAGCTAATTTTTTTAATTGAAATCTTTAACACTCCATAATACGTATATGTATCCCATACCTTGACATCTCAATCTGATTCCACTATAATTGTTGCAAACCAAAAATAAAAATTAAACTAGATCATATAATTATGAACATACTAAATATTGGAATTGAAAAGATGCAGCATAGTTTGAACACATTTAAAAACCAACGTGGAAAAGATAAACAAAGTCTAAAAGCAAAAATATTGAGAATATATAACAAAATTGACATTACTTTTTACTATTGATTCGTTGTAACAAAAAATAATAAACTATTCATATATTCTTAGAATTAATTGATTTAAAAAAAGTGGGAATCTATATCAAAACATTAAAATAATAGTATTCATTTAATACGAATTACAAAACAAATTTACAATGATTATATAATTTTTACATATTCCTTATCTGGTTTTAGCCAATTTTGCATATCTGATTAAAGCTTCAAATAATTGAACATACAAAAGTGGCAATACCCTACTCAACTCACTCTCGATGTTAATGATGTCCATCTATAAAATAAACAATTTAAGTAAAAGTAAATAGAATATCATAATAAAAAATATTGAAATCTTGTGATTTTTTGCAAGCAATTTTTTCGTTGTAATGGCGGTGAACATTAGAGCAATACTTAAACCAATTTACCCGTCAAAAACATCTTATGTAGGTAACCCTCAAACCGCTTTTGTTTAATTGCTTTACGCTTCAGGAGGTGGTCCAGATTTACAATAAAACGAAACTTATCTCCAAACTAAAGGAGCATCCAGTAAAAACTTGTGACTCACGGGTTTCCTATCCGTTAGGATATAGGCAAATAAGTCAACAAAAAAATTATGAAATTAATGAAGTAGAACATTTGAATTATCGAATTTTAAAATAAATATATGAAAGATGTAATTAACTTACAAGATTTGAAAATCGAGCTTCGTAAGAAAAGATAATAGTTTAGACGTCATATTGAAATTCTTATAATTTCGAATAACAGATGAATAACAAATTAATGATGTAGTTCATTAAATATTTTAGCTTATCAATAGCAACTCCAATTTGTCTGTTACATGCATCTAAATTAGGTAAAGATTTTACCCGAGCATCAAAATTAATAATGAACAAAGACTTTCCCAAATATTGCATATAAATGCTTTGATTACTTTTTTTGGGCTCAAATGCAAGCAACATCCTAAAAGATTAAAATCTTTACTAATGTAACTGAACCACGTATTCTCGCTTCAGTTTGAATAATTATTTTCCCATTTCTCCATTTTTCTCTTAAATAAGTAAGAACGTTTTAAGGACATTTTACCACAAGCAACAATTCATCTTGATAGTATACAAGATGATGGCAGGAAAATACATGATCGTAATGATGTTTAACTAGATATTTGTACACTTCCAAAGCTTTCTCTTTGTCTTTATAAGTCAAGAAAGTGGAGTTAATACCTTTACTTGAAATCTTTAACACTCCACATCCCGTACCTTGATATAACAATCCGATTTCACCATAGCTGTTGTAAACAAAAAATAAAAATTAGACTAGATCATATAACAGAGAACATGTTAAACATTGGAATTGAAAAGGTGCAGCATATTCCGATCACATTTAAAGAACATCGACAGAGCTTAAAAGCAAAAATATTTAGAATATATAACAAAATTGGCATTACTTTTTAGTGGTGAGTAGTTATAATGATAATACTCTAAGATGACATATTTTTATATATTAATTACATATTTATTTTGAGTATGATCTTACTAATTTGAGCTATTTATGGTTTTTATCTGGTAGGGATTAAATTGAAGGAAAAAGAAAATTTGGGGGCAAAGCACGTGAATTTGAAGCCAAAATGGGCCAGCATGCGAAATAGGAAAGAAGTGGTGCTGGAAATACAAAGTGTAGAAGACTTGGAGGCAAAAGTTCAAAGAAGAGATTTTATAAACATAAGACGCTATTTAAATTTGAATTTTATTAGGACTATTGTTAAGATTATTATTTAGATTTAATTTCAGGTTTTATCTTTATTTAGCTTTTAGAATTTAAATGGCAACAAACTAGGTTTTCTACGTACTATAAATAGGGGATGAAGTGTCACAAATTGGACTCATCTTTTCTGTGAAAGCGCCCTCTCCCAAAAAGCTCTAGCCTTTGTTCCTTTCATTGATTAAATAAAAATTTATTTTTATTAAGTTTATTTCTTTTTTACCAAAAAGCAAGAGCCACTAAAGCTCACCTAGCCAAAGGTTGTCGAGATTCCCCAAAAAGGGTTCATGAGGCTTAGAATCCGCACTTAGCCTTCTCAATGAATATTCATCGTTTCTCTGTACTACAGGATTGACTCTTCAGTCCATGTCCTTTCAAAAGTGATATTTTCATCTTGTGCAAAGGCGGCTGCTTTGTATGTTTTGGGAAGGTTGCACAGTCAGTTTGTTAGCTTACTACGTCAGTGATTGTCGAGCCCAAGAGACAAATATGGCTTGGTATTCATCATTGAGAAGTGATAATCTAGTGTAAAACGGTCCCACAAAAGTGATGGTTGGCTAGAGTCAGGTTCCTCTATATCGTAAATCTAAATCTACGTGGAGTTGGTGGTCGTAGGTGTCCTCTTCCTTTATAACTGGCTTATTTTGTCATGAGAAGGATCATCTAAAAGTCTAGGATTGAACCCAAGGAGGATCGATATAACCGGAGGCTGGAATCTCTCCATCAAAGACTCTCTTTTCTCAACTTTGTTTAATTTTACAATTTCAATTTCAATTTACGCAATCTCAATTCATCCATACTTTTGATTTTGTTATTTATTTATTTTTCCAGGTACACCATTTTTTTTGGGCATGACTCTGCCCGGTATCTCGAGGAACAAGAACTTGTGCAAATCTAGTCCCTGAGGATTTGACCCTACTTCCCTTATACTATTCTTTTCATTATTTTATAGGGATAGAATATTTTTGGTGCTATCAACAACTCATCATGTAAACAAAAATTTTCAAAAGAAAATAAATAGAATATAGATTAATTAAGATGAAAAGGCTTATTATCAACTTCTTAGTGACAACAAGTGCAAACAAAATGCAATGACAAGTAGTATTGGCAAATGAAAAATCAGTCAATTTACAAGGATAAGAATAATTAAGATGTGGTAGTGATGTGAAGGGGCACTAATATTCATTTAGAGCAAACCAAATAGAATGGCAAGCAGCATTAGCAAATGAATAATTATGATGTAGTAATGATATGAATGGGGCTCTAAGCTTCATTCAGAACAATATTATATCATGAATATCTTCGGATCGATATAGAACAACGATGGAAGATTGATGCTCTGTAGTAGCATGAATCCCTCCCTGCTCGTTGCACTACATATAAAATATTATGTACTCAAAACATTTATTCATATTGTAATGGCCCAATTCTATCCGGCCCAGACAAATAGAAAAAAAAATAAATAAAAATAATAGAGTCTATTAGCTAAAGTCCATTTACAAAACCCTAAATACCCAATACATCTAAGCCCAAGCCCCCAAAAAAACCTAAACTGATAAAAAAACCTAAGATCCCCTAAGCACCGCTGCTGTTGGCCATGTCAGCGGATGCGTCGCCCAATGACTGCCTCCCATGCCTTCGTTTCACCGAAATGGCAAGGGTGCAGCTCCCTATCGTCGTTGACCACCATCACAACCTGCAAGAAGAAAGAGACAGAAACAACATGAACATAAAAAAAAGAATACAAAAATGAATATTATGTAATATATTTTTCTATAAAAGCCATAATAACCACATGTATTATTTTTACAACGAAGCAACCAAAAACAAAATACAAAAAATAATAATAAATTCAAAAAGGTAGTTCATTTTGTTTGTTATTTATTTTCTTTTCTCCAAAAAATTATAAAAGAAATATAATAAAAATAGAAAGTTGAAATCTTTTACCTGATTCACTATGTCGTCGCCGTAGGTGGGTAAGACCACCGTCCCCGAGGAAGAGCGACCACTTTTTGACGCAAAAAGTCCTTGGGTTCCTTTAAACTTGCTTGGGCTCTGTTAGAAAAATGGGCATGAGGGGTGTGCATTCAAACAAAAGGAACGACCAAAAGTTTTTGTTTATTATTTTAAGTCTAGAAGGCATTGCTTTCAAATCTGGGTTTTAGGGAGTCAAAAGGGCTAAAAATGGCACAATTTTTGCAACTCTGGCCACCGGAGGCGGTGGTCACTGATGATTGGTGGCCACGGCAGACTTGCGATGGCCCAATGGTTGGACTGATGGAAGGGTTGAGAGAAAAAAAAAGAAGGCTTAAAGTTAAAAAAAAACAAATCTGAAATGAGTTTTTTTAAAAAAAAATCGGCTTATATAGGTGTTACTAAACGGCGTTGTTTTGGCTAGGATTCAGAGGTCCTAAAACAGTGTCGTTTCAGGCCTGACCCACCGACCTGCTTCGGATCCCCTAGGATCCGCGTGTTTTCGTGGGAAGGGTTTATTTATGGCCCTAGTCTTCCGCCTTTAAGTCTTTTTTCAATCTGGTCCTAATGTTTTTTTTTCTCTTTTTATAAATTTTACCATTTGATTTTGATTCGCTTTCAGTTTGGTCCTCATACTGCTGACCCTTTAGGGAGTGACGCGTGTGCTGTGTTGGGATAATTATCCCTGGAGTCCCTAAACTTTTGTATCGCATTTTAATTTAATCCTTTATATTTTATTTTCTTACAATTTAGGCGTTAAATTTTGTTACATTTTCAATTTAGTTCTCTATTTCCTCTTTTTATTTATTTCACAATTCATGTTTTAAATTTTGTTTAAATTTTAATTCAATCCCTCATTTTATTTAATTTTGCCTCTTTATTTACTATTTCTTTTATCTTTACACTCAAAGTTTATGGAATTTATATTACCTTTTTGTTATGATGCATTTTTTTGTTATTATTATTAATTTATTTATTATTTATATTAGTATTATAGAAATGCCCATGATGATTATTGTTATTATCAATGTGAATTTCGGTTCAAAACGGTCATGGGAGAGCTCCTTGAGCTGGTTCTTCAATTTTTCTTCATGTGAGTTCAATTCTTGTCCTTTTCTTGTAATTTTTATGTTTTTGAGACTTTTGCAATTAGATCCAACTATCTAATTTATTAGTTTTTGATTTTATGGGTAACTTTGGAGGTTACCATTAATGAGTGCTGGATATTTATGATGAATTAACATGGATTTGAAGCTTTAATTTTGTTATTTGATGATTTTGTTAAGTAATTTTGATAGATATTGATTTTAGGACCAAATTGTGAAAAGGTTAAGAATTGGGATTTGGTATTGAAATTCTGAATATCAATGGCTGTATGGTAACCTAAAACAATTAGGTAAATTGTCAATTGAGAAAATTAGCTCAATTGATAGGATAATTGATAAGAGACTAAATTGTAAAAATTATAAAATTTGAGGTAAATATGTAATTTTGAAAATTGAAGGGTATAAGTTGTAAAGTGAATTAGAATTGAATTAGATGATAATGAATGAAAAAAATTATATTAAAGATAAAGAATCTGAAGATAAATGTGAAAAAGAGAAATTAGTCGAATAGTTCCTAAATTACTACAACTTCCACAATCTACCTCAGGTAAGTTCGTATGGTTGAACCTTGATATTTATATTGAATTGATGGATGATATTATGTATTTATTTATTTTAGTTGTTAAAAACATCGAATATTATTATATAATGAAATTAAAATGAATGTTCGGGTTAAATGGAACGCAGAAATTGAGTACCATCGTTTGTGGCAAAGGATGAATTGACGGATAAGACCATGGTTGGACCACGGAAATGTCTAAATGTAAGACCATAGCTAGGCTATGGCATTTTAAGGAAAAGACCATAACTGGGTTTTGGCACAAAGAAAACGATGTACTAATATCCATAAGTCGTTCTCCGATTTGGAAAGACTTGGTTAGTGACATGGAAAATTCATGTATATGAAACTTGTCTGATAATTATGTATATTCATGATTATGAATTGTTATTGAAATAAATAAACACGAAATTCATGAAAATAATGGTACATGGAATATTGATTGTTATTAAATTGAATGTATGTGGAATTGTGATATTTGAATAGTTGTAGCGATTGAAAAGTGAATTGAAACCCTATTAACTATATCGGGCTGAGTCGGATATAGTTGGCATGCCATAGGATTGGAAGTGTTCAGGGATTACTTCGACTTCGAGTCGATGAGACATTGGGTATCAAACTATTACTTTGGATAAATTCGATGAGGTACTGGGTACCAATTTACTTCGGCATGGCCGATAAGACACTAGGTGTCAAATTATTACTTCGAATTATCCGATGAGGCATTAGGTGCCAAACTGGTGTGTTTTGGTTGGATTCGTGTATCCGTCCGAGTTCGAGTCATGTTAATAGGGGTAAATGAATAATAAAGTTTTATAATTGATATTGAAATAGTATGGTATGAGAAATGGAAGTGAAATAGTAAATTGAAAATAGAATGTGAAATATATTGCAAATATATGGAATATATGAGTTATATACTCAAGTAATGACTATGGAATGGATATTGCAATTGTGTAATGAATTGAGAAACAAATTGTGAAAAGCCATTTAAGATAACAAATTAATAAGAATCGGATGTACTATGATTGATCTGTAAATATTTATGAATTAATATTGAAAGACTTATGATTATTACTGGTATATACTTGAAATACTTGGAAATGATATTTACATGATATATTGAAACGTGACATGGAAATGGTATTTACTTAATATATTAAAAAGTGACATGTAAATATGTGATTATCTTTGATACAAGGAAAGCATGTATATGGTAACATGTCGAGAAAATAAGTTTATCAATATTAAATTTATATGTAAGATGTGCAAGTACACTAACTATTGTTGTTGCTTGATGTTTAGGCAAGTGCGAAGCTATTAGCTGAATAGTAATTTGTTTATTTATTTGATGCATTGAAATGGTAAGTATTTAAATGAAAATAAGTTAGTGTTCATGAAGGAATGGTAAGGTTTAGATTATGCAATTTCTTATGGAACGATTTATTATGTGTCCAATTAGAATAAGGCTTGGTTAAATGCATTAATTTGTAACAGTGGCTGAATGATATGCATATGACTTGTATGATATGCATATGGAATAAGTGTGGAAGAATTAAAGTTATATAAAATTTTACTAAGCTTGAGGATATAAGTTTATGTGTGATACTATGGATTAGTTCACCTTGTGAATTAGTGAGAATAGTTTATGAGTATTACGGTAACAATATTAGATTATTTTTTATATGTAAAGTTTTATAATTGAAACAAATTAGTATGATTAAAGACTATATGAGCTTACTAAGCAATCATTGCTTATGTATTTGTTTAATTTATTTATTTTATAGATTATTTGAAGCTCGAACAGGTTGGAAGCTTATTGGAGCTATATCACACTATCCATTGGTTTTATTGGTAATTATTGATGACTTGATTCTGGTTATAATGGCATGTATAGGTTATTTTGACTAAAGGTCAGTCTATAAATGTATTGTTAAAATTAATCATGTATTTGGCTTGTGTTTGGTATTGTGGTGTTTGCATGATTGCCTTAAAATGTTAATATGATTGAATGATGAGAGGTAAAGTAGTAGTCGAATAAACACAAAAAGTGCATAAAATCATATTAGTTATGTGTGAACATATAGGTATAATGATCATTGGTTTCAAGAAGATTATTTATTAAAAATTTGCACATACGTGTTTGAATAAATTAGGTAGAGTGCCTATGAAGGTACATTGGTTAAGTGTAACACCCCTAACCCGTGTCCGTCGCTAGAACAGGGTTACGAAGCATTACTAGAGTTTTCAGAACATTTACAGATAATTCATGTCAATTACTAGTCATTTTCCGAGATTATTCATAACATCCCTTAAATGAACCCTCGAAGCCTAACATGAGTATTAGATCGAGTCGAGACTAAATCGGGAATTCAAAGAATTTTTCGCGAAATTTCAAAATTTTTTCTAGATACAGGGCACACATGCCCTTGTGGTCAGGGCACATGCCCGTGTGACCATAGGACACACCCGTGTTACAAACCGTGTCCAACCCAGTGTAACTCTCTAACTTGTGCCACACGGCCAGGCACACGCCCGCGTGCTAGGTCATGTGGTTAATTAAAATTTTCAAAATTAAGTGCAGGTTTCACATGGCCAAGACATACACCCGTGTTCTAGGCCGTGTTGCACACACTACTAAGACATATGCCCGTGTCTCTACCTATGTGCTCAATTCTGGGCGTTCTGTTTCTCAGATTTAAGATGCAAGGGACACACGGCCTAACCACAAGCCCACGTTCCAGGCCATGTGTCACACACGGTCAAGACACACACTTGTGTGTCTACCCTTATGGACAAAATAAAGTCATTTCTAGCTTCATTTCTCACCCATAACTTTGCCATGTACCTACACCAAAACTTGCATTCATATACCAGCCAATCCAAGCATTATGACCAAGCTAATTTTATCATTTAACATGGTATGTCATTACATGCATTTATGTTTATAATCTTATCTTGGTTTAGATTATATTTTAAACATAATTTGATCAACCATATTTACACATATGTATTCATCATAATAAAACCTTATAAATTCACCAAAACAAACCATTACTAGCCATTTCAATGGGTAGTTTACAAGCCACATTTATATGCCAACAATGGTCAAGCTACCTAAACATGCCATTATACCAAAAAAAGCTTACTAATTATACCAAAACCAACTAGTGGATAGTGTGATGATGCTCCAACCGATCACCAACTTTCGCGAGCTTCCGAGCATTATAAAACAAAGAAAATAAAACCTAGTAAGCATTATATGCTTTGTAAGTTCGTATAATGAGAATTAAACTTACTAATCTCATTTATTAAAATTTAGCATACAATAACATTTTTTTCATCAACTTGACAAATTTCCTAAACACATAAACCCAATCAAACAAGTTAATCATATAGTTTACATGTACATCAAATAAACATGGATGAGCTCATCATATTATAAAATTTCAAGTATTTCAGAAGCATTCAAGATATAATTCTCTTAGTCTCATAATTTCTCATGTCAGGAATTTATTCTGTTGAATTTATTGAAATATCAATGGATACTCAAGTAGTACACTCTAGGTGTACATATCTATGAACCGTCAATTCTTATTCAGGGAGCATACTCTCGAGCCACATATCAGGATGCTCAAATGAGCCATGTAATCATGTAACATGACACTTATTTGAGCTAATCAGGAAACTCATAAGAGTGTTTACTCAGGAAGCTCATAGAGCTTATCAGATATCTCCGAAGAGATAATATCAGGGAGCTTCGGATAATGTAACAGAGAGTTCAAGCGAGCTTAACAGGACGCTCATGTAGAGCTGTGTTTGTGTCCACATTATATGCAAGATCACAACCGATTGTACATCAGGACGCTCACAAAGAGTTACGGTAGTGTGCAACACATGCAATCTCACTACCAATCAGGATGGTCGCTGAACTATATAACAAGATGCTCGAGAGTGCTATAATAGGGATTACTTGTCTGAGCTAAATCCCGTCCGTAATGAGGTCAATAGAATTACTTGTCCGAGCTAAGTCCCATCAACAACAAATGCAGGACCTCATTTAATATAGGAAATCATATAAACCCATCGAAATTCAATATTCAAACGGAATTTGTCAATTATCAACAATATAGTTAAACCAAGCATGTAAATAATTTTATACATTGACATTTATATAATTCACTCATATACAATATTCAAATCAAGCATATAAATGTTCACAATTTAGTTACACGAACTTACCTCGATAATAGTTCGTATAAGAAAATCTACTAATCCGAAACTCTCTTTTCCTCGATCTAGCTTCGAATTTGAGTTATCCGGATATATATAAATGAATTTAATCATCAATTTCTCACATTTCACACTCATTTGGACTCAATTTACATCTTAGGTAAAATTACCATTTTGCCCCTAAACTTTCCATAAATTCCAATTTCGTCCCTAGGCTTGCAAAATAAAATTCATACAATTTACTCCTTATTCCAAGCCTAACCAAAATTTCAATATAAAATTTACAGCACATACATTGTATAAAATTCGAATTTTTCTTCAATTTACACAATTTTACAATTTAGTCCCCTAATCATGTTTTCATCAAAACTCACTTTGTAAAAGTTGTTTATTTATCAACAACCTTTCATATTCTACCATAAATTTTAAATTTTCAGCATATTCATCCATGGCATAATTTCTATACTTTGATAAATTTTCAAACTAATCCCCTAAATAGATACATTAGACTATCCCAGTTTCAAAAATATAAAAATTACTAAAAACGGAGCTTGAATACTTACCCAATTAAGCTAAGAAAGCTTGTTTTCTCTTTCCTAGGGTTTTCATGGAATATTTGGGGAAGAAGATGATATATAATGATTTTAATTCTATTTTAATTATTTATCATCTTTTAATTATTTCTATTTCTAATTTAGTCCTTGGCCAATTCTTATTTTTCCATGGATGAATCATCAAAAATATCTACTAACTTTTCTTTAATGGTCTAATTACCATATAAGGACCTCAAGTGTTGAATTTCGTAGCTATTTGTTCCTTCTAGCTAGTAGAAACCAACTTTTGCATTTTATCCAATTTGATCCTTTCCGTAATTAAGCACAAAATCAATAAAATTTTCTTATCAAAATTTTCATATGACATTCCTATCATAATGCAAATCATGCAATAATATAAAAATAAATTTTCTTTCTAGCTCGAATTTGTGGTCCCGAAACCATTGTTCCGATTTATCTGAAAATGGGCTGTTACATTAGGTAATTAGAATATCTATTTTGACATGTTTAGAGTGTGTTTAACTGAGTTTTAATTGGTTGAATAAATGGTTTTAAGTTGCTTGATGGTAAGATTGCAGGGAATGGTAACCTTAATGTTTAAGGCTCATATTGAGTCCACACAGCCAGACACACGGGCGTGTGACTAGACCATGTGAGACACACGGCTAACACATGGGCATGTGAATTGATGTGTGTCCCCTGCTACTTAAAATTTTCAAAAAAGAATGCCAGGAATTTACACACTGTCAGAGACATGGACGTGTGTCTCAGCCGTGTGAGGCACACGGCCTAGCACAAGGGCGTGTGGCCGGTCGTGTGACACAAGTTAGCGAGTTACACGAGTGTGTCCCAAGACCACATGGGCGTGTCCCAGATTCACACGGGCGTGTGCGCCCTGTTTCTAGGAAAAAATTAAAAATTTCACGAAAAATTTCCTTAAGTGTTCAAATTAGTCCCGATTTGTTTCTAATATGTATTTTGGGCCTCGAGGGCTCATGAAAGAGAAAATGTGGTTATTTGTGATGTACGTGTTAGTTGGTTGTGTAATGTACGTATTTGATCTGAAATATACGGTAATACTTCATAACACTGTTCCGGTGGCGAATAAAGGTTAGGGGGTGTTACACAATCCATTATATTTATTCTCGTTTAAACAATGATTTAAGTCTTATCACTCAACAATGTAGGTACCTCACTTTTGTACCCAAAATCTAAATCTCTCTCTATTAAATTCTCCCTTACTTAATTTGTAAAATCAAGTGACTCACTTGTTTTACTTAAAAAGTACATGCACTAAAGCAATTCTAGTTAAATAGGTTACATGTTAAACTCTTACAGCTTGTTTGGTTTGGTGTATTGGCATAGCCAATACACCCCTAATCGGTGGGCCCCACCTAATCCGGGTGTAACACGTCGTTTGGTTTGATGTATTGATAATACGCACCTAATCCATTACCTTCTTAATCGGTGAAAACCACCGATTTCTATTCCCCCCTCTTTGCCCAGATTAGCTACCGATTGAACATCACCTCCCTGATTTGCCCTCCCCCCATCCCCTTGTTTCTCTTCTGTTCCTTCATCCGATTTCCTTCCTTATTTTTTTGCTTTTGTTTTCTGCCGATTTCCTCCCAGTCCATTACGCCTCTTTGCTGCCGATTTGTTCCCTCCGTTTCCATTCTTTTCTTTTTCGCTCTGCCACTCTTTCGATTGCTTTCTCAACCAGTCGACCTTCTTTACTGACCCTTGTTTCGATTCTGAATCCAAGTCCGACCACTCTTCTCCACCCGCGACGCGAGCCTTTCGAGAACGGCCTCCTACCAATCCAGAAGCTCATATTCACTGACCCACTCCAGGCCCTAACCTCTCTGAAGCAAAAGCTCGTATCTTCCTCCACTCAACGAGTCGACTCGGCGGCCCTCGCTGACGCCCTCGAGATCTCTTTGGACCATGCACGTCTCGTCCTCGACACTCTCGCCTCGGTGCTTCACTCCGAATCCGACCTTCTCGTCACCTCGCGCTTCGACGATGTTGATTCCGTTGGTGCTGATTTGCTTGATCTGATCCTGTTTTTGTACATTCAATCGTATAAAAGGCTTTTGCCGCGCTCGCATAAGGATGCAGCTGCGGTTGCTGATGTTTGGCCTTCCACCTCATTCATTGCTGCATTTTGATGGCTTTGAAGTTGGTCTTCATTATGAGTTGTTTGTAATATTTGTTGTCTTTTTCTTTTTAATTCTATATCCAATGCATTGCTGCATTTAAGTAAGAAATTTTGATGGGTGCTGCTAGCAAATGTAATGAAATTAATTGAGAGCCAATGTCTTAAATTGCTTGGTTTGATTGTTCATGTTTTATTGCTTCCATCTGCCTGCTGTTTTAGGATTGCTGTAAAATACGATTAATGCAGTTGGCACTCTATGACTTGCGATGATAAATTTTATGGTTTCATTTGAATTTAGTACCTAAGGCAGTAGGATTTGCTATAATTTTTGTTTGTCCCATTTTCTATCCAGCTAAGTATCTCATTATGTCTTATCAGAAAAAAAGAGCATCTCATTAATACGGATTTCACCTTGTCTGCAAAATTTTGCAGTAATTATATATCTATTCGCTGTTCGAAGTTATAGCTGTAGGCTATAGTCTTTACTTTGTAGCAATTTATGTTCTAGTCTTTGAAGGCATATCCTGGTTTGTGTTATGATATAGCTTGGCAAGTGGCAGAACAGCATTTTTATTTGTTATGAAACAATGCAATCATTATTGTGCTCTTTTTTTCTCTTTATGCATTAGTTGCCTTGCTTTAGGGTTGGTTTGCAACCTAAAATTGGTTTGTTTTGGTGTTAAACCTGATTTTATGTTGCAAGAGGAAGTTGGGAGCCTTATTCGCATGGCCAAAATAAGAATGTAGGCAGTTTCAACCAAAACAGGACAAAAGACCTTGCCAGCTTTTAAGCAATCAATCACAGATTTGAGCTGAATTTTTCCTTGTAACATTTCGGAATATAAATTTGGTGCTTTTTTTATTCTTTACGTTCCTATTCTCTGTTCCTTTCTTAACATGTATGGCTTTGTGCCCCATTTTCTATTATGTTCTGATTGGTTGTATTCTTTATTTTACTTCCTCCTTGTTATCAGCCTCTCTGCTGTAACTCTATTACCATGTATTCTTGATAAGTCTTTCTTGTATTTACATATCTTACTCTATTTCCATTTTTTACTTGTTATTAGCTTTTATTTTGTCTTGGTTTATTCACATAAGTACTGTTTCTTCAGGTTATATCTATGGAAGGGTTTGAGCACCTTGGGTTTCTGATTCAATTTGAAGATAAGGGATCTGATGGAGTTTTCTTAAGCCGAGCAGCTCCCATTTTTGCTAATTCAGATCCAGACTTGTAGAATAATAGTCTCTCTTCATCCCTGCTGAATTTCATTGCTATTTGAACTAAAGGGAATTTGCACAAAATAAAATATGGCCATGCAAATGCATGCAATCACTTTCTATTGCTAAGATTGTTAGATCAATAAAAGATATTTTCTTGCCTTGCCTGGTATAAGCTCATTTGATCTTTGTATGAAGTCATTAAATGTTGATGCTGGTTAAATTTTATGGTTTTCCCTTTGGTATTCTTGTTTTCAGTTATTTTTCTCTTACGGGAACACTCTTTTTTGCTCCACCCACTGCCTGTCTTTCCAGATTTTATAGTAATTTCTTGATAGATAATCAACCTGATGTTTGGACCCCTAAAATATCAATCCATTTCCTGTTCCAGTAATTATAATTTTGATTCATGGATGAATATTATATGATTTTTTAATTGTAGGCAGTACGAGTCGAGCACTGTGAAAGAGTTCATGTGATTATAGCTGCAAAACGGGTCTGCATTGCCAATTGTCGTGAGTGTGTATTCTTTTTGGGAGTGAATCAGCGTCCCCTTATTGTTGGCGATAACCACAAGCTACAGGTGAGTAAACAACAATCCCCTTTTGCTGGTTATGTGATCACGCTTGTGTTTTGAGAAGAGATTAAAGAACTTATTTCTAAGTAAATGCTGACTAGTCTTAGTTTTGAAAAATAGATAAATTTACAGGGGAAAGAATTCCAATTAGTTAATATTAGCTTCTGTGTTCTTTTCCCCATAGAATTGGCTGTCTCACTCTCTTTGCCACTCCTGGGGACCTTTGATCCTTTCAACTTCAGCCAAGTCAGCCAAACTCAGCACCCTAACTGGTGGTTGGTGCTGTTTGGCCCTGAAGTGCGCACCACCCTTTTTGTTTTCCTCTAACTTCTCCATGGTCTGTCATATTTATGGTTCATTGCGGTTTTTATAATGAAAATGGTGGTTTTAAAATATCTGATGAAGACAAAAGTTATATGCAAAGTTGCAAAGTTGCGGTTTCTATTTGTGCGTTTGGTGGTGGAGATGATCTTTATCAACCTATAGGAATGTCAGAGGCATCACTTAAAAAGGTGAGATTGTAAATGATGCTGAAGACTTACTTTCGGGATTAGATGTTCAAGATTTTGAATCTTTGCTTAACTTGTACTCTTTGTTGATGTAGGTTTGCTATGTTCAAGATTTTCTGCTTCTACAGAATGGAAGAATCGATTATGGTGAATTTGTTGCCATGGTACTAATTTTCAGTTTGTTGGCAGATTGTACAGCAGATCCAGAATATGATGACTCATGAGAAAAGCGATCGGGAAACGGTTTTGGTTCGTCGCATGCTCCAGGACGGGTTACTTGATGTTGTTTGTTTGAAGCATTAGAGAGATGCTGTTGGTTTATGGAATGCCATAGGTTTTGTAAAACTTTGAGGAGTGTGGAAGTGTTAAAGTTATTCAAAATTAACAAGCTCACTATAAAGCAGCAAATTTATATTAGATTCCCATAATATACTTGCTGCATAAATGCCTTTGATTTCCATAAGTTCATATTTAAAGTTGGAATTTATAAATGTTTCAATGAGTATATGCTGCCACAGTTTATAGGATCTTAGAGAAACGTAATTTTCACTAACACAAATTACTCTTCTTTGCGGCTTAATTTGACTTTTAACAAAGTAAGCTGCCAGTAAATTTATTTCTTTTTACAAAATATTTAGAAAAAATATTAAATTATATTTAATAATAATTATTTTAAATTATATTTTATAGTATTATATATTATGATTTTAGTAAATTCATATAAGAATATTGAATATTAAGAATTTTATTAAATCATATATTTTAATTAAAATATATTTAATAATAATTATTTCAAATTATATTTTATAGTATCATATATTATAATTTTAGTAAATTCATATAAGAATATTGATTATTAAGAATTTTATTAAATCATATATCTTAATTAAAATATATTTAATAATAATTATTTCAAATTATATTTTATAGTATCATATATTATAATTTTAGTAAATTCATATAAGAATATTGATTATTAAGAATTTTATTAAATTATATATTTTAATTAAAATATATTTAATAATAATTATGTTAATTTATATTTTACAGTATCATATATTATGATTTCAGTAAATTAATATAAGAATATTAATTATTAAGAATTTTATTAAATTATATAGTTTAATTAAAATATATTTAATAATAATTATGTTAATTTATATTTTACAGTATCATATATTATGATTTCAGTAAATTAATATAAGAATATTAATTATTAAGAATTTTATTAAATTATATAGTTTAATTAAAATATATTTAATAATAATTATGTTAATTTATATTTTACAGTATCATATATTATGATTTCAGTAAATTAATATAAGAATTTTAATTATTAAGAATTTTATTAAATTATATATTTTAATTAAAATATATTTAATAATAATTATGTTAATTTATATTTTACAGTATCATATATTATGATTTCAGTAAATTAATATAAGAATATTAATTATTAAGAATTTTATTAAATTATATATTTTAATTAAAATATATTTAATAATAATTATGTTAATTTATATTTTACAGTATCATATATTATGATTTCAGTAAATTAATATAAGAATATTAATTATTAAGAATTTTATTAAATTATATATTTTAATTAAAATATATTTAATAATAATTATGTTTAAATATGATTAAATTATTTATTATTGATAATAAAAATCTTGTTATAATTTAAATAACAATAACAATAATCATTTACCAAAACAAATTTATGCTAAGGGTATTCTAGTCATTTTAGTTTTTTCTATTATGCTATTACACCTCTATTCCATTCAACCAAACACAAGATTACTATTACGCCTCTATTCCATTACATTCAACCAAACAGTGGATTAGCTATTACACCTCTAATCCAATACACCTCTAATCCCAATACACCTCTAATCCAATACGCCTCTAATCCAATACAGCGAACCAAACGTGCCCTTAGTATTAACCTATGAAGTCTCAAATATATAGGCATTTTTTTACTTGCTAGCATACAAATTAATTACAATCGTAACCCCTTCCAAAGTAGCCCTTAAACAATACCTAAGAATTTCCTAATAAAACCTAGGATAAAGTAAAAATCTCTAAGATATGTCTTCAAGTCATTCAAATCAATCTCCATGAAACAGAAGATCCGATTTGCTTAATTTGAATTAATCCAATCTTTAAAGATTTTTTTGCTTCATAAGATCAATATTCAAATATGGACCAATACATGTCCATAACATCAACTAATTCATGGCCCAATTGTATTGTTTCAAAAAAGTTACTAACTCCAAATATAATCAATTATGAAACTTTGAGCAGTTATCAACATAGTTGTAATTGCTTGGTGTCGTTGCTCTTATAAGTGCCTCAACAAATTTAAAACCTTTCTTTTAAAAGTAATTCCAATTGGAGTCTCTGTTGAGATCTATATTATACCAAACTAACAAATTTAATTTTATTAGGCATATATCATTTTATTTGTCTAAACTAGGCTTTACCCAAAGCGTAATGTTACACTTCTACCCAAATCTAACTTAAATAAGTTCGAAAGAATTTGAGTTTGACTTGATTCGTAATAGAGGTGATTATAGGTCGGGCTGTAATAAAATTCTAGTCCCGTTTTATAGGTTTGAGCCCGGTCTGACTTGAAAAATGGGCTTAAATTTTTTTTCAAATCCGGCTTGGCCTGCCTGTATTAAATTTTTTATTTTATTTTTTATATATAAATAAATTTTAAAAAATATAATACATCAAATACACTAAAAAATTAAAATAAATATTTTCAAATAAATTGAAAATAAACTAAAAAATATTTTATATTTAAAAAACACTATGATAGATGAAACTTAAGAAGCAAATGTCTCTAATATAATAATAAAATTAACTATAAAACAAGACTTATACAATATCTAAACGATAATAATAAAATAATAGTAATATAATAATGAAATAACAATAAAATAATAACAAAATAATAATAAAATAATAATATTTTTTTATAAATTCGGGCCAAGCTTACTCGAGGCTCAACCTGCTTTCTAGATGAGTATCATGTTTTTGCCCAAATCCATTTTTTTCCTAAAAAAAATTGACTCCTCCATGCGGACACAAGACTTCAGTTAGCCCAGCACATTACACGCGCTCCGCGTCAAGAGTCGCTTGTCTTACCTTTTTCTTTTTATTCTTTTTGAATTTCATTTGGGTTCTTTTCACTTTTTTGTTTAAGCTTTAGACAATTTCAGATTAACTTTTTTTCCTTCAATGGGTTGCTTTTAATTTTGTTAAAATTCGAAACTTTGTATTTTGTTTTTCTCCAGATTAAGATTTGGACATGGATTTGAGTTTTAGCAGTTATTGTTTTGCCCAAATTATAGGGTTTGTCCAAACCCTTCCATGATGTTTGAACTTCTTTGGTACAATCCTATCCCAAATCAATCAACTCATTCTTCACTCAATGGGTTGTCAGAACAAAATCACACATGAAATTATACATTTCAAGATACGTAATGATTGGTTTCATGAAGAAATGATTAAACACTTAAAACTAATGAATGATTTCATTCACCAAAATTAGGGGAAAAAGCCTTTGACTGCTTTAGGTATAATCTTCATCTGCAACAAGTTGATGGATACATCTCAAATCTCAATTTCAGTGTTGAAAGTACAAGGGCTTTTACACGGTGGGATTGTTAGAGATGATGAAGGTATTCATCACTGTTGCATTGTTAGTTGGATGCGAATTTTGGCTTGATTTTGGCGTCCACAATATGTTCGTCATTTGTCCTCTTAGAATAACTTTTAGTACTGGTTATCTTAGTTCTCCTTATTTGAGTTACTTATTTAGATGAACTCTTTAAGAACACTGAATTCTTTGAAACATAATAAATTTTGCCTTTCTTTTTTAACAAAAAATCAGCTGCTTCAAAGGAGGAAATAGGGCTAAAATCTTGAAAATAAAACATGGTTCTTGGAAGTAACATAGATTTTGTTTCAATTATAGTTAGAATAATATAGTCAGTTTCACATATGCTCTATTTCAATCTGCGTACAGAAGGGTTTGGTCTGAACTCTGAGATGCTATTGCTGTGGAGCCAAAAGATAGGGAGATAAAAGCTTATTGCCTGTGTGAATGTCCAAGTCAGAAGGAGTCTACCATAAGTACAGAACAAAAGTTGCCAAACGAAATTAACGGAATAACATAAACTAATAGAATGAAAAGACTTGAGAGGGATAAATTTATGTAACTACACTGAATCCATTTTTCCACATCTCCAGTTTGTAGTCTTATATGACATTTGTCTTCTTGGCACTCAGTGGGCCAACGTATATTACTATAATACAAAGACTAAAAACTCTGGAGTGAAAAATTGGTGAAAGACTTGTAGTTTTTTTTATTTGAGGGTTGAAAGACTTAATAGTTAGTTTGATCGTACAGGCTACTTCAATTAACCTATATATAACCGTCATATCATGGCTGTTACTTGCATGCAGAACATTTGTTAATGATGAAGAGTTTAACTGTGCTTGCTCCCTTACTCTTGTGTGTTACTTTACTATTTTCTTCTCTTAATGTTGCTTCTGATTCTGCAGCAGAAGCATTGGCAATCCTCAAATGGAAAGCCAGCCTTCAAAGCCAAAACCATTCTGTTTTGCTTTCCTGGAATATTTCCAACAACCCGGATACCAAAACAAGTCCTTGTGCTTGGTTTGGAATCCATTGCAACCACGCTGACAGTGTTACAAAAATTAACCTCACTGGCTACGGTGTAAAAGGTATGCTCCATTCATTTCCATTCTCATCTTTGCCTAATCTTGCAGAGTTGGACCTTAGCACCAATGAACTTTATGGCATAATCCCACCTCAAATCAGCCAGCTCTCCAAACTCACCTACCTTGATTTATCCTCTAACCAATTCGCTGGGCGAATCCCACCTGAAATTGGCCACCTTATACATCTTCAGACCCTCCACCTTGGTGAAAATCAGTTGAACGGCTCAATTCCACAAGAAATTGGTCAGCTCAAATTTGTCACTGACCTTGCCTTGTATAGCAACAAGCTAAATGGTTCCATTCCTGCTTCTCTCGGTAAACTAAGTCGACTTGTTTCCTTAATTCTCTTTGATAATTCCCTTTCTGGACCCATTCCTCCAGAATTGGGAAACCTTAGGAATTTGGTTGAAGTTTACCTGGACACCAACCGTCTAACTGGTCCCATCCCTTCCACATTTGGAAACTTGAGAAAACTGAGCGTGCTTAACATGTTTAACAATAGTCTTTCAGGTTCCATCCCCTCTGAGTTAGGGAATATGGAATCTCTTTCTCAAATAAGCCTTTATCACAACAATCTATCTGGCTTGATCCCAACCTCATTTGGTGACCTGAGACATCTTACACTTGCCCACCTTTATGGAAATCAACTCTCTGGTCCCATTCCTGAGGAGATAGGAAACTTGAATTCTCTTGTTGACCTACAGTTGAGTGACAACCAACTCAATGGCTCTATTCCTACTTCACTTGGCAATTTGAGCAACTTAGGAATTCTGCATCTCCGAGACAACCAACTCTCAGGTTCCATTCCTAATGAAATCGGAAACTTGACGAAGTTGACCATGTTAGAACTAGACCACAACAATCTGACAGGAAATTTGCCGCAAGGCATTTGCCGTGGTGGATCACTTGAAAACTTCACAGCAGCTAACAACCAGCTTACTGGGCCAATCCCTGATGGGTTGAAAAATTGCACTAGCTTGAAGAGACTCCGCCTTGAAAGAAACCGACTCGGAGGGAATATATCTGAAGATTTAGGCGTTTACCCAAACCTAAATTTCATTGATTTAAGTGACAATGAATTTTATGGTGAAGTGTCTTCCAATTGGGGATTGTGCAAAAGCTTAGAGAGCCTGTCTGTTGCAAGGAACAATCTCAGTGGTATAATACCAGCTGAGATTGGAAACTCACGTCAGATACAAAGGCTTAATCTTTCTTCAAATCATTTAGTCGGGGTCATTCTTAAGGAAATTTCAAAGTTGACGTCTTTGCTTTATCTTGATTTGAATGGGAATCAACTTTCTGGTAGTGTACCCCTGGAACTAGGACTTATGTCCAAGATTTTGTATCTAGACTTGTCTGCAAACCAATTGAGCAACTCCATCCCTGAAACTATAGGGAATCTTTCCATGTCATTCTACTTGAATTTGAGCATCAATCAGTTTAGCCAAAGAATTCCAATTCATGTAGGCAAGTTAACTAGGCTGATTCAACTAGATTTGAGTCACAACATGCTTTCAGGGGAGATTCCAGTGGAATTTCAAAGTTTGCAGAGCTTGGAGGCACTAAACCTTTCTCACAATAATCTCTCTGGTGAAATACCAACCTCTTTGGAGAAGCTCAGAGGCTTGTACACTGTTGACATTTCATATAATGAACTCCAGGGTCCCATTCCCAACTGCCAAGCATTTCTAAATGCTTCAGTACAAGAATTGGGAGGGAACAAAGGATTATGTGGCAATGCTAGAGGATTACCGCCTTGCACACCTTTTTCTAAGAAGGGTCACAACAACAACAAAACCTTTTTAGTAGTTATGTTCTCTATTCTATCGGTTTCTTGTCTCTTGATTTCATCAATTGCTTTGTTGTTTGCCTTCAAGAAGAGGAAGAAAGATGCAGATGAAGGAAGACAAAGCAATGCAAGTGATGAGATATTTTTCTCATTATCTCCCTTTAATGGAAGAAAGTTGTTTGAAGAGATCATTAGAGCTACCAAAGATTTTGATGCTCAATATTGCATTGGGAAGGGAGGATATGGAAACGTATACAAAGCAGAGCTGTCATCAGGAGATGTTGTAGCTGTGAAGAAATTCCATCTGTTGCATACCAGTGAAATGGCAGATCAAAGACAGTTTCTAAATGAGGTTATGGCATTAGTAGAAACAAGACACAGAAATATTGTGAAGTTCTATGGTTTTTGCTCCTCTGCAGGTCATTCCTTTTTAGTATATAAGTACCTTGAAAGAGGTAGCTTGGCTTCTGTTCTCAGTAAGAATGAAGAATCTAAGAAATTGGACTGGAACAAGAGGGTGAATATTGTCAAAGGTGTTGTTAATGCCCTCTCCTATTTGCACCACGACTGTTCACCACCCATTGTTCATCGAGATATAACAAGCAACAACATTTTGCTTGATTTGGAGTATGAAGCGCACCTTTCAGACTTTGGCACTGCTAAACTTCTCAATCCAGACTCATCCAATTGGAGTAATATTGCTGGAACATACGGATACATTGCACCAGGTAATTTTCATTGTACTTCCATAGATGAAATGGCATATAGGATAATATTTGTCATCAACTATTTATCTTTTTCTTTGCAGAGCTTTCCTACACCATGCAAGTTACTGAAAAATGTGATGTGTATAGTTTTGGTGTGCTGGCATTGGAATTGATAGTTGGGGCATATCCGGGTGAATTTCTCTCTAATCTATCAATTGTAACAGCAGAAAGCATTCCACTAAACAATGTGTTGGATCAAAGGCTTTCGCCTCCTCCGCCAGAAGTTATGAACAAACTCGTATTCATCCTGAAGTTGGCCGTTTCATGTTTAGATAACAATCCAAAATCTAGGCCAACCATGCACACTGTTTCTCAGCTCGTGTTCGACCACATCTAGTCCCTTGTAGGTCCCTTTGATCTTCATCTAAGATACCACCTTGGAAATGTTTGGTATTGCTCTAATGTTGTTCCTTTTAGCTTTTGTGTAGTAATCATGGGTGAATGGATTAGCATTTTTATACCCGTAATTTCCTTTTCCATGAAAATTAATACTAGCTTGTTGGTAGTGCAACAAGAGTTGTTTCCGATATTTGTCTGTAACAGTTTATCATAAATTATATTCTAGTATTATCTTTTCAAAGGTTTCACCCTCTAATATGAATTTGGTCGTTCAAAGAGCTAAGCCTTTCAAAGCTTTCAACACCCTCCCTTTGCTATTAATCCATGTCCTATTGTCTCATATTAGACCTACATCAATTAAAGGATTCGCTAATCCATTTATTAATGCTCTCAAATTTTAATGTCTTCCCCATTCTTTTTCTCTTAAGGGTCATACCTATATCAACTGCCACTTTTGTATGTTTAATTATTTGAAGCTTTAATTAGATATGCAAAATTGGCTAAAACCGATTATATAAAAATTATATGATCACTGTAAATTTGTTTTTATAATTCATACTGTTATTTTAATGTTTTGATATAGGGTCCCACTTGTTTTGGAATAAATTATTTCTGAAAATATATGAATAGTTTATTCATTTTTGTTACAACAATTCAACTGTAAAATGTACTGTTAATTTTGTTATATATTCTCAGTGTTTTTGCTTTTAGGCACTATTTATCTTTTCCAACTATGGTTTTTAAATTTGGTCAGACTATGCTGCATATTTTCAATTCCAATGTTTAGCATGTTCTCGGTTATATGATATAGTCTAATTTTTATTTTTGGCGTGTAACAGCAATGATAGAACCGGATTGTGATATCAAGATACAGGATATGCATACGTATTATGAAGTGTTAAAGATTTTAAGTAAAGAAATTAGCTCCACTTTCTTACCTTATAAAGACAAAGAGAAAGCTTTGAAAACGTACAAACAACTAGTTGAGTATCATGACGATCACATATTGTGCTACCATCATCTTGTATGCTATCAAGATGAATGGTTACTTCCAGTAGAATATTCTAAAAGCGTTCTAACTTATTTTAGAGAAAGGATGAAGTAGGAAAATAGTTATTTAAACCAAATTGGGAATAAGTGGTTCAATTACATTAAAGAACATTTCTTTAAGATCTTCCAGGATGTCGTTTGTATATTGACTAAGAAAGTATTTACACACAATATCCAAAAAAAGTATATTCATTACTAATTTCGATGGGCAGGTAAAATTTTTATCCTACTCAACTTATAACGATGTTAATGATGCCAATTTATAAAATAAACAATTTAAGTAAAAAAGTAAATAGAATATTGTTATATGCATTTTGGCAAGTAACAAATAATTGAACAAATATAGTGTAAAGGCTTCCTACTTAAAATGTTTTTTTTTTATAGATTGACATCATTAATAGCAACTTTCATTTGTCTGTTAAATGCATCTAAATCGGGTAAAAAATTTACCCACACATTAAAATTAGTAATGAATATTGACTTTCTCGAATATACCGAGTAAATACTTTCTTGATTCATATACAAACAACATTCTAACAGATCTTACAAAAATTTTCTCTAATATAACTGAAGCACATATGCTTACTTCAGTTTGAATAACTATTTTCTCACTTTAATTTTTCTCTAAAATAAGTTGTAACGTTTTTAAAACATTCTACCACAAGCAACCATTTATCTTGGTGGTATACAATATGATAGCAACACAACATGCGATCGTCATACTGCTCAACTAGCTATTTGTACGTTTCCAAAGCTCCCTCTTTGTCTTTATAAGGTAAGAAAGTAAAGCTAATTTCTTTAATTGAAATCTTCAACACTCCAATATGTACACGTATCCTGTACCTTGATATCTCAATCTGATTCCACTATAGTTGTTGCAAACCAAAAATAAAAATTAAACAAGATCATATAATTAAGAACATGCTAAACATTGAAATTGAAAAGATGCAGCATAGTCTGAACACATTTAAAGACCATAGTTGGAAAATATAAATAGAGTCTAAAAGTAAAAATATTGAGAATATATAACAAAATTGACATTACTTTTTACTGTATTTAATACGAATTACAAAAACAAATTTACACTGATTATATAATTTTTACATATTCCTTACCTAGTTTTAGTCGATTTTGACTATATGATTAAAGCTTCAAATAATTGAACACACAAAAATGGCAATACCCTACTCATCTCACTCTCTATGTTAATGATGTCCATCTATAAAATAAACAATTTAAGTAAAAATTAATAACAAAAGTAAATAGAATATTATAACACAAAATATTGAAATCTTACTCCTATTTTTCGTTGTAATGACGATAAATATTAGAGCAATACTCAACTAATTCACCCATAGAAAACATCTTATGTAGGTAACCTTCAAACCGTTTCTGTTTAATTGCTTTACGCTTCAAGAGATGATCTAGATTTACAATAAAACGGAACTTATCTCCAAACTAAAGGAGCATCCAATATAAACTCGTGACTCACGTGTTTCTATCCATTTGGACATAGGCAAATAAGTCAACAAAAAATTTATGAAATTAATGAAATAGAACTTTTGAATTATCGAACTTTAAAATAAATATATGAAAGATGATATCAACTTACAAGATTTGAAAATCGAGCTGAGTAAAAAAAGATAACGATTCAGACGTCATATTGAAATTCTTATAATTTCGAATAACAGATCCAAACAACAAATTGATGATGTAGTTTATCAAATATTTGAACTCATCAATAACAACTCTCATTTGTCTGTTACATGCATCTAAATCGAGTAAAAATTTTACTCGAGCATGAAAATTAGTAATGAACATAGACTTTTCCAAATATTGCGTGTAAATACTTTGATTACCTTTTTTTGCTCATATGCAAGCAACATCCTGAATGATTTTACCAAAATCTTTACTACTATAACTGAACTACGTATGCTCATTTCTATTTGAATAATTATTTTCCCATTTCTCCATCTTTTCTCTTAAATAAGTAAAACATTTTTAGAACATTTTACCGCAAGCAACAATTTATCTTTGATAGTATACAAGATAATGGCGGCACAATATGTAATCGTAATAATGTTCAAATAAATGTTTGTACACTTTTAAAGCTTTCTATTTTATCTTTATAAGCCAAAAATGTAGAGTTAATGCTTGAAATCTTTAATACTCCATATCCAGTAGTTTGATATTACAATCCGATTTCCCCATAGTTATTGTAAACCAAAAATATATATTAGACTAAATCATATAACCAATAACATGCTAAACATTAGAGTTGAAAAGATGCAGTATAATCCGATCGTGTTGAAAGACTATAGACAGAGCTTAAAAGCAAAAATATTTAGAATATATACATACATTTAAGTTACATACCACCTTGACTTCACCTGATTAATTGTTTTTTTTTTTATTAGAACTATATAAAATTTAGGTCAATGTTTGGAACACCTACCATCAACCACCTAAATCACATCCTCTTAAGTTACATATTTGTTTTTTATTAGAACTATACATAATGAATACTGCTAACAGTAACTGTATCTGAATCAATGAATTAACAATAACTAACCAACTCAACAGTTTAATAGACTCGAGTAATCTATTTAGCGATGTTCTAGCATTAAGCACTGAAACGAACTCGTAGCCGAAGAATATTAAACAAGTACATTGGAAGTATGGTACATACATAACGAGCAAACCAGTGGGACAGCGACGGAGCCGACTGAAGGCTGGAGCTGAGAAACTGACAGAGGAAGCGGGAGACTGACGGGCAGCGGCACTGGAGGTCACTGAGCGAGGTGGGGGGTGTCGTCTCTGTAAATGTGTGAATGGGTGGGTGGGGGAACTGAGGTTGCAGAATTTGCAGAAGGAAGAGAAGCAAAAAGCACGATGTTGTCCCTCAGATCTCACCGGAGTTGGTGAGCGGCACTTAAGGGAAGGGGAAGGGGAAGGTGAAGGGGAAAGGGAAAGAGAATTAGAGGATCGGGGAGGGTAGGCGAGGGTGGGTAGGGGAATCAGGCCAAGGGGTATGTTAAAACTTTTAGGTTAAAATAATCGGCTAAAATTTTCTATTAGTCCCTGTATTTTATGAAGTTTTTGGATTCAGTCCCAATAGTTTAAATTGGGTAGGAGAGTGCTGGGGTTGTCCCAAAACTTAATCTGTCAACAAAATGAGATGGAACAAATAAAAAATAAAAAATCAAGGATATGGTGGAGTTATAACCATTGCCATTTGCCAATAAGGGTGTAAAGAATTAACAAGTGACACAATGAGCTTCATTTAACTTGTGCTTATTTTGCTTATTTTGCTTACAAGTGAAATGAAAATTTAGATCAAGTAAAATTATACTTAATATTATATTTGGTATTTGAATTTAATTTTTTTTAATTTAGTATTAAAATTTTTTCTATTTGGTATTTAATTTTTTAATTTAGTATTTAAGTCTTTTGGATTTATTGTAGTACATATTCTTAATTTGATACCTAAACATTTCTTTTGTCCAATTTGGCACTTATATTTGTCTGGTGCTATACAAATTACCTTAGAACATTAACGGCTTTAGTTTTTTTATAAGGTGACAAAAATATCTAGTGTATGAACATGTGGTAGAAAACATTAAATTTAATGACAATAATGGTTACATTTATTTGAAGTCTCCTTATGTTCAAAATTTGCTTAATGAAAGGAAAATTGAAGAAAACAATAGTTTTAATAAATTCATTATATTAAATTAAACTAAAAGTAATGAAACATTTAAAATACAAAAATAAAATTCATGTTAGTATATTGGAGTATTTGTATACATTTGACAAGTTTGGGTACCAAATTAAAAAAAAACTTAAATTCTAAATTAAAAAAATCAAATTTTGATAACAAATTAGATAAAAGAAATTTAAATACCAAATTAAAAAAAATTAATATCATTACGTGTTGCATGATTGATTACACCTCTTTATACATATACCCTTATATTGTCTGAGATACTGTATGAAATTATCATTCAATTGAATTTTTAAGTTGATATTCAAAATTTTTATTTCCTGCAATAGATTTCCATAATCTCTTCCTAATTCATTCTTTATAAAGGAAGATAAACATATTTAAATATGTCTAAACTTACGTCCTCTTATATTAATAAAGTTGATTATAGTAAATGTTCACAACTTATAACCGATATAATATATAGACTTTTATTTAGCATTGATTCTTAAAAATATTTTTGAAATCATAAGTAACTATAAATAAAAAAATTCTAAAGTCAAAAGTACTTAAATCCAAACATAAAACTGGAATTTTTATTTTTTTTTCTTTTGAAAGAAAAGTGATTTTGAGTCAAATAATGTTTTTCACCCTCATTTATAATCCGAAGTATTTTATGTAATATTTATATGAGAAATATATAATCATTTCCCTTTTAAAATTTTTTTCTTTGAATTTGTAATGATTATATTTTATTATTTAAAATAGAGTTTGTATATCCAAATTAAATTTTACAAACAGTTAGCATTAATTAAATAAAAAAAAGTTTAAAATTTAAATTGTATACATCAAAATAGGGTTAATAATAGTTTATCTTCTAAAATTGTCTAAAACTACTTGATACTTAAATTTGTATTATAGCACTTATGTTGTTACGTCCGCATTAACATTATTAGTTTATGCGAACGTGACACTAATAACCAATTCGATAGTGCCATATTACAATCTCTTAGTATGGCACGTGATATACATAAATTAGAAATATTAAAAAAGTATATTTTTTTCACATAAAAAAATGAATCTAGACAAATTGTTGAATACATTTGAATATGGACACATCTAGATTAATTCTATATGCATTTTTTTAGCAATTTCATATGTATTTTTTTATTTTTTTTATAAAAATATCAAGTTATTTATTTTATTATTTTAAAATTAAAAATATAAATAATAATTTTTTTTTACATCAAAATGAATTTAGACAGTTAGTTATCTAGATTCAAATGCCTGTCGACAACCATTTGTCTGTGTTATAGTTGTTTTTTACTGCATTACTATTTAAATAAAAATACAGAGTTGAAAGTGGAAGAGCTTTCTTTACAAGGTGGTATTGTTAGAAATGATCAATGAATCGTCAGTCTTACATTGTTAGTTGTTTGCCAAACTTTCGCTTGATTTTGGATACACTATCATCTTTCAATCTTTGGGATAGTGTCTTTTTTAACCGCATGACTTCACTTCTTGTATGTGCTCATTTTTTTCAATACATGGTCATGATGTGAGTTCTTTCTTTTTATGCTCGCAATATGTTCGCCATTTGTCCTCTTAGAAATTTTCATTTTTAGTTCTGGTATCGCAGTTCTTGTTTTGGAACACTGAATTCATTGAAACACAATCAATTTTTGTTTCAGATATAGTTAGAAAAGTGAGATATTCATTTGTACGCATCTCCCTCTTCGAGCCTCGTATGATATTTTGTACTTGTTTAAATTACAGAAGGGTTGGTATAAACTCTGAAATGCTATAGCTTGGGACCCAAAAGAGACAAAAGAGAAAAGCTTATTGCCTGCGTGAATGCCCAAATAGAGAGGGAGAGTCTATCATACGTCAAATATAAAAAGTACCAACGACCATTCACAAAGACTTAGATGCAAGTCAACAATGGTTTGAGAAATGGGTGAGAGACTTATGTTATTATGCTTGTATTCATTTTTCCACGTCTTCTGTTTCAAGTCTCAAATGACAATTTTAACTCTGTAATAGCAGAAAGGTTGGTCTGAAATGCGATTGCTTTGGACCCAAAACAGAAAGGCGCTTTTAGCCTGTGTGAATCAAAAGGGACAGTGTATCATACGTCAAGACTGAAAGGGGCAAAGGTCTCTTGACCTTGAATGGGGCACTGGGGCTAACATAAATTACTATAATACAAAGACTTCAACTTTGGAGTGAAAAATGGGTGAGACTTTTAATAGTTAGTTCCTATATATAGGGAGATAAAAGATTATTGCCTGTGTGAATGTCCAAGTCAAGAGGAGAGCCTATCGTAAGTACAGTATAAAAGTTGCCAAGGAAATTAATGGAATAACATAAACTAATAGAATGCAAAGACTTAGAGGGATAGATTTATGTTACATCACTGAATCCATTTTTCCACATCTCCACTGAATCCATTTTTCCACATCTCCTGTTTGTAGTCTTATAGTTTTTCTATTTGAGGGTTGAAAGACTTAATAGTTAGTTTGATCGTACAGGCTACTGCAATTAACCTATATATAACAGTCATATTATGTCTGTTACTTGCATGCAGAGCATTTGTTAATCATGAAGAGTTTAACCTTGCTTGCTCCCTTACTCTTGTGTGTTACTTTACTATGTTCTTCTCTTAATGTTGCTTCTGATTCTGTAGCAGAAGCATTGGCAATCCTCAAATGGAAAGCCAGCCTTCAAAGCCAAAACCATTCTGTTTTGCTTTCCTGGAATACTTCCAACAACCCAAATACCAAAACAAGTCCTTGTGCTTGGTTTGGAATCCATTGCAACCATGTTGACAGTGTTACAAAGATTAACCTCACTGGCTATGGTGTAAAAGGTACGCTCCATTCATTTCCATTCTCGTCTTTGCCTAATCTTGCAGAGTTGGACCTTAGCACCAATGAACTTTATGGAATAATCCCACCTAAAATCAGTCAGCTTTCCAAACTCACCTACCTCGATTTATCCTTTAACCAGTTCTCTGGGCAAATCCCACCTGAAATTAGCCACCTTTTACATCTTCAGACCCTCCACCTTGCTGGAAATCAGTTGAATGGCTCAATTCCTCGAGAAATTGGTCAGCTCAAATTTCTCACTGACCTTGCCTTGTGTAGCAATAAGCTGAATGGTTGGATTCCTGCTTCTCTCGGTAAACTAAGTCGACTTGTTTCCTTGCTTCTCTATAATAATTCCCTTTCTGGTCCCATTCCTCCAGAATTGGGAAACCTTAGGAATTTGGTTGAAGTTTACCTGGACACCAACCGTCTAACTGGTCCCATCCCTTCCACATTTGGAAACTTGAGAAAACTGAGCGTGCTTAACATGTTTAACAATAGTCTTTCAGGTTCCATCCCCTCTGAGTTAGGGAATATGGAATCTCTTTCTGAAATAAGCCTTTATCACAACAATCTATCTGGCTTGATCCCAACCTCATTTGGTGACTTGAGACTTCTTACACTTGCCCACCTTTATGAAAATCAACTCTCTGGTCCTATTCCTGAGGAGATAGGAAACTTGAATTCTCTTGTTGACCTAGAGTTGAGTGAAAACCAACTCAATGGCTCTATTCCTGCTTCACTTGGCAATTTGAGCAACTTGGAAATTCTGTTCCTCCGAGACAACCGACTCTCAGATTCCATTCCTAATGAAATCGGAAACTTGATGAAGTTGATTGTGTTAGAACTAGACCACAACAATCTGACAGGAAATTTGCCGCAAGGCATTTGCCGTGGTGGATCACTTGAATACTTCACAGCAAATGATAACCAGCTTACCGGGCCAATCCCTCAAGGGTTGAAAAATTGCACTAGCTTGAAGAGAGTCTACCTTGAAAGAAACCGACTCAGAGGAAATATATCTGAAGATTTAGGCGTTTACCCAAACCTAACATTCATTGCATTAAGTGACAATGAACTTTATGGTGAAGTGTCTTCCAATTGGGGATTGTGTAGAAGCTTACAGAGCCTATCTATTGCAAGGAACAATCTCAGTGGTACAATACCAGCTGAGATTGGAAACTCACGTCAGATACACAGGCTTGATCTTTCTTCAAATCATTTAGTTGGGGAGATTCCAAAGAAAATTTCAAAGTTGACATCTTTGCTTTATCTTTATTTGAATGGGAATAAACTTTCTGGTAGTGTACCCTTGGAACTAGGACTTATGTCCAAGCTTTTGTATCTAGATTTGTCTGCAAACCGATTGAGCAAGTCCATCCCTGAAACTATAGGGAATCTGTCCATGTCATTCTACTTGAATTTGAGCATCAATCAGTTTAGCCAAAATATTCCAATTCAAGTAGGCAAGTTAACTCGTCTGGTTCATCTAGATTTGAGTCACAACATGCTTTCAGGGGAGATTCCAGTGGAATTTCAAAGTTTGCAGAGCTTGGAGACACTAAACCTTTCTCACAATAATCTCTCTGGTGAAATACCAGCCTCTTTGGAGAAGCTCCGAGGCTTGTACACTGTTGACATTTCATATAATGACCTCCAGGGTCCCATTCCCAACTGCCAAGCATTTCTAAATGCTTCAGTACAAGAATTGGGAGGGAACAAAGGATTATGTGGCAATGCTAGAGGATTACTGCCTTGCACACCTTTTTGTAAGAAGGGTCACAACAACAACAAAGCCCTTTTAGTAGTTATGTTCTCTCTTTTATCGGTTTATTGTCTCTTGATTGCATCAATTGCTTTGTTGTTTGCCTTCAAGAGGAAGAAAGATACAGATGAAGAAAGACAAAGCAATGAAAGTGATGAAATATTTTTCTCCGTAACTCCCTTTAATGGAAGAATATTGTATGAAGAGATCATTAGAGCCACCAAAGATTTTGATGCTCAATATTGCATTGGGAAGGGAGGATATGGAAACGTATACAAAGCAGAGCTGTCATCAGGAGATGTTGTAGCTGTGAAGAAATTCCATCCGTTGCATACCGGTGAAATGGCAGATCAAAGACAGTTCCTAAATGAGGTAAGGGCATTAGTAGAAACAAGACACAGAAATATCGTGAAGTTCTACGGTTTTTGTTCCTCTGCAGGTCATTCCTTCTTAATTTACAAGTACCTTGAAAGGGGTAGCTTGGCTTCAGTTCTCAGTAAGAATGAAGAATCTAAGAAATTGGACTTGGAACAAGAGGGTGAATATTGTCAAAGGTGCTGTTAATGCCCTCTCCTATTTGCACCACGACTGTTCACCACCCATTGTTCATCGAGATATAACAAGCAACAACATTTTGCTTGATTTGGAGTATGAAGCTCACCTTTCAGACTTTGGCACTGCTAAGCTTCTCAATCCAGACTCATCCAATTGGAGTAATATTGCTGGAACATACGGATACATTGCACCAGGTGATTTTCATTGTACTTCCATAGATGACATGGCATATAGGATAATATTTGTCATCAACTATTTATCTTTTTCTTTGCAGAGCTTTCCTACACCATGCAAGTTACTGAAAAATGTGATGTGTATAGTTTTGGTGTGCTGGCATTGGAATTGATATCCGGGGAATATCCAGGTGAATTTCTCTCAAATCTATCGATTTTAACAGCAGAAAGCATTCCACTAAACAATGTGTTGGATCAAAGGCTTTCACCTCCACCGCCAGAAGTTGTGAACAAACTCGGATTCATCCTGAAGCTGGCTGTTTCATGTTTAAATATCAATCCAAAATCTAGGCCAACCATGCACACTGTTTCTCAGCTGGTGTTCGACCACATCTAGTCACATCTAGGACTCTTTGATCTTCATCTAAGATACCACCTTAGAAACGTTTGGTATTTGCTCTAATGTTGTTTCTTTAGCTTTTGTGTAGTTATAATGGGTTAATGGATTAGCATTTTTGTACCCTTAATTACCTTTTTCCTTGAGAATTGCTACTAGCTTGTTGGTGGTGCAACAAGAGTTGTTTCCGATTTTTGTCTGTAACAGTTTATCATAAATTGTATTCTAGTATTATCTTTTCAAAGGTTTCACCCTCTAATATTGATTGGGTCCTTCAAAGAGCTAAGCCTTTCGAAGCTTTCAACACCCACCCTATTGCTATTAATCCAAGTCCTATTGTCTCATATTAGTCCTACATCAATTAAAGGATTCGCTAATCCATTTATTAATGCTCTCAAATTTTAATGTCTTCCCCATTCTTTTTCTCTAAAGGGCCATACCTATATCAACTATCACTTGTATTTAATGGAGTGATTTTCTTTTAATTGAATCTACTTGACCAGCCTCCATTAACTCCTACCTTGAATTAACTTAAATGTAGAACTCAAAGGATGGATGAGGATGTTCTTTGAAAACCTACCTCGCTTTCTTCAATTGTAATACCCAACCCAAAATAAAATCTAATTATCTTTTTAGGATTTCTTTTTTTTACTAAAGCCTATTATGAAAAATAAAATTGCAATAGGTGGATTATAAAGAAAGATAAGAGAATAAAACATAAGAGAATAAAATTTGGGGAAAATGGAGGATGGAAATTGAATTCTAGCCATAAATTACCTGTTTTGATTGTTTAAAGAAATATTTATTAGATTGCTACAATTTGATGGAATTATTTGAAAGAAAATTTCTTAGTGAATTAACTTTGTAAAATTATTAGGTTTTATTTTATCATCTCTTAAGAGATATAAGTATGATTTTTATTAGATTGAAGGGTTAGCAGATTAATCATAGCTTCTAACACATCGATACTTATTTGCACATTCAAGAATATATAATCAAAGCATAAATAGTTAACAATAAAAAAATAAAATTCAACCATATTAAAATTATAAGATAAAATATCGAAACTATCTAAACTTTCTTAAGTTGCAAGCCCATCAACCTAGTTACATGCGACACTTACCTTATGCTTATTTTGCTTACACGTGAAATGAAAATCTAGATCAAGTAAAATTATACTAAACATCATATTTGGTATTTGAATTTAATTTTTTTTTAATTTAGTAGCTAAGTTTTTTAGGTTCATTTCAGTACATATTCTTAATTTGGTACCTAAGTATTTTTTTGTCCAATTTGGTACTTATATTTGTCAGATTATATACAAATTACCCTAGAACACTAATAGTGTTAGTTTTTTTATAAGGTGACAAAAATATCTAGTGTATGAACATGTGATAGAAGACATGAAATTTAATGACAATAATGGTTACATTTATTTGAAGTTTCCTTATGTTCAAAATTAGTTGAATGAAAGGAAAATTGAAGAAAACAATAGTTTTAATAAATTGATTATGTTAAATTAAAATAATTTAAACTAAAAGTAATGAAACATTCAAAATACAAAAATAAATTTCATGTTAGTATATTGGAGTATTTGTAAACAATTGACAAGTTAGGGTACCAAATTTGGAAAAAAACTTGAATACCAAATTAAAAAAATATATCAAATTTTGATAACAAATTAGATAAAAGAAATTTAAATACTAAATTAAAAAAATTTAATATCATTACATGTTGCATGATTGATTACACCTCTTTATACATATACCCTTATATTGTTTGAGATACTGTATGAAATTATTATTCAATTGAATTTTTAACTTTGATATTCAAAATTTTTATTTCCCGCATAGATTTCCCATAATCCCTTCCTAATCCATTTTTTATAAAGAAGGATAAACATATTCAATATGTCTAAACTTATATTCTCTTATATTGATAAAGTTAATTATAACAAATGTTCACAACATATAACCGATATAATATATAATTTTTTATTTAGCATTGATTCTTAAAAATATTTTTGAGATCATAAGTAACAATGAATTAAAAATTTTAAAGTCAAAAGTACTTGAATCCAAACACAAAATTAAAATTTTTAATTCTTTTTCTTTTGAAAAAAAAAGTGATTTTGAGTCAAATAACATTTTTAACCTTCATTTATAATCTGAAGTATTTTATGTAATATTTATATGAGATATATATAATCATTTCCCTTTTAAAATTTGTTTTAAATATATAATATTATATATTTGAATTTGTAATGATTATAAAATAGGGTTTGTACATTTATATTAAATTTTACAAACAGTTAGCATTAATTACATAAAAGAAAGTTTAAAATCTAAATTGTATATATCAAAATAGGTTTAATAATAGTATGTTACCTAAAATTGTCTAAAATTACTTGGTACTTAAATTTGTATTATAGGACCTAGGTTGGTACCTCCGCAATAACACCATTAGCTTATGTAAACCTGACACCAATAATCAATTCGATAGTGCTAGATTACAACCTCTTAATTAGAAAAATTTTAAAATATATAAATTAATAAGAAAAAGTATAAATTTTTTTCACATAAAAAATGAACATGGACAAATTGTTGTTCAAATACATTTAAATCTGGACATGTCTGGATTAATTCTATATGTATTTTTTAAGTAATTTCATATGTATTTTTTTTATTTTTTATAAAAATATCAACTTATTTATATTATTATTTTGAAATTAAAAATATATAAAATTTAAAAAAATATAAATTAAAAAAAAGTTTTTACATCAAAATGAGCTTAGACAGTGAGTTATCTAGATTCAAATGCCTCTGCACAACCATTTGTCTGTGCATTACTATTTAAATAAAAATACAGAGTTGAAAGTGAAAGAGCTTTCTTTACAAGGTGGTATTGTTAGAGATGATCAAGGAATCGTCAGTCTTACATTGTTAGTTGTTTGCCAAACTTTCGCTTGATTTTAGATACACAATCATCTTTCAATCTTTGGGATAGTGTTTTTTTTAACCGCATCACTTCACTTCTTGTATGTGCTCATTCTTTTAATACATAGTCATGATGTGAGTTCTTTCTTTTTATGCTCGCAATATGTTCGCCATTTGTCCTCTTAGAAATTTTCATTTTTAGTTCTGGTATCGCAGTTCTTGTTTTGGAACACTGAATTCATTGAAACACAATCAATTTTTGTTTCAATTATAGCTAGAACAGTGAGATATTCATTTGTACACATCTCCCACTTCGAGCCTTGTATGATATTTTATACTTGTTTAAGTTACACAAGAGTTGGTATAAACTCTGAAATGCTATAGCTTCGGAACTAAAAGAGACAAAAGAGAAAAGCTTATTGCCTGCGTGAAGGCCCGAATAGAGAGGGAGAGTCTATCATACGTCAAGTATAAAAAGTACCAACGACCATTCACAAAGACTTAGATGCAAGTCAACAATGGTTTGAGAAATGGGGGAGAGACTTATGTTATTATGCTTGTATTCATTTTTATACATCTTCTGTTTCAAGTCTCAAATGACAATTTTAACTCTGTAATAGCAGAAAGGTTGGTCTGAAATGCGATTGCTTTGGACCCAAAACAGAAAGGCGCTTTTAGCCTGTATGAATCAAAAGGGACAGTGTATCATACGTCAAGACTGAAAGGGGCAAATGCCTCTTGACCTTGAATGGGGCATTGGGGCTAACATAAATTACTATAATACAAAGACTTCAACTTTGGAGTGAAAAATGGGTGAGACTTTTAATAGTTAGTTCCTATATATAGGGAGATAAAAGCTTATTGCCTGTGTGAATGTCCAAGTCAAGAGGGAGAGCCTGTCATAAGTACAATATAAAAGTTTCCAAGGAAATTAATGGAATGACGTAAACTAATAGAATGCAAAGACTTAGAGGGATAGACTTATGTTACTTCACCGAATCCATTTTTCCACATCTCCTGTTTGTAGCCTTATAGTTTTTCTTTGACGGTTGAAAGACTTAGTAGTTAGTTTGATCGTACAGGCTACTGTAATTAACCTATATATAACCATCATATCACGGTTGTTACTTGCATGCAGAGCATTTGTTAATCATGAAGAGTTTAACCTTGCTTGCTCCTTTACTCTTTTGTGTTACTTTACTATGTTCTTCTCTTAATGTTGCTTCTGGTTCTGCAGCAGAAGCATTGGCAATCCTCAAATGGAAAGCCAGCCTTCAAAGTCAAAACCATTCTGTTTTGCTTTCCTGGAATACTTCCAACAACCCAAATACCAAAACAAGTCCTTGTGGTTGGTTTGGAATCCATTGCAACCATGCTGACAGTGTTATAAAGATTAACCTCACTGGCTATGGTGTAAAAGGTACACTCCATTTATTTCCATTCTTGTCTTTGCCTAATCTTGCAGAGTTGGACCTTAGCACCAATGAACTTTATGGCATAATCCCACCTAAAATCAGTCAGCTCTCCAAACTCACCTACCTCGATTTATCCTTTAACCAGTTCTCTGGGCAAATCCCACCTGAAATTAGCCACCTTGTACATCTTCAGACCCTCCACCTTGCTGGAAATCAGTTGAATGGCTCAATTCCTCGAGAAATTGGTCAGCTCAAATTTCTCACTGACCTTGCCTTGTGTAGCAACAAGCTAAATGGTTGCATTCCTGCTTCTCTCGGTAAACTAAGTCGACTTGTTTCCTTGCTTCTCTATAATAATTCCCTTTCTGGTCTCATTCCTCCAGAATTGGGAAACCTTAGGAATTTGGTTGAAGTTTACCTGGACACCAACCGTCTAACTGGTCCAATCCCTTCCACATTTGGAAACTTGAAAAACCTGAGGGTGCTTCACATGTTTAACAACAGTCTTTCAGGTCCCATCCCCTCCGAGTTAGGGAATATGGAATCTCTTTCTGAAATAAACCTTTATCACAACAATCTATCTGGCTTGATCCCAACCTCATTTGGTGACTTGAGACTTCTTACACTTGCCCACCTCTATGAAAGTCAACTCTCTGGTCCAATTCCTGAGGAGATAGGAAACTTGAATTCTCTTATTGACCTAGAGTGTAACACCCCGAACCCGAGACCGTCACCGGAGTCGAATACGAGGTGTTGACAGACTTTTAAAAATTTTTCCAGACACTGCCCAGTCTGAGTACTAGTCGCTTCAAAAATCATATCTTGAGTTTCACAACTCGAAAATCAGTTTTGTGATTTTTCCCTGAAACTAGACTCATGTCCCCACCTATATATTTTTTTCTAGAATTTTTGGTCAGGCCAATTAGTACAGTTTATTAGTCAAAGTCTCTCATGTTACAGGGGTCGACTACACTGACCTTTTCCCATTACGACTGGGATATCTCTCTGCACGGGGCTTCAATACTAATGCCGTTTGTTTCTATGGAAACTAGACTCAGTGAGGAATCCATACATATATGGTATGACCCCTAATTATCTCTGGTCAATTTATAGTGAATTTCCAAAGGCGGAACAGTGAATCCAGAAACTGTTCTGGCCCTGTTCCACAAGAACCCGAATATCTCTTTCTGTACTGTTCCTATAATTGTTTCGTTACTTCCATATGAAAGTAGATTCATCAAGGTTCGATTACATAATTTATTCACTATTTAATTCCACTCCTACGAATTTATGTGATTTTTCAATTCTACACCACTGTTGCTGTCAAAATCTGTTTTCAAGATAAACTTTACCTATTTTGTGGTTACCATGGACCAACTAGGGTTTTGCCATACATAGGTCCACATGTGATCATATTTAGCCATTCCAATGGCTGATCATTAGCCCAACACTTCCATTTCAATCCATAGTCACATCGTGAAACCATATATATACATACATAAACACAAATGGTCTAATGCCATACTCCACATCTACAAGCCATTTTCGCATGGCTTTACACACATACATCACAAAAGAACTTAAACAACAGGGGGTAGTCCTATACATGCCATATCCAGAGTTCAACTAAAAGAGTACCAAAAGAGCTTGATAGTGTAGATGACTTCGACTTCGCTGATCCCAAATCCGATAGCTAACGAACAAAATCTATAAAACAGAGAGCCAAAGCAACCGGGTAAGCATTTTAAGCTTAGTAAGTCTCAAGTAATGAAATCGGCTTTGACTACAGTATTACATTCACATAACTAACTAAGTCACTTTATTAACACACATTCTCATAATCATACTTACTTCACACTCCATCAACATATATACACAAAGTATCAACCTTTCTAAAAGCCGAAAATTCGTTAGCCGATCGCACGAATACTATTTAAAACGAATCGACTTTTCCAATGCACATGCAACACACCTTATCGTTCGGGTTGGTCGAGCATATTTATTGAATTAGTTACAGCACAAAACGCTCACATTCAAACCCAAGTTTCTTCGGTATTTAACCGAATACAACCGCAAACACCTTTGCCTTCGGGTCTTAACCCGGACATATCAACTTGCATAATTGCCTTCGGGTCTTAGCCCGGATATATCATCTCGCATAATTGCCTTCGGGTCATAGCCCGGACATATTAACTCGCATAATTGCCTTCGGGTCTTAGCCCGGATATATCAACTCGCATAATTGCCTTCGGGTCTTAGCCCGGATATATTAACTCGCATAATTGCCTTCGGGTCTTAGCCCGGATATATCAACTCGCATAATTGCCTTCGGGTCTTAGCCCGGATATATTCCAATGCTCATGCACACATATATCAATAATCATAACACATCCATTTCATTTCTTCGTTACTAAGGCTCAAACACAAAACATTTATTAAACCTTTCAAATTTCGGCTCAGTAGCCGCACACAAAGAGCATAATTTCAATTGGCTTTATAACATAGTCTCTAAGCACATTCGACTATCCGTCATAGTATGACTATTCATTTCAATATAATTCAAGTAGGGTCATTACTCGAAGACTTACCTCAAATGTCGTCGAACGACTTCAACGGCTATTCAATTACTTTTTCCTTCCCTTTATCGGATCTAGTTCCCCTTTGCTCTTGAGCTTAAGTTCAACAAAATTTAAAATAGTCATTAATCGACTATTCAAGTATTACTTTCAGAATAATATTATATATATTGATCCGACTTTCACACACATAGATTATAGCAAGCTTTATATTAATCAATAAATAATTCATCGGCAAACTTTCATTAATGTTTACAACAAAATCACATATTCACTACGAGCTGTTTTCCTGAGCAGTAGTTACTAAATTACTTATAACTGGAGCTACTAAACTCCAAATCACTTGCCGTTAATTTTCCCTGAATATAGACTCGTATATCTTCCATCCATAAAATTTTCAGAATTTTAGGCTTGGCCAATCAATACCAGATTTTTCTTAAAGTTTCCCCTGTTCACTGTTTGACTATTCTGACCACTCTTCACTACGAATCCAATTTCTCACTCTACAGAATTCAAAATGTGTTGTATTTGATCTCATTAGAAACTAGACTCATTAAGGAGTCTAAGCATATAAATTTTATCTTATAATAATTTTTGTACAATTTATAATGATTTTCTAAAAACAGAACAGGGAATCCAGCAGTCATTATGACTCAGCCCCACAATACTTCAAATATCTCAAGATCGGTAACTCTTTTGTTTTTATAGTTTCTTTTGTAAGAAAATAGACTCTTCAAGCTTTAATGACATAATTCACTCAGCTTCTAATTCAACTCCTACAATTTATGGCGATTTTCCAAAATCACCTTACTGCTGCTGTCCCCAAACAGATTATTACCAAATCAAATACTAACATTAGCATTTCACCTTAATAGCTAGCTTACCAAGCCTTGATTTAACATATAATTCACACATATCACATTCAGCTATATATATATACATTTATCATATTTATTATTAACAAAGTATGCTCATGACAAATTTACTCCCAATCGCATCTCAAAATTCATCAAGCTTAGAACACATTTACTAATTAAATTCGGTAGTTTAATCACTTTACTAACCACTTATACATATAATTCCATTCAACATTATAACCCATTATCACTCATTTAGCCGATTATAGAGAATTAAACATAATATCTCTAGGATATACTCTACATGGCCGAATACACTACATTAATTTCCAACATTATCTATGTAATTACCTATAGGTTCTTATACCTTAAATTCACACATTTAGCCTTTTAATGCCTATTGATCGATTGTACATATATACCGCCAAGACCGTACGTAATAATCTTACTTATACATAACACTACTCAAATTCTTCGAAAGCATACTAACAAAATATCATGTACTATGCCGAACCTTTAGGAAATCAAGCACCTAATTCATCCATTTCAAAACACCAAATCGGCATTTGCTCAAGGCATTAAGCAAGGTCTAGGTTCGGCTATTACACACATGAGTATTAGAAATTATAGTTTTTAACAAGATCAACTTCTTTCATCAACAATTTCTTCATCAAAACTTAAAGATAAAAATCAAATTCCTTCCTTATCTACCATAACCGAATGTTCAATTCAACCATCCAAATTCAAAGTTTTGGCATGGGCTAAGTAAGTAGCATGATGAGTAACCTAAAACAAACTAGAATTTCAAAAAAAAATCTAACTTGATTCACTAACCTTCCTTAGGTTTCAATGGCCGGATGTTTGCTCCCCCTTCTCTCCCTCTTGGTTCGGCTAAGAAGAACAAAGTTAAGACTTTGTTTTCTTCCCATTCTTTCTATTATTCCTTATGTCTCCAATACCCCAATTTCCTATTATAAAATCTAATTCACAAATAAATTGCCCATCATCAATCCATCTTGGCCGGCCACTATAAGGGAATTGGGCAAATTTGACATGCAAGTCCACCTTTGTGTTGACATGCACTAATAAGCCCTTTAAAATTAGCCTATCATATTTCACCATGTCTCATGTTGATCCCTAATTAATAATTCCTCATACAATTGGCAAAATTAGGGAATGAAATTTCCACATATGCATGTACACACATAATAAGCATAGAATATAACAATTAATTATTTTCTTAACTCGGTTTTGTGGTCCCGAAACCACTTCCCGACTAGGGTCAATTTAGGGCTGTCACATAGAGTTGAGTGAAAACCAACTCAATGGCTCTATTCCTGCTTCACTTGGCAATTTGAGCAACTGTTGAACATGAACTGTAAAGCAACAAAGGAGCAACTTGGTGCATTTTGTTTATTTTGTTTATTTTTAATATTTGTAATGATAGCTATAATTGAAACAAGTTGATATGCAACTTGGTTTCATAATAATAGCTAATATGCTTTCATAATGATAGCTATAATGCTTTCATCTTTTTAATTATTAATTGGCAAGTTGCCAAATTTAGTGGAAATTGTTAGGTAAACATTCCACTTTTGTAACTCTATATTTTGAAATGAAATGAAAATGGTATCATCATTCGGTTTCAATCAAACATATTTTTTTTCCTTTTGCTTGTTAACCGAGAGCTTATGCTCTTGATGCTTTGTGTTTTTCTGCTTGCTGTTTGAAGAGCTTATGCTCTTCGTGTTTCATTGTTTGGTTGTTGCTGCCATTTTATCTAACAAATGGTAATCAGAGCATCCTATCTTTGAGGACCTTTGTGGTTTTGTTTTAGTTTTCAAAACAAAGTCAGTTTTGCTTCTGCAAAATCAGTTTCAGCAACATGAGCTTTGCACCTCCTCCACCACCAATTTTTGCTGGAGAAAACTACCACATTTGGATAGTTAAAATGAAAACTTACCTCCAAGCACTTGATCTGTGGAGTGCAGTTGAAAATGATGCCGAGCCACTACCATTGAGAGCAAATCCAACCATTGCTCAGATCAAGCAACATGGTGAGGAGCGAGCCAAGAAGCATAAAGCCATGGCCTGCCTACAGAATGGAGTGTCTGATGTAATTTTTACTCGCATCATGGCCTGTGACTCACCCAAACAAGCTTGGGACAAGCTAAAAGAGGAGTTCATGGGATCAGACAAGACAAGGCAGCAACAAGTAATTAATCTTAGAAGGGAGTTTGAAAATTTGAAGATGAAGGAGTCAGAAACTATCAAGCAATATTCTGATAGGATTATGGCTACTGTCAATAATATTAGACTCCTTGGAGAAGATTTCAGTGACAGCAGGGTTGTTGAGAAGGTTATTACCACCTTACCTGAAAGGTTTGAGTCAAAAATCTCCTCATTGGAGGACTCGAGAGATCTCACAACCATTTCTTTGTCTGAGTTGGTTAACTCACTTTATGCACTTGAGCAGAGAAGAGCAAGTAGGCAGGAGGAAAGTCCTGAAGGTGCTTTTCAAGCAAAGATCAGAGAAGGCTCCAGCTCAAGTCAGAAAGCTAAGAAGCCTTGGTTTGAAAAGAGGGAAAGATCAAAGAAAGATGTCGGTAGAAGGAGGTTTCCACCATGCGTTCACTGCAAGAAGACTAACCATTTGGAGAAGTATTGCTGGAACAAACCAGACATCCAATGCAAGAGCTGCAAGCAGTATGGTCATCATGAAAAGATTTGTAGAAATCAAGAAAAGTCACAAACTCTGCCAGTACAAGCCAAGACTGCTGAAGATCTTCAAGCTCAGGAGGAGCATGTCTTCACTGCCTCATGTTCTACAACCACAAGCAAATCCAAATGCAGTTGGCTTGTGGATAGTGGCTGCTCACATCACATGGCATCAAATGAGAGCCTGTTCAAGGATCTTGACAGGAGTTTTGCTTCAAATGTCAGAATAGGCAATGGGAATCTGATTGAAGCTAAAGGCAGAGGTGATGTTGTGATCAACACTAGTTCAGGTAACAAGGTTATTTCAGATGTGCTTTATGTACCTGAAATAGATCAAAATCTACTTAGTGTAGGTCAGCTGGTTAAGAAAGGCTACTCTCTAGTTTTCAAGAATGATTCTTGTGTTATTAATGATATTCTTGGTAGAGAAGTTGTTTCAGCACCCATGGCAGATAGGTGTTTTATGTTGGATGTGAGCCAACTTGAGAGAAGAGCCTATACAAGTTCAGTTGACAATGCTGATCTGTGGCATAGAAGATTTGGCCATGTCAATTTCTGGTCACTCAATTTGCTGCACAAGATGAGTTTGACAGAGGACATGATTAAGGTTGATGCAAATGAGTCTGTTTGTGAAGTATGTTAGCTTGGTAAACAGGCCAGGTTGCCTTTTCCAGTAAACCAAGCATGGAGGGCTCGAGAAAGACTTGAATTGGTGCACTCAGATGTCTGTGGACCAATGAAGACTCCTTCACTGAATGGAAGTAAGTATTTTATACTGTTTATTGATGATCTGACCAGATTTTGCTGGGTTTATTTCATGAAACAAAAGTCAGAAGTGTTTGAAGTTTTTGGAAAGTTCAAGGCATTGGCAGAAAATCAAAAAGGCTGCAGGATTAAGGCCTTGAGGACAGACAATGGTTCTGAATACTTGTCTGAAAGATTTCAGAAGCTATGTGAGCAGGCTGGGATTCATCATCAATTGACCACAGTGTATACTCCTCAGCAAAATGGAGTATGTGAAAGGAAGAACAGAACAGTGATGAACATGACCAGGTGTTTGTTGTTTCAAAGCAAGCTTCCAAACATTTTTTGGGCTGAAGGTGTCAACACCTCAGTGTACCTGCTCAATAGGCTGCCAACACATGCTTTAAATGATAAAACTCCTTTTGAAGCATTGTATGATCTTAAACCAACAGTTTCCCATTTAAAAGTGTTTGGTTGCATGTGTTTTGTACTTGTCCCTGCAGAAAGAAGAACCAAGCTTGAGAAGAGATCAGTTCCTGGTATATTTGTTGGCTACAGTAGCTGCAAGAAGGGCTACAGAGTATTTGATCCTTCAACCAAGAAGATTTTGGTAAGCAGGGATGTCAAATTCGATGAAGGAAGGTTTTGGAGTCTAGATGGCTCTAACACAAGTCAGTTTGAAGAAGAGCAGATTGACAACAATTTGGAATTGGCAGAAAATGAAGTCAGTAATGCCAATGTAGATAATACTCCTGTGAGAGGGACCAGGTCTATTGCTGATATCTACCAAAGATGCAATGTGGCCATTATTGAGCCTTCAAGCTATGAAGAAGCTGCAAGAAGCAAGAGCTGGAAGAAGGCTATGGAGGCTGAAATCGACATGATCCATAAGAATGACACTTGGGATCTGGTAGACAGACCTGATCAGAAGAAGGTCATAGGTGTCAAATGGGTTTTCAGGACCAAATTCAATGTTGATGGCTCTTTGAACAAGCACAAGGCAAGGCTTGTGGTGAAAGGGTACAATCAACAGTTTGGCATTGATTTTGAGGAGACATTTGCTCCAGTAGCAAGGCTGGACACCATAAAGCTCCTGTTTGCTTTGGCTGCACAGAAACAGTGGAAGGTCCATCAGCTTGATGTCAAGTTAGCTTTCCTGAATGGCTTCCTTAAAGAGGAGATTTATGTTGAACAGCCTGATGGATTTAAAGTCTAAGGAAAGGAGGACAAGGTTTACAAGCTGAAGAAGGCACTCTATGGACTAAAACATACTCCTCGAGCCTGGTATGACAGGATAGATGCTTACCTGTCTAAGCTCAATTTCGAGAAAAGTTTGAGTGAGCCAACTTTGTTTATAAAGAAGTCCAAAGATGAGACTTTGCTGATTGTCTCAATATATGTAGATGATCTATTAGTGACTGGAAGCAGGGTCGATTTGATTCAGGAGTTCAAGAAGAATATGCAAGACATGTTTGACATGACAGACTTGGGAATCATGACTTACTTCCTTGGTATGGAAGTAGACCAGTCTGATCAAGGCATTTTTATCAGCCAGCATGCATTTACCTTGAAAATTCTCACTAAGTTTCATATGGAAAACAACAAACCAGTGAGCACACCATTAGCTGTGGGAGAGAAACTAAGCAGCTTTGGAAATGAAGAAAAGGTAGATGAAAAGGAGTATAGAAGCCTGATTGGATGTTTACTTTACTTGACAGCAACCAGACCTGACCTTATGCATTCAGTTAGTTTACTGTCTAGATTCATGCACAGCTACAATACAACTCATTTGAAAGCAGCAATGAGAATACTCAGGTATGTCAAAGGTACTTTGAAGTTTGGTGTAATGTTCAAGAAAGGAAGTGAGCTGAAATTAACTGGCTACTCAGATAGTGACTGGAGTGGATCAGTTGATGATATGAGAAGTACTTCAGGCTACTTCTTTACACTTGGTTCGGGAGTTTTCAGTTGGAGTTCAAAGAAGCAACAAACTGTTGCTCAGTCTACTGCTGAAGCCGAATACATAGCAGCAGCTGCAGCAGTGAATCAAGCCATTTGGCTTAGGAAGTTGCTATGTGATTTGAATGAAGAACAGCTCGAGCCTACTGAAATTTTGGTGGATAACCAGTCAGCAGTTGCCATCTCTAAAAATCCTGTTTTTCATGGCAAAACCAAACATTTTAAGCTCAAGTTTTACTTTGTTCGAGAAGTTGTCCAATCCAAAGAAGTGAGTCTAATACATTGCAGCTCACAAGATCAATTGGCTGACATTTTGACAAAGCCTCTTGGCACAATCAGGTTTGAATTTCTAAGGAAATCAATTGGTGTTTGTTGCCTACAGTCCAAGGAGGAGTGTTGAACATGAACTGTAAAGCAACAAAGGAGCAACTTGGTGCATTTTGTTTATTTTGTTTATTTTGTTTATTTTTAATATTTGTAATGATAGCTATAATTGAAACAAGTTGATATGCAACTTGGTTTCATAATAATAGCTAATATGCTTTCATAATGATAGCTATAATGCTTTCATCTTTTTAATTATTAATTGGCAAGTTGCCAAATTTAGTGGAAATTGTTAGGTAAACATTCCACTTTTGTAACTCTATATTTTGAAATGAAATGAAAATGGTATCATCATTCGGTTTCAATCAAACATATTTTTTTTCCTTTTGCTTGTTAACCGAGAGCTTATGCTCTTGATGCTTTGTGTTTTTCTGCTTGCTGTTTGAAGAGCTTATGCTCTTAGTGTTTCATTGTTTGGTTGTTGCTGCCATTTTATCTAACAGCAACTTGGAAATTCTGTTCCTCCGAGACAACTGGCTTTCAGGTTCCATTCCTAATGAAATTGGAAACTTGATGAAGTTGACCATGTTAGAACTAGACCACAACAATCTCACAGGAAATTTGCCGCAAGGCATTTGCCGTGGTGGATCACTTGAATACTTCACAGCAAATGACAACCAGCTTACCGGACCAATCCCTCAAGGGTTGAAAATTTGCACTAGCTTGAAGAGAGTCTACCTTGAAAGAAACCGACTCAGAGGAAATATATCTGAAGATTTAGGTGTTTACCCAAATCTAAAATTCATTGAATTAAGTGACAATGAATTTTATGGTGAAGTGTCTTCCAATTGGGGGTTGTGCAAAAGTTTAGAGAGCCTATCTATTGCAAGGAACAATCTCAGTGGTACAATACCAGCTGAGATTGGAAACTCACGTCAGATACAAAGGCTTGATCTTTCGTCAAATCATTTAGTCGGGGAGATTCCAAAGGAAATTGCAATGTTGATTTCTTTGCTTGATCTTCGTTTGAATGGGAATCAACTTTCTGGTAGTGTACCCTTGGAACTAGGACTTATGTCCAAGCTTTTTATCTAGATTTGTCTGCAAACCAATTGAGCAAGTCCATCCCTGAAACTATAGGGAATCTGTCCATGTCATTCTACTTGAATTTGAGTATCAATCAGTTTAGTCAAAGAATTCCAATTCAAGTAGGCAAGTTAACTAAGCTGGTTCAACTAGATTTGCGTCACAACATGCTTTCAGGGGAGATTCCAGGGGAATTTCAAAGTTTGCAGAGCTTGGAGACACTAAACCTTTCTCACAATAATCTCTCTGGTGAAATACCAGCCTCTCTGGAGAAGCTCAGAGGCTTGCACACTGTTGACATTTCATATAATGAACTCCAGGGTCCCATTCCCAACTGCCAAGCATTTCTAAATGCTTCAGTACAAGAATTGGGAGGGAACAAAGGATTATGTGGCAATGCTAGAGGATTACCGCCTTGTACACCTTTTTCTAAGAAGGGTCACAACAACAACAAAACCTTTTTAGTAGTTATGTTCTCTCTTTTATCGGTTTCTTGTCTCTTGATTTCATCAATTGCTTTGTTGTTTGCCTTCAAGAGGAAGAAAGATACAGATGAAGAAAGACAAAACAATGCAAGTGATGAAATATTTTTCTCTGTAACTCCCTTTAATGGAAGAAAGTTGTTTGAAGAGATCATTAGAGCCACCAAAGATTTTGATGCTCAATATTGCATTGGGAAGGGAGGATATGAAAATGTATACAAAGCAGAGCTGTCATCAGGAGATGTTGTAGCTGTGAAGAAATTTCATCCGTTGCATACCGGTGAAATGGCAGATCAAAGACAGTTCCTAAATGAGGTAAGGGCATTAGTAGAAACAAGACACAGAAATATCGTGAAGTTCTATGGTTTTTGTTCCTCTGCAGGTCATTCCTTCTTAGTATACAAGTACCTTGAAAGGGGTAGCTTGGCTTCAGTTCTCAGTAAGAATGAAGAATCTAAGAAATTGGACTGGAACAAGAGGGTGAATATTGTCAAAGGTGTTGTTAATGTCCTCTCCTATTTGCACCATGACTGTTCACCGCCCATTGTTCATCGAGATATAACAAGCAACAACATTTTGCTTGATTTGGAGTATGAAGCTCACCTTTCAGACTTTGGCACTGCTAAGCTTCTCAATCCAGAATCATCCAATTGGAGTAATATTGCTGGAACATACGGATACATCACACCAGGTGATTTTTCATTTTACTTCCATAGATGAGATAGCATAGAGGATAATCTTTGTTGTCAACTATTATTTCTTTTTCTTTGCAGAGCTTTCCTACACCATGCAAGTTACTGAAAAATGTGATGTGTTTAGTTTTGGTGTACTGGCATTGGAATTGATAGTCGGGGCATATCCAGGTGAATCTCTCTAATCTATCAATTTTAACAGCAGAAAGCATTCCACTAAACAATGTATTAGATCAAATTCTTTCGCCTCCATCGCCAGAAGTTGTGAACAAACTCGTATTCATCCTGAAGCTGGCTATTTCATGTTTAAATATCAATCCAAAATCTAGGCCAACCATGCACACTGTTTCTCAGCTGGTGTTCGACCACATCTAGTCGCATCTAGGACTCTTTGATCATCATCTAAGATACCACCTTAGAAACGTTTGGTATTTACTCTAATGTTGTTTCTTTAGGTTTTGTGTAGTTATAATGGGTTAATGGATTAGCATTTTTGTACCCTTAATTACCTTTTTCCTTGAGAATTGCTACTAGCTTGTTGGTGGTGCAACAAGAGTTGTTTCCGATTTTTGTCTGTAACAGTTTATCATAAATTGTATTCTAGTATTATCTTTTCAAAGGTTTCACCCTCTAATATTGATTGGGTCCTTCAAAGAGCTAAGCCTTTCGAAGCTTTCAACACCCTCCCTTTGCTATTAATCCAAGTCCTATTGCCTCATATTAGTCCTACATCAATTAAAGGATTCGCTAATCCATTTATTAATGCTCTCAAATTTTAATGTCTTCCCCATTCTTTTTCTCTAAAGGGCCATACCTATATCAACTTCACTTGTATTTCATGGAGTGATTTTCTTTTAATTGAATCTACTTGACCGGCCTCCATTAAGTCCTACATTGAATTAACTTAAATGTAGAACTCAAAGGATGGATGAGGATGTTCTTTGAAAACCTATCTCGCTTTCTTCAATTGTAATACCCAACCCAAAATAAAATCTAATTATCTTTTTAGGATTTTTTTTCTTTTTTTACTAAAGCCTATTATGAAAAATAAAATTGCAATAGGTGGATTAAAAAGAAAGATAAGAGAACAAAACATAAGAGAACAAAATTTGGGGAAAATGGAGGGTGGAAATTGAAGTTCTAGCCATAAATTCCCTGTTTTGATTGTTTAAAGTAATATTTATTAGATTGCTACAATTTGATGGAATTATTTGAAAGAAAATTTCTTAGTGAATTGACTTTGTAAAATTATTAGGTTTTATTTTATCATCTATTAAGACATATAAGTATGATTTTTATTAGATTGAAGGTTCAGTAGATTAATCATAGCTTCCAACACATCAATACTTACTAAACTAATTTGCACATTCAAACCTATATAATCAAGCATAAATAGTTAATAATAAAAAAAAAGTTAAACTATCGAAATTATCTGAGCTTTCTTAAGTTACAAGCCCATCAACCTAGTTACATACTATAAGACTCGAAACATTTATATATATACAAAATAGCTACGAAATGATTCGAGTTGAGCTGAAGAAAATGAATGCTTAAACTTAAGTTTACTAAAACTTCCGTCAGAGACATGCACCCGAAAACAAACATAATCATACACTGAATAATATATACTCAATAATACTAACATAATTTGAACTCAATTGTAAACATAATAAAACCGAATAAACAAATAAGTAAAAAAAGATTGAATATGTTATTCATTAGTGATTTCAATATCAACATTAATGTGCATATACCTATAAACCACTATTCCTTTAGAAGATTCATAATCATTTATCATTCCAACATGTTGATATCCACATTCTCGCTTGCTTACAAATCACATTTATCTTGATGCGCCTTAAGGTATTTGCATTTATTTTTACTATATCAATTTCATATATTATATTTCCATTATTATCAAATTTTACTGATACAAATGTTTGGCATATAATTTCATATTTTAGCCTCTATTAACATAATCAAACTTAAAAACAGATACTCAGATCAATCCACCAACACACCAGTATATGCAACGAAGTGTTGATCATGCATAAATGCACCAATCCCGCCAACTACACTAGGATACTCTCATACCCTCAAGGAATTTGAGCTGACGATGACAATTTGTTATCGATCCTCAAGAAATTAAAGAACCGTCGCAACAGACCCTATGACATGCCAACTATACCTTGACTCTATTCGACAACGTTAATAGAGTAATTTCATTTTTAAAGAACACATATCATTAAGAAAGCATATACATATATAATCAATTTACCAAATGATCGCAAAACACATAGTTGAGTATATACATACCTTTAAAATACCATCTCATTGATAGTTTATCATTTTTGAACATTTTACGAGTTAAACATATTTATATAATTATTTAATGAACTCAAATTATGAGAGTACAAATTAGATTTTCTATTCTTAATGCCCTTAGCTTTCCCTTTGCCTTTCGACGTCTCAATGTCGTCTATAGCTATGTACGAAAAATTCAAATATTAGGAATTTATTAGTTATGCATTTCAGACATAAAAACATGATGGTTAAACATGAATTCATTTCAATCCTTACAAGCCCTTATATTCGAAACAATTGTATCTCACAATTCACCTAATCGAATTTAAATCTGACTAACAAATATAATACAAGAAGCTTCCTACAACCATTTTTTATTATCAAACCTCAAGTTTTCATCCCTTACAATTAAGTCATTAATAACATATAATTTATCAATTTTCTAAGTTTTGATTCAAGTTTAATTTACACTTTTTACTAAAATTTTAACATATTCTACTATTATCTTTATTAATATCAACATGCATGAAATTAAATCTTTTAACTTCAAATATTCTTAAGTTTTTCCATCAATGGAAAACCATATAAAAGCTCACTAATTCACTAGATTAACTAATGGGTTCTTAACAATTATTCCCTATTAACAAAAATCCTATTGAAATTCAAAGAAAAGAACTCGCTAATGCTTGATGCATGGTGCAGCAATGGTGGCTTGATGAAGTATTCTTCTTTCTTTTGTTTGTTTGTCTCAGCCGATTAAGGAAGAAGAGAATTGAATTTTCTGTTTCATCCGATTACTTTCATATTTATATGCATAATTAGCATAACGCTTGACATAATTATTTCACAAATCCATGTTTAATCGACCCATAATATTAGTTAGTGGAATCATTTGACTTTTACTTAAATATTAACATGAATTAACAATGATTTTATTACTCCTAAAGTCCTTGACATAATTATACGCAGGCCACTTAAATATATATTTTTAATTCCCCAATTAAAACCACTTTTCAATTTAGTCTATATACTATAATTATCAATTGATTCAAGTTAATTCCGCTAAATATCTAGTTTTTCAATTTCGTAATTCACACATAAATGTTCTATACTAATTTCTAGCAACTTGTCTAAAATTGAATTATTGGTGTCGATAAAATTAAAGGTCGTTACAATTTACTCCCTTTTTTGATAAAAATGTCAAAGAGACTTCTTCTCGCCCTACGATCTTCTTTATACCAATCCAGCAAAGTGCATAAATATCCAATAAAGTAATAAGGTTTGAGAACAAAATCAAACACAACCACAATTAGCTTCAAGTATGCATAGTACAACTGGTCAGCAAAGGCAGTTATCAACAAATCAATAGCATATTTAATGATATCATCTTTTCCCATGCCAGTTCATAGTCTTGCTCTTTTTCGAGAGAGTCTCCCTTTAAGAGATATAACTTATTTTATTAAACGTCTTATTTTATTGAATATTATTAATCTCTTACTCAAAATTTAGGTAAATTTCATTATAAATGTCACAATTGAATTAATCCATAGACGGATTTAGAAATAATTCAATTCAAGTTTTGTTCAATGTTTTGTAATCTATGTCATTATTTCTAAAAGTCAATCTAGTTCTGATAGCCAAGTTCTTCAATTAGCATTATAGAGGACATAATAATACTAATATTAGTCATTTCCTCTTTCTGATGGCTACGCATCATTTAGATGAACTAATAATATAAGTTTCTTTTGTATTATAATAAATTTCTATAATGTAAATTAATATTAATTAAACCTTAGATAATCAGTGATCAAATATTTGCTTTTTCATCTTATTTTTCATGCAAAAATTATTGAGAATAAAATATAAAAAATATTAAATAGTGATGTGAAAATTGTATTTGTACAAGCCCAATTTTGGGCCCAAAACCCCAAAACCCACTAAGCCACAACCCAAACCAACTTAAACCTACCCAAAACCCAAATAACCTAGCCTAATACATTAAAGAAAAATAAAGGAAAACTTAAAACCCTAGCCGTCAGCACATGCTCCCCACCCATCCACCACCGACGCCTGCAAGTGGCCTCTGCTCCACCACCGTTTGCCTGCAACAATAAAAGAAGAAGAGACAGATTAGTCAAAAAGAGCAAGTTGTAGAAAAAACGCCTATAAAAGGCTGAATCCATTACCATTTGTAAGATCGGCACTTGTGAAATAAAAACAATATTAGATTTCAAACATACAAGCAAAAAATAGAGACCCTAGTAACATCAAAAAGCAAGAAATAACCCAATATCAGAAATCGGAGAATCGAAAATACCAAGATCTAAGGTGATTTTTACTTTACTTTCGTTTTGTTTTCGGAGCCATTTTTTTCTTCTCACTTACATATATATATTAAAAACATAAAAAAATAAAAAAAGGGAGAAAAATAAACCTTTTGGGATTCCGGCCACCGCACGACGGCGGACGGAGGTGGTCCGGCAACTGAGGCTCCACCGGAGAGGAGAAGCTTGAGAGGATTTGGGGGAGAGTTTTTAGCTTTTTCTGGAAAAGAATGAGGAAAATGAAATTTTAAAAAAAAAACTTGACTTTTATAACATGGTAAAACGGCACCGTTTTTGTGCCTAGGGTCTGAACGCCAAAACGGCGTCGTTTTGTTTGACCCGTGTGTGACTCGACTCGACGTCTGAGGATTCGCGTGTTTTCTTTTGATGGTCTAATTCGCGATCGGCCCTTCCGCATTCTTCTGCTTTTAAATTTCATTCTCTTGGCTTTTAATTTATGCCCAGAATTTTTATTTCTTCTCCAATTCGGTCCTTTTGAAGCTGCGCGTTTTGAGACAAGGGGTTATTCCCCATTTTAGTCCCTCCTGGTTGATTGCGCATGCGATTTAATCCCCTCTTCTTTTATGTATTTCAGATTTGTCCCAAAAGTTCTATTTTCAATTCAATTTTGTCCCTTTTCTTTACCTTTTTTATTATTCTATTTTAATTTTAATATTAGTCATGCTATTACATTTATTACTGTTATTATTATGTTTTTATTAGTGTTCTATTATTATTATTTTATTTGATGCTTATATATATATATTATATTATATAGTATTATTAATAGCTTTTAATATTATTATTATTATTACTATTATTATTATATATTAGTGTATATTTTTATGTACATACACGTATATATATATTTTTATATATGGCATTGCTTTTTCATTATTTAATATTTTTATTATATTTGCTCTTTGTATTTCTATATTATTATTATAATTATTATCATTATTATTATATAGTAGTGTGTATTTTCATTACATGTATATATATATATTGATATACGGGATTACTTTTGTTTACTTTACTTTAATATTATTATTATCATCCTTATTGTAATTACTATGACCATTATTAGTATTAGCATTTTTTTTATCAATACTTATATGTATGTATTATGTTTTTTTAATACCATGCATGTTGTGTATATTCTTAAAACTATATCATGTACATATATTTTAATACCACGTATATTTTTATTATTATTTCTATTATTATGTATATATTTCAATACTTGCATGTATGTATTTATGTATTGTTATTATTAGTTACTATTGTATATATATCACTGTTTTCAATAAATATTATTTTTTAGTCTAGTACTACGCTTTTTACATATATATGTTCCCCATTACGTCATATTTACATTATACTATTATTATTCATGTTATTATTATTATCATTAGTTATCATTGTCAGCTCCATTTTACCATGTTCTATTTATTTCTATTTTATTTACTTATGCATTCGACCATTGCATTTTCTTCATGTATTTGTTTATATTACTAAACTTTGCTTTTATCTTCTTATAATTGCTCATATCATTGTTATTAACACTGTCGCACTTATTATTGCGTATTAGCACCATAATTTGCTTTCGTGTTTTACTATAAACCACGCTATATTCTTAATCAATACATTAAAAAAATTTCTTTCATAAAAGTAATATTCCGTATTTGGTAATTCGAAACAATCGTGCCCTAACTTACTGGGTTTCGACTTCTTCTCATCTTACCTAAATAACGGAATATTCTTTTTAATCAGTATGATTTAAAAAATGCTTATTCTCGGAGACACGAAGTGTTGTGCCCTAACTTACCAGGTATGATATCTTGTCACCTCGAAATAAGAATTTGTTTTAAATAAAGGCAACATTCGGTGTTTGAGAATTCGAGAAAACGTGCCCTAACTTACTGGGTTTCGATTTCTCTCGTTTATTCTAAATAATCGAATACCCTTTTATAAATTAAAATCCACAAATTTCATAAAAGGCAAGCTTGTTCTCGAAAATTCAAGATGTCGTGTCCTAACTTACTGGATGTGACATTTTATATTTTGAGACGAGAAGGTCTTTAACATCTGAGCATTTTTAAAGAGAGATCATATTTCAAAGTCTTTCAAGTTTTCAATTTTCGACACTAAGACACTAATTAATCAACTAGGTAACAATTTTTGGGCGTTACGAGGGTGCTAATCCTTCCTCGTGGGTAACCGACTCCCGAACCTATTTTCTTGATTTGCGTAGACTAAAATCGTTGTTCAAATAAATCAAACCATTTATTAAAAACAACCACTTTTACAAGGTGATCTAATCACACCTAAAAAGATTGGTGGCGACTCCCGTTTTAATTTTCGTTTTCAATATCAAGTCGATCCCCGTTTTCCAAAAAAAATGGTTACGACAGTATTAGTCTAAAATAATTAAAAATATTACAAGTAAATTACGGTGAATAATTAGGGCACAATTTCTAACAAAAAGTACATTCTTAGGTTTGAATGAAGCTCTCTTATATTTTCCTTTAACATAAGCTTCACATATTTTGTCATTTTCAAAGGATAGCTTATGCAATCCAACAACTAAGTCTTTCATAACAAGTTTAGAAATAACATTCTATTGGAAAATTTGATTAAGAAAATTGTTGTTTTAGATACAACAAAAGTTTACTTTTTTTGTAAAAATTGAGCAGTTTTTTTATTTATAGCAATAAATTTATTGACCGAAATAGTACATGTGCTTTGTATGAGGCGATTAAGTCGATCCCAACTTTCAACCGAACTACCTTCTTCACTATTCTTGAACCATGAATTACCTCGAATGTAGGCTTGAGCAACACAAATCGTATCTCTAAATGAAAATTTTTAATTAACTTTCAATAGGTAAGTTAATTTCTCTCTTTCACTAGTAACTATACATTTTTTCTAGAAAATAAAATTTATTCTTGTTAAATAAATTTTCACTATTTTCTCACAAAATAACCAAATTGTATGATATGTGTGTAAATTGTTTAACTGGTAGCTCTTATTTTTAGAGAAAATGTATAAAAGTTCTATTTGAATAATGTCTAATTAAATAATAATATTTTAATAAAAATACAATACTCTAGTAGAACTATAGTACAGGGGGTGGTGACACCTAGAGGTGATCATGGGCCGGGCCGGGTCGGGTTAGGGCCTGGCCCAGACAAAATTTTAGACCCATCTACTAGGCTCGGGCCCAGCCCGGCCTAAAATAAAATTGCTAAGCCAGAGCTCGGCCCGGCCTGGCCCATATTAATTTTTTTTGCTTATTTTATTAAATAAAAAAATTTAAAAATATAATAAATCAAATATATTTAAAAAATAAAAATAAATATTAAAACAAATAAAAATAATACTAAAACAATTCTTAAAACAATACACAAATTGACAATATAATAAAAAATATTTATATTAAAATTTTAAAATGATTAAAAATAAAATAAAAATATATTAATATATAATTTGGGCCGGCTCGGGCCAAAAAACTCTTACTCGAGGCCCGGCCCGTTTTCTAAACGGGCCTCTTTTTTGCCCAAGCCCATTTTTCGGGCCTATATTTTTATCCAAACCCTCCCATTTTTCGGGCGGGCCTTCGGGCCGAGCCAGACCGCCCGGCCCATGATCAGCTCTAGCGACACCCTTAGTAAAACACTAGGGTTTGCTGCCACTTACATGGTATAACGCCAAGTTGGATTTTTCTTGTATTGGGTCTAATTTTATGTGTTTCTTGCACTTTAATCCAACACTCGTAATTTACCCAACCCAAAATCTATTTTCTAAAATATTAATTAATTAATTTTTCAATTAAATTATTTTATAAACTCAATTATAATTCCGCTAAAGTCATTTCAATTTTATCATATCATAATTTATTAGAAAATATATTTAATTGTTCTATTCAATAAATCTATGGTGACTAATTAATTTAATCCATACTTCAGACTCTATTAATTTAATTGTAATTAAATAAATAATAACTTGAAGAAATCATATTAATTCCTATGTCATTTTTGTACTTAGCAAAAAAATGCATTCACCGTGAATAGTGATACATGTGATCTGTTTTTATTACTTCGTCATTTTCATTCATTCCATATTATTGGTTCTGCATACAATTCGTTTATAGTTATCTCGAGCTAGAGAGTGACCAATTGAACATATATAATTAGGATCAAATAATTTGTAATTAAGTTCTAATTTTTCTCATATTAATTATAACATTATTCAGTGAAGAAGTCATTCCACTAAAGTATCATGATTAAGCTCTCCCGTATTATATATCATTACGAAAGTCACTCATTGAGTGCTCGTCCAATGACTTTATTATAAGTGTGTTAAGCTTATAGGATATTCTTAATCTCTTGGGGATAAATCAGTTCTCCCAATATGATCATATATTTTATCTCATAGTAAGTATTACATCTTTTATGAAAAGTCAATTACTAACAAATAGTAATTAAATTATTTATCACAAATACAAATAACTCATGACCGCACTACTTTTCATCTATCATGTAATGTCAATGAGAGCATATCATTTACAATTTAATTGGGATATGAATTCTACTGTTGTGAAATGATGCTACATACTGCAGAAGTTGTATACTCAATGCATCAACTTTCAGTTCCTTACCTATTTGAACTCAAACTTTCACTTACATAAAATTATATGAGTCATGCATACATAGTTCATCATTCACTCAAGATTGAGGTATGTCACACTATAAAAGCCACAAGTGAATAGACTCATAGACGGATCTAAGATTTATTTTACTTGGGTCCTATCTGATCTATTGCCAATCCAATCAGTCACATCCATGTATCTATCTTTTGGGATTTAATTCGCTTCGATATCCAAGGCAATGTATCTCATCAATTGGACTTGATAAATTTTATATTAGTCTTTTAATTGATTTACTCAATTCCAATTAGACTAATGATATGTGTAGATCATCTACTAATATAAGCTATCTTTCCCCATTACGATCCTACCACACAATGTCGCTTAATATTAATTAAACGTTAGATAATCAGTAAACTAATATTTGCTTTTATTTTACTTTGTGTGCAAAAATCATTGAAGAGAATATACAAAAGATATTAATAATATTGATGCATATTTATTCAAACCATTAATATGTTCAAAAAATTACCAGTACCTAGTCAAAAATACTGCACTAAAGACACTAGATCCCAACACATTCATGCTAACATGTTCTAATTTTCTATGCCATAACCAATATGCCTCTTCACTATTTGTCATAAAACAAGAATGAAAAGAACGTAAAACATCTAGATGCACCACACATATTACGTAACCTATGACCTACAAAAATCATCCCATTAAACTCTATATTTACAACTTTAGAATGAGGTTTTAAGGATATTTTCCTTGAGACATTTAACAAAAAAACACATTTTCAATATGAGTGAAAGTATTTTTTCTAATAGAACCAATGTTTTTAATATTCTCGGAGTTGTCACCAAATGTTACATCTCTTCCATCCTTCGGCATCAATTCCATGAAATAGCTCATCTTTTGTCATGTCCCTTAAGCATACACTCGAGGTAACATGATGCCTTCTTTGACATGTTAATCTCTCATCCTCTTACAAACACAAAGTCGAATCTTAATTTTTGATCCCCAAATTTTCTTAGATCCTTTGAAACTACTATCAACAAATTTTGTTCTTTCTGGATTTCACTTTAATATTTTGAGTAGTGCTCATTTCCTTTGAAATCCATACACTCCTAGTGAATTTAACCCATCAAGTGACAATCCTCAAGGGGATAAATTTGTCTATCATATCCCAACATGTAAAATCCATACACTCTTAGTGAGTTTACCACTTTAAGTGATAATCCTTAAGGGACAAAGTTGCCTCTCATTATCTAGTTTGTGACAATTGGTACAAGAAAGTGAGGGATCATAAATATAACTTTGATTGATAAAGAAGTTTTTGAATTGTGTTTTCTTTTTTAAAAATCTTTAAGCCGTTTGGACACTATAACGTGATTGGATGAAAGTGTAAATACTAAAGTAATTGCAAGGAATTTTAATATCCTAATCGTGTCTAATTGGTAGAGTGTAATTATATTGTAATTCCTTATGTCATCTTTAGTAGTAGATATTGCAATTACACAACTGCATAATTATAAATTCTAAAAAAATATTAAATATAATAAAAAATTATAAATAATACTTGAGAAAAAAAATTTCTCTAAAAAAAGTAACAAAACCTAAAATCAAATCATTGTATATATCATGTTAGTCCAGGAAAGTTTTCAACAATTCAATTACTAATAAAATTAACAAAGAAAATAAATATCCTGTGTAAATTTGTCTAATTACTCTACCATTCCAAATTTGTCGGGTTCTTTCTCTATAACATTAGACATATACTCCTTGTTAATTGGTCATTAACCTAAAATAAATAAGTAACAATGTAGTTTTGTTAATTTTAATATAATCAATTCATAATAAATATTATGCAATTTAGTCAATCATTTAGTTGGTTAATTATTTCTCATCAATAAAAATTTCAAATCATTTAAACAACATAGTAAATTAGCATATTACTATATTTTAAAAAATAAAATATGTCCTAAATTTGAAACATTATTATTGTAAAAAAAAAGACTTTTTAAGCTTAAATCATATATCAGCATATTCGGAAAGCCATAAGGTAATTGGACTAAGTGTAATTATTTATAAGTTATATAATTACTCTAATTTTTACCCTTAAAAATTAGAAAACTCGATTAGAGTACTCCAATGACACTCAATTAAGTAGAACTCACAAATTATAGCGATTACCCAAATATGACATTACTGTGCAATTACAAACAATTATACTCTAATACAATTATTAAATAACTTTTCAAACACCCCCTTAAAACATAATTCATCTTTGTCAAAAAAATAAATAAATTGTGTCTCAAGTATGTCATTAAGCTTTTGATGCCCAGAAAGTTAGAAATTGAAGTATGCAAATTCATTTTCTTTTGCTCAAATTATAAAATTTAACTTACATATCATTTACTTTTGTTTCAAAATCACTTTTGGCTTTGGTTAATGATTCATTTTCTCCCTACATCTTTGAATTCATTTTTGGGTGAATGTGTAATTTATCTCTTGAATTTATCCAAAAATATATAATTTGTATTTTCTTTTTTTATATAATTGATATCTGAATTTATATTCATTTACACACTTTGATACCTCTATTCTGACATTGTTAATTTGTGATGAGGACGCACAAGCAACCAATCTTATGGTGACACCCATTTGTGAGGCCGAACTGCATTTCAAGAATTAACCTTTAGCAGCTATGTCTAGAAGCTACAGTTCCATTCTTGTCTTTGCCCAAGCTTGAACAGTTTGGCCTTGGTATAAATTAGATGAAATTTTTGTAACAATCCTGTCTTAAATCAATCAACTCATGAACTCGCCAACATTGATTTGTCACTATACTCAATCCTAAGCTTTTTTTAGTGATACTTACACTAGAATTTTCGTAACACTTAAAACCTAATGATTAGTTTCATTTACCAAAAAAAAGGAAAAAAAAACTATAAATGATTTAGGTGTAATCTTCATCTACAAAATGTAGATGGATTGATATCAAATTTCCAATAATAGATGGAGCTTACATGTATTTTTTACTGCATTACTACTTAAATAAAAATACGGAGTTGAAAGTGAAAGGGCTTTACAGGGTGGTATTGTTAGAGATGATCAAGGAATCATCAGTCTTACATTGTTAGTTGTTTGTCAAACTTTGGCTTGATTTTGGATACACTATCATCATTCAATCTTCGGGTTAGTGTTGTTTTTAACCGCATCACTTCACTTCTCTTCCGACTTCCCGTCTTGAATGTGCTTCTTTTTTTTTTTTAATGCGTGGTCAAGATTTGAGTTCTTTCGTTTTCTGCTCGCAATATGTTCGTCATTTGTCCTCTTAGAAATTTTCATTTTTAGTTCTGGTATCTTAGTTCTTGTTTTGGAACCCTGAATTCATTGAAACATTATCAATTTTTGTTTCAGTTATAGTTAGAACAGTGAAATATTCATTTGTACACATCTCCCACTTCGAGCCTCGTATGATATTTTATACTCGTTTAAATTACAGGGGGGTTGGTATAAACTCTGAAATGCTTTTGCTTGGGACCCAAGGAGACAAAAGAGAAAAGCGTATTGCCTGTGTGAGTGCCCAAAATAAAGATGGAGAGTCTATGATAAGCCAACTATAAAAGATACCAACGACCATTAACAAAGACTTAGATACAAGTCGACACTGGTTTGAGAAATGGGTGAGACTTATGTTACTACATTGTATTCATTTTTCGGCATCTTCTGTTTCAAGTGTCATGTGACAATTTTAACTCTGTAATAGCACAAAGTTTGTCTGAAATGCGATTGCTTCGGACCCAAAACAGAAAGAGAGACGCTTTTAGCCTGTGTGAATCAAAAGGGACAGTGTATCATACGTCAAGACTGAAAGGGGAAAAGGTCTCTTGACCTTGAATGGGGCTAACATAAATTACTATAATACAAAGACTTCAACTTTGGCGTGAAACATGGGTGAGAGACTTTTAATAGTTATTTTGATCGTACAGGCAACTGCAATTAACCTATATATAGGGAGATAAAAGCTTATTGCCTGTTTGAATGTCCAAGTCAAGAGGGAGAGTCTATCAAAAGTACAGTACAAAAAATTGCCAACGAAATTAACGGAATAACATAAACGAATAGAATGCGAAGACTTAGTGGGATGGATTTATGTTACTACACTGAATCCATTTTTCCACATCTCCATTTTGTAGTCTTATATGACAGTTGTCTTCTTGACACTAAATCGGCCAACATAAATTATTATAATACAAAGACATAAAACTATGGAGTGAAAAATGGGTGAAAGACTTATAGTTTTTTTTTATTCGAGGGTTGAAAGACTTAATAGTTAGTTTGATCGTACAGGCTACTACAATTAACCTATATATAACCATCATATCACGGTTGTTACTTGCATGCAGAGCATTTGTTAATCATGAAGAGTTTAACCTTGCTTGCTCCTTTACTCTTTTGTGTTACTTTACTATGTTCTTCTCTTAATGTTGCTTCTGATTCTGCAGCAGAAGCATTGGCAATCCTCAAATGGAAAGCCAGCCTTCAAAGCCAAAACCATTCTGTTTTGCTTTCCTGGAATACTTCCAACAACCCAAATACCAAAACAAGTCCTTGTGCTTGGTTTGGAATCCATTGCAACCATGCTGACAGTGTTATAAAGATTAACCTCACTGGCTATGGTGTAAAAGGTACGCTCCATTTATTTCCATTCTTGTCTTTGCCTAATCTTGCAGAGTTGGACCTTAGCACCAATGAACTTTATGGCATAATCCCACCTAAAATCAGTCAGCTCTCCAAACTCACCTACCTCGATTTATCCTTTAACCAGTTCTCTGGGCAAATCCCACCTGAAATTAGCCACCTTGTACATCTTCAGACCCTCCACCTTGCTGGAAATCAGTTGAACGGCTCAATTCCTCGAGAAATTGGTCAGCTCAAATTTCTCACTGACCTTGCCTTGTGTAGCAACAAGCTAAATGGTTGCATTCCTGCTTCTCTCGGTAAACTAAGTTGACTTGTTTCCTTGCTTCTCTATAATAATTCCCTTTCTGGTCCCATTCCTCCAGAATTGGGAAACCTTAGGAATTTGGTTGAAGTTTACCTGGACACCAACCGTCTAACTGGTCCAATCCCTTCCACATTTGGAAACTTGAAAAACCTGAGGGTGCTTCACATGTTTAACAACAGTCTTTCAGGTCCCATCCCCTCCGAGTTAGGGAATATGGAATCTCTTTCTGAAATAAGCCTTTATCACAACAATCTATCTGGCTTGATCCCAACCTCATTTGGTGACTTGAGATTTCTTACACTTGCCCACCTCTATGAAAATCAACTCTCTGGTCCAATTCCTGAGGAGATAGGAAACTTGAATTCTCTTGTTGACCTAGAGTTGAGTGAAAACCAACTCAATGGCTCTATTCCTGCTTCACTTGGCAATTTGAGCAACTTGGAAATTCTGTTCCTCCGAGACAACTGGCTTTCAGGTTCCATTCCTAATGAAATTGGAAACTTGATGAAGTTGACCATGTTAGAACTAGACCACAACAATCTGACAGGAAATTTGCCGCAAGGCATTTGCCGTGGTGGATCACTTGAATACTTCACAGCAAATGACAACCAGCTTACCGGACCAACCCTCAAGGGTTGAAAAATTGCACTAGCTTGAAGAGAGTCTACCTTGAAAGAAACCGACTCAGAGGAAATATATCTGAAGATTTAGGTGTTTACCCAAATCTAAAATTCATTGAATTAAGTGACAATGAATTTTATGGTGAAGTGTCTTCCAATTGGGGGTTGTGCAAAAGTTTAGAGAGCCTATCTATTGCAAGGAACAATCTCAGTGGTGCAATACCCCTGGAACTAGGACTTATGTCCAAGCTTTTGTATCTAGACTTGTCTGCAACCCAATTGAGCAAGTCCATCCCTGAAACTATAGGGAATCTGTCCATGTCATTCTACTTGAATTTGAGCATCAATCAGTTTAGCCAAAATATTCCAATTCAAGTAGGCAAGTTAACTAGGCTGTTTCATCTAGATTTGAGTCACAACATGCTTTCAGGGAAGATTCCAGGGGAACTTCAAAGTTTGCAGAGCTTGGAGACACTAAACCTTTCTCACAATAATCTCTCTGGTGAAATCCCAGCCTCTTTTAAGCATCTCCGGGGCTTGTACACTGTTGACATTTCATACAATGAGCTCCAGGGTCCCATTCCCAACTGTCAAGCATTTCTAAAAGCTTCAGTACAAGAATTGAGAGGGAACAAAGCATTATGTGGCAATGCTAGTGGGTTACCGCCTTGCACACCTTTTTTCTAAGAAGGGTCACAACAACAACAAAACCCTTTTCATAGTTATGTTCCCCCTTTTATTGGTTTCTGGTCTCTCGATTTCATCAATTGCTTTGTTGTTTGCCTTCAAGAAGAGGAAGAAAGATACAGATGAAGAAAGACGAAGCAATGCAAGTGATGAAATATTTTTCTCTGTCACTTCCCTTAGTGGAAGAATATTGTATGAAGAGATCATTAGAGCCACCAAAGATTTTGATGCTCAATATTGCATTGGGAAGGGAGGATATGGAAACGTGTACAAAGCAGGGCTGTCATCTGGTGAAGTTGTAGCTGTGAAGAAATTCCATCCATTGCATACCAGTGAAATGGCAGATCAAAGACAGTTCCTGAATGGGGTAAGGGCATTAGTAGAACCAAGACAAAAATATTGTGAAGTTCTACGGTTTTTGTTCCTCTGCGGGTCGTTCCTTCTTAGTATACAAGTACCTTGAAAGGGGTAGCTTGGCTTCTGTTCTCTGCAATGATGAAGAATGTAAGAAATTGGACTGGAATGAGAGAGTGAACATTGTCAAAGGTGTTGTTCATGCCCTCTCCTATTTGCACCATGACTGTTCACCGTCCATTGTTCATCGAGATATAACAAGCAACAACATTCTGCTTGGTTTGGAGTATGAAGCTCACCTTTCAGACTTTGGCATGCTAAGCTTCTCAATCCAGACTCATCCAATTGGAGTAATATTGCTGGAACATACGGATACATTGCACCAGGTGATTTTTCATTTTACTTCCGTAGATGACATAGCATAGAGGATAATATTTGTTATCAACTATTATTTCTTTTTCTTTGCAGAGCTTTCCTACACCATGCAAGTTACTGAAAAATGTGATGTGCTTAGTTTTGGTGTGCTGGCATTGGAATTGATAGTCAGATCATATCCGGGTGAATTTCTCTCTAGTCTATCAATTTTCACTGCTGAAAGCATTCCACTAAACAATGTGTTGGATCAAAGGCTTGCACCTCCACTGCCGGAAGTTGTGAACAAACTCATATTCATCCTGAAGTTGGCTGTTTCGTGTTTAAATATCAATTCAAAATCGAGGCCAACCATGCACACTGTTTCTCAGCTGCTGTTCAACCACATCTAGTCCCATCTATGACTCTTTGATCTTCATCTAAGATACCACCTTAGAAACGTTTGGTATTTGCTCTAATGTTGTTTGTTTAGCTTTTGTGTAGTTATCATGGGTTAATGGGTTAGCATTTTTATACCCTTAATTACCTTTTCCTTGAGAATTTGTAGTGCAATAGGAGTTGGTTCAGATCTGTCTGTAACAGTTCATCATACGTTCTATTCTAAGGAATAAAAGGGTGTTACCTGACCCTTATATTTTCAAACTTTTATGCCCTCTATTTTAATTATGATTTAGACAATTAACTTCTGTTTTTGGCAAAGTTCACTTATTTTTCTGAAGAACTTGACATGATGTTCAATTATTTTTCAAATTCCAAGTGAGAAAAAGGGAAATTGGGGCATAAGATTTGCAACATTCCTAAGCAGAAATTGAAGTCCTTGAACGTGATAAAAATATCATACATCCAAAGTTTGGCTCGACAAGACAACAACAAGACAACAGAATAATACAAGTTGCAACTACATAATAAACAACTAGAAGCAAAATTTTTCTTCTACATCCTTAGGACTCTTTCCAAAGCTGATGATCCGCTGATCTGAGGCTGTAAGCCTTCTCATCAAAGACTTCAGCACCAGTAGCTTCATGTTACATTCTCTATCTAGTAATCCCAGGACATTTACTTATTTTGTACTGAACAAGCTAGCAAACTTTGGACGAACAACAACACTTTGGCAAAGTGACTTCGATCACTTCTTGAGGAGGTTCCTTGAGAAAATTCTCTTGCAATATGGGCTGGTACGAAGGATCGTGTGTGGTCGAACCGCATCGACTAGAGAAGCATGTAGAGGACCCTACTCAAGACAAAATTGATTATGTGATGAAGAGAATTCCTATGGGAGGTTTCATGCGGATTTGAACTAGTTATGAATCAAAGCATAAAAAATGGCAGAAGAAATGACAAGTTGTTCCCTTACCTTGGTTACTACTAAAGCAGATTGAATTACATAGTTGGCAAATGGGTCTTGCAATAATTGTTCAAAGTGAACAACAGAGGTTAACTCACGGATGATCTGGGACCTACTCTCTGCAAAATGCTTGAGGCATTTTTCAACCACATGGCTGCTAAATTTTTGCATTGAGAGATGAACATAGTGCCCTTTGAACTGATATAGTAAGTTTCCAGAGTTGACCTTCAGCTCTATAATGTACTGAACAACATAGTTCCTGTTTCAGACAACAAAAGAAGACTACAAATGAGAGAGAGAGCGCCATTACTACAAATGAGAGAGAGAGCGCCATTTTCTTGATGAAATCCTTGTCATTCATGATTATATATGGTTCAAAGGATGAGTCTATTTCTAATGTAGGAAAGTTGTTACAGGGCCTTTTTTTTCCTTTTAGGTACTCTGATATGCCAACAAGAAAGACAATTAAAGCTATGAAGAATCTAATTGTAGAAAATAAAAAATCCAAAACATATATTGCAGCTAATGACACAAAAGCTGAACCAGAAAGCACAGACAGCATTTTGATTCATAGCCAACTAATTATAACTAATAAGCATGTTAGCATTCTAGATGTAAAATACCCATCAATATTAGATAAATATGATGCAAATGTTATGTACTTACCAGCAGGTTTTTGACACATGAAAGCTTGTCTGGCACCACATTGAGATCAAGATGCTAGCTTGTCATGTATTCTCAATACCAATGAGTACATACCATACTCATTTGACATTTGGTAGAAGGAACAGAAGTGGCTGAAGAATTAAATACCAAAAGAGAAATGGCTACGATTAATGACTCTCAAAAACCTGATCTATTGGCCGTAGACAATCCCTAAGGATGCATCCATTCAACTCTAATGGAAGATGCCAGTCATCACCCTATTCTATGAATTAAGATTGTTATCCTATCATGAATTTTACATGATGATACAATTCATTAGCATGCTAACCACATAAATATGTAAGTGGGTTGCTTCTTTAATTAAGCTGGATTCAAGTTTACTCAAGTAATCAGAACCAGCAATGGAAACCTAATTTGTCAGAAAACTAGGAAGCAAAGAAATAAACAATCAGAGCTTCACTTATTACCCGAAAGGATCCTGAGCAAGAAGAAGTCCATTTCTGGAAATTTGAGTGATTAGCTTATCTCGATGTGGTCCATTGGAATGAGCAATGCAACGTTGCAACACACAGCAGCCATGGCGATGAGTGGCGATATCTACGCAAAATTTTGCAGCAGCATCAAAAATAATCTGCATCAACCAAAAAAGTTTAAGAATCAAAATTTAGAAAAAATATAAAATGTTAGGTCATACGAAAATGCATAAAATCAAAGTAGAGATAGAATTCTTAAAACAGAAATGCACCAAGCCTGCCAACTACGGTATGAAACGAAGCATACTTCATGATGAATTTGGACAAAATTCTGTAAGTTTACAACTCAACACAGGAGTGCTTGATCAATCATAAGAAGTTGCAAGGTACAAGAGTTTCTTCCAATGGACTAAGAACTCTTCAAGTGTTTTATTTAATATCTATCTCACTTGCTATTATAACCTGTAACATGTTGGTTCATCCCATGGAAAGAATATTCGCATTAATAAATATTTGAAAAGATTGAACAGATTCCTTCTAACAGGCTCCTTGGACACATGTCAGTTGACTGTCATGCATCGGCAATATGCAAATAACCAAATAGCCATAATTAAGCCTGTAGAAGAAAGGCTTTTGCCTGTTTACAACACACTCCTACAAACAATGAGTTAAAATATACTAAGAGTATACATACAAAGAATACCCTAAACCGACGAAGAGGAGCTACATGTTCAAACAGAACATCGATGTGATCTCTAACCTTCAAACTTTGTATTGAATCAAAACCAAGGTATGCCTCCAAATGGCATCAGAGACAAAATTAAGTGCATAGGTAATAGGCCATAGAATAAAGACCCCCAAAATAGCCATACAATTTTCTTTGGAAGAATTGAGTACCCTTTGTCAAGATGAAATACATGGGAACAAGACATATGTTCAAATAATTAACTAGAGATAGACCAAGCAGTAGGTTAGCATGATGAAATGAGACTGTAGTTGAAGGCCAGATTCTTTAATACAGTTCCTGTTGATTTATTAATTAATGAACCTACAACATGCTACTGAAACAAAGAAAGTTGGATGAGTAAAAATCATTTAATACAATGCAAAAGATTCATGTTGCATAAACTGTTACTAAACAATGTAAAATGTGCATTTTGAGACTTAAAATATAAGTCATCGTCAAAAAGAAAACTCATGATGGTATCATAACATGACCTTCACAACATATTAAACAAATAGTAGTGAACCACACATGAAAAGTGATTCATTTTAGTGATAAAATATGATTCTAAGTAACAATTAGCCCAAAACAAAAGGAACTTAGAAATGTGCATGATTAGGATAATTTACGAGAACAAATATTAAACCTCAAAAGTTAATTTACCCCTCATCTTTATACCTTATTATCTTCATTGTTAAGACATTGCAAGCAGCGCTGCAACACATGATTCCCATTAAGATCCTTGATGAGATCAAGAATTCCAGGTTTAAGAGCAGATTTGATAAGAGAAATCTGTTGTCTGGATTTGAGAGTCTCAATCAACTTCTGTACCACACGTGTACTGAAATATAGCACAGTGAATCCCCTTAGCAACATATATATATTGACAAACAATATCATTAAAAAGAAAAGAAAATGAATGATAAATGAAGCAAATACCCATATGTGTTCAAGGAAATCCTCACTAGCTGTCCGGTTTCTTTGGTCACAGTGAGAATAATCTGCAGCCTTTGGTCTTCGTTACACACATCTAGCAACTTTTGGACAAGGTAGTTTCCGAAGGGATCCATCATTAGTTCAACAATGTTATCAATAACCTCAGTGAATATAATTTGAACATCCAAGCAGCCTCCTTCATCAAATATCCTTTGTAGAAAGCGACAACCTTTCTGGTCCTTAGCCATGTAATATATACAACCTTGAAACTCAACTAAGGAATATGGACTTGGCATCAGTGTCACATTTTCTCCATGTCTTTTATCAAGTTTAGAGTTTTTCTCTTGCAGATTTTGCAAGCCAAACTCCTTGAGAGTCTTTTTCTTACAACATTTGAACGAATCAAAGCCCTTATTGTCGATATCATATTTCAAACCTCTTCCTTGAATGATAACACTATGATCCTCCATTACATTCTCCTCAAGAGGAATCTTACTGTGCAAGAACCCAGGAGAACTCAATGAATCAATGGCAGCTCTTCGTCCATTACCATCAATTCCACATTGCTGGGAACAAACAAAAGGGTTACCAATGTATGGCCTAGTGGTAAAAGCACCCTGCAGCAGCATCCCCCTATTATCCAATCCCCTACCCTGTTCCATTCTCTGCTCCAAAAGATAGTTTCTTTGGTTATCATGCCAACTCGGTACTGAAGACAAATCATTGGACTGATTGTAACCAATACTATAAGACCCAAATGAATCACCCTTTTCGTATCCAGTACCTTGCAGCCCAAGAAAGGTGGACCTGAAGACATCACCACCATCTAAACACATCGAAACTTGTTGTGGAGACGATTGAAACCCTTTGTTAAAACCATCGTAAGAACCATATTTTTCAGCATGATAAGACGAGACATCACCAAAATTGAAGGCGAAACCATCTGGGTCCCTTTCAAATTTCCTCATTTGACCAGAAGTATCCCCATCCCTTTCATCATCTCTAATATGCATTTGATACAGATTCTCACACAAACCAAAACCATCATCGACCAACTTATTTTCATTGACGTTCTTGTTTCTGTAATGGGAATCGGGTAACCGTTTAGAATCCAACCAGAGTCCACAGTGATGAAACTTGGGGTGGTGGTGATGGTGGAGTTGTTGTTGGTCCTCAAATGGTGGAGTATCTTCGGGTGAAGAAGGGAACCCATTGGTGAAAGAGTTTGAAGGAGAAGGAGAAACTCTACCCTTTGTTGAATGGTGTTGAAGATTGAGCAATGGAGGAGAAGCCTCAGAGATCTCACTACTAAATAAAGTTCCCAGCTCACTGTTTCTCTTCATGTCCCTTGTCATCATCTTCTGCTCCTTCTTCTCACCCAGTTTATACATCTTCAAAAAAAAAAAAGAAAAAGAACCCAAATTTTTACAGATACAAAGAAGCAAAAACCCAAATGTGATTTTTTTTTTTGGTTTTTTTTTTACGTATAACAAAGTTGACAAAAGAGAAGAACACCAATACCCAGAAAAACAAAAAGACGTTTCCTTTTCAGATTGATTTTTTGGTTGATTTGGTTTTGGGTTTCTTTTAAAGAGAAAAATGATGGGTTTTTTTTGTATGCGAGAAACGGTTACAAAAAAAAGGATGGTGTACGGTAAGGATTATTGACGTTTTAAGCTCACGCCATTGGAGTGAGGTGAGCCGGCACTATACTGTGAAATACCAAAAAAAAAATTTACAGAGAAAAAAAAGAGAGGATCTTTTTCGAAAAAAAAACAAGCTTTTTCTTTTATTGTTTTTTCAAATGATTTAAGATTTTTTTTAGCTAACTGAATCTAAATAGACAAATACAAAAAAATCCTAACTTCTTTGGCGAAAAAACCTGCTTGATTTTTGTTTTTATTAATTGACCAAATTATTTTTATTCATTTTTTTTTAAAATGTTGTTGTTGATCATAAAAATTTACTTTTTGATATTTTTCCTTAAAAAAATAAAAAATATCTACCTGAAAATAAGGGTCTAAATTTTATTTTTAATAACAATAAATATTACTTTAAGCATTGTTATTGCCTAAAAATATATAAACAAATCCATGTCAGTGTTGAAAGCTATGACCAAGTTTTCCTATCTTATAGATACCAACCTTCATTTATTTCCGTACTTGCTCACATTTGCCAAGTCAAAAATTAAACTTAAATAATCTGAAATTTATATTTATTTTTTTAAAAAAATAGAAAAAGAAAAATGGATTATTTGATTAACAAAAGGATTTATCTTTCAACTACCAGATTGGATTTGCCTGAACTATCACGTCAAAAAGACAAACTAAAAAATTTGAATTTTATTTTGAAATAAATAAATTATGATATAGCTTATAATTATTTATTATTTTGGTAAAAGAACATTTTATCTAAAAAAAAAAATCAAAGCAATTCCATCCTTTGAATTTCAAAAAAGAGTCACTAACGATTGTTAATCACAATGTTATTTTATTTTTTGGTCAGTTTTGCATTTTTTAATGGTATGGTAACAAATTTATACAATATACCACAATATTTATATATTCAATCAATATTTTAACAGAATTTGTTATTAATAATCAAAATATGTAAAATTAGAAGAAAACATTAATGAATTTGAATAAATGATTATCTAGATTTAAATAAATCTGGACAATAATATGTCTAGGTTCATTCAAGAAGTAATTTTTAATAATTATTTTAAACTATTTTTATTTTTTTTAAAATAGTTAATATGGTATGTTACGTGTCATTTCCTTCTGGCTTCCGTTAGCCACATGAGTGTCTTTAATTGTCAAATTGGTCAACTAAACCTAGTTGATTTTTTTTTTGTCATTAAAGACAAAATAGGGTATACTTTTTTAGGGCTCAATTGATTTTTTTTTTCATTTTTTACTAAGGGCCTTTTTGACATTTAAACCTTATAACTATAATAATTAAATAAAAGTAAGAATCATCGGCCTGACAAAAAAATAATAGTTATAAAGAAATCAATTTGATACTATTATGTCACAAGTCGCATATTAAAGCTTGTGATGAATGCACACAAAATTTCCCATGAACATTAATTAATTTAATGTGACTCATTTGATCCACTTGAACTGACATGATTTGTATAACACATAGAAAAAGTTATCTATTTAGAGCCTTGGTTGCTTAGTAAAATATTCTAGTAAAATTAGAGTTACCATGGTAAATATTGTAAATCATAAGGGATAAGATTGTATAGAGTTTAAATTCCTTAGGACTCTCATCTTGTAAATAGGTTTTAATCTTAACCGTTGATGTAATTTAAATTATATCGTTGGATCTGAGATAACTTAGCTATAAATAGAACTCTTTCATCTCATTTGTAATTATTCCATTTAGAGTTAGTAACTATACTTTGAGAATATTTCCTCAAACACTTGGTGTGTTATTGTTTTCTTATGGTTTTTCTAATTGATTCGAGTTCCTTTGTCTTTGAGTTGCTTCCACTTTATTTTGGTTTCTTAGAGAATTTATTTGGTGAATCCTCATTTTAATAGTGTTTACCATTATTATCAAAAAGTAATTTTGAGAAGAAAAGAAATGTTCATTTTAGACATATTGTAAAGTAAAAGATTTAATGAATAATAAAGAAGTAATTTCATTAAAACACTTTTCTAATGACAAAAGCTAAAAAATTCAAGTTTTTAACTCGAGTTAAAATCTCAGTTTAAAATGAAGATTTGGTTTGAAAAATTACTTATTTATTAAATTTTTTATTTGAAATTATAATTTAAGTTTAATTATAAACCAAACCTTAATAGAAAGTGATGACATTACTATTGGGAGAAGTTGGCTTTGGGCTTTACGGTTTTTTATTAATGGGCCGTGGAGGTTTATTTTTGTCTTTATAACAAATATGTTGGACTGATGGAGAAGAAAAACAGAGCTTTTAAATGTATTTTTAAGAAATTAAAGTTATTTTATATTTTATTTTATTGGAATTAAGTAATTATTTTTAAAATTTGCACAGAATAATTAATATTTTTCATATATATTAAAAACATATTTTTAAAAATTATTGAAAAGCTTGAAATAGTACACTAAAATATATTGATATGCATATGTATCAATTCTAATAAAAAAAGGGTAAATGTGTCGGTACAATATCGACTATCTTAATTGAACCAATTAAATATTATTGGTTGGACTAAAGGGGTCAAAAATTAGTTATGAAAATTTTCCAATGTAAAAAAAAAAAAAGAAGAAAAGTAAACTAAAATCTTAAAATAAATTGTAATTAAAGAAAACCTTGATGAATATACTACACTAAAATTTTAAACTGAGTTTGATCTTAAAATAAATTTTGTAATAAATGGGTTTATTATTAGGTTGTAGGTGTCTCTTATGAGAAGGGTAAATTGAGTTTAAGACAATAATTACAGATAAATTACTTGTAGAGTTATAATTAATGTTTTCCTCCCCTTTTTCACTGCCTAGCTAAACAAAAATAATTAATATTATATCAATTTCTTTTTATTTACTAATTTTAATTATTTATTTTTCTTAGCTTTCTTTCTTATAATCCAAAGATGGTAAGAAATCCGAATGGCGTAGCGTGTTTACTAGAAAAATATCTTCTAAATTAATTCTTGTTCTTCCTAATTTCAACATCAACCAGATATAGATCTATTTCGCAAGCTGCCAAAGAGCAATTAGTACATGCCAATTTGAGCTTTGATGTACCCCTATCTCCATTCATTTGCTTCAATTCCACGTGTCAACCTCCTTTCCAATACTAACATTTTCTTTTTTTCCTTAGAAATTTAAAAGAATAAGATAACCAATCATTTTTTATCTTTTCATACTGCACACAACTAACTACATTAATGGGTGAATTTTATTTAAATTTCTCTTTTCATGTCTGCTTCACTACTCTCATTATTTCTCTATTTTTATTTATTAATTTTATAAATAAATTTCCTATTTTATATATTTTTTAATATATTTTGATAGTTGAAATATCTAATTGACAAAAAAAAACGGTTGTTTTTGTCCAAAAAACTTTGAGAATTTTTTTCTACATTAAAAAAGAAAAAACTGAGTCGTAAGCTTAAACATCAAAGTATAAATCATCCAAAATTCCTGCCGACATCCCTTTGTTGGTTCCAAATATTTTAGTTAATCATTGGTTTTTATGACATTTTCTTTTTGTCATAAGGTTTTTAAGACATTGATGTTTAATTTCAAAAACTATAAATATATTTATTATGGGTACATAATTAGAATATCTGTGTGATTCAACTTTAAATAATTTAATTTTTGAATATAATTTTAATAAAAACTATATTTTATATAGTCTTTAATGATATTTGTGAAAAAGTTGAAATATCATTTTTAAAAATAAAATATTTATACCCAAATTACTATTTGATTCTTTTTTATCCATCTGAATTTTAATGTATAAATTAATTTTCTTAGAATTTTACTCACTACATTTCAATATATTGTAAAGTAATTTTCTCAATTTAAAATCCCAATAATTATATATATATTTTAATCAAACAAAAATTGTTAAAATTTAAATCTAAATTTAAGTTTCCAAATTCTTCTTTTAAATATATTATTAAGACTTAAAGAAAAAAGAAAAAAAAAGAAAGTTCCAGATCAGGGAGGGTCAGTGGCAGGACAGGCTTGTCATTTCTCTGTCAGATCCCGTTTTCCTTCCTTCATTCGCTTCACCCTTTCTAAGCTCTAAAAAACACACTCCTCCTTTTTAATTTTTTTATTGGTGGTGCAGAGAAGGATTTGAAGGCATTTCTCCATTGTTGTTTTATTCAATTACAAGCTACCTTTTGTTTTGGTGGTTTTGAGAGTGGAATTAGGGAAAAAAATGGAGAAGAGCACTCCAGTGAGGAAACCACACACTTCCACTGCAGATCTACTCACTTGGTCCGAGACTCCTCAACCGGATTCCACCTCCTCCGCCGCACGCTCCACCCGCCCTCACCAGGTACTTTTTTTTCTTTCCTTTCGAAAGAAGAAAAAATGATTTTGTTTGGATGGTGGGTTAGTGTACTTGATTGATTTATTTCGTTTATTAACGGTAGCCGTCGGATGGGATCAGAAAAGTGGTGTTTGGAGGTCAAGTGACCGATGAAGAATTTGAAAGCTTAAACAAACGGTGAGATCTACTTCCGCGTTCTTCCTCTCCTACAAATTCTTCATTTTCTTTGTTTTTTTTTAATTTCTTTGGTCATTTGTAAAATTTTTGTTCTACGTTCTGCATTTTCGAAAAAAAAAAACGCTGTTACTAGAGTTTTCTCTCTTTTTTTTTAAAACAAATTGTTTCTACCATTTTCTCTCTCTTTATTATCTAAAATACTGTTTTGAAAAGAAAAAAAGGCCTCAAATCTGCAAGTAATTTAAAACTTTCTAGTTTGATCTGTTCTATTATCTGTGATTGATTTCCTTATTAGATGTTATTTATCTGTCATTAATTAGGGATCCATTGGATCTCCGTTCTGCTCCAATTGTACCAACCGTTGGAGGAGATCTTAATTTTTCCAGCTGTAACTTCCTCTAACGTATCCAACAATCCTGTTTTCCTGAGTTGGATTTCTAATGCTTTGTGAGGATTGATGATTTAATGTACATCTACAATCAGTTAAAACATTAAATATTCATTTCCACCGAAATGTCCGTTAATTTTTCTTTCAAGATTCGTTTGTTAGTTTCGAATTGTAAGTAGAAGTACAGTAAGGCTGTTTTATTGCTGTTTTTCTAATTCACTCTGCTGCTGTCATCTGTTGCCATTTCCAGGAAACCTTGTTCTGGATATAAAATCAAGGAGATGACCGGTAGTGGTATTTTTGCAGCCGATGGAGAAAATGACGAATCAGAACCTGGTAGTGCAAATCCTACTCCAAACAACAAAACAGCAATACGAATGTACCAGGTTTCAATTTGTTCATTTTTCCAGTTATGTTCAGAACATAATAACATATTATATTCGTATCATGTTTAAAAAAGAAGTTTATGTTTGCCATTGTCAGCAATCTCTAGCTGGAATCAGTCACATCTCGTTTGCCGAGGAAGAGAGAATTACACCCAAAAAGCCAACTACTCTTCCTGAGGTGGCGAAGCAGCGTGAATTGAGTGGAACACTACAAAGTGAGGAGGCAAAGTTGAAGAAGCAGCTCTCCGATGCCAAGTCAAAGGAGCTTGGTGGACATGACATCTTTGCACCCCCACCTGAAATTGTGCCGAGGCCAACTACTGTACGCGCTTTGGCTTTGAAGGACAATTTTGACATGGGAGAACCTGATACACATAAAGTAATTACATGTTAAAACTCCGAACTTACTAAATTCTTGTCATTGCTTGAACAAATTGTTCCTTGTGCAACAAATGACACCTAAGGTAGCTAGGGGTCGTATATCAGGCTGAGCAAGAAGTATGAATTGCATTGTTGTGCTTCACTTTTGCTTAGGGATTGCTGAATTGCGATCATTATGTACTTTAGTTTGCCTAGTTAATTAAATTTGAATATCTAACTGTTTATGAACTTGGATGCTATGCTGTAGCCTGCTGGAGGTAGCACGCCAAGTGAGGAGACCGTGGTTAAGACAGCAAAGAAAATACATAACCAGAAATTCGCAGAGCTATCCGGAAACGACATATTTAAGGGTGATGTTCCTCCAGGTTCTGCTGAAAAACCACTCAGTGTAGCGAAACTGCGGGAGATGAGCGGTAGCAACATCTTTGCTGAAGGGAAGGTAGAGTCTCGAGTCAGTAGCGGACGCAAACCCCCTGGTGGGGAAAGCACCATTGCTTTGGTTTAACTTCATAGGTCTAACACCGTCTCCGATTACCGTGTTTTTCTGTTATCTTCAGTGGGGGTGTGTGATTATGGGTTCTGGGAATTATGTTTTAGGTTTAACATGTCAACTTGACCTATGAACCTATATGCTAATTACTTGTTTCATAATTTTGTGCATTACTGTCCCGTCTCGTTCACGGTCTAGGGCTCTTTCAAGTCCAATTTTATTGCTTTACTGCTATATATGATTATTATCGCTATATGAACCTCCTTTTCAAATGAGTCCTTGTTTCACTGGGCAAAAGTTATAGTATTTTTCAAATGTATGTATACATATTCATACATTCGTGTCGAAAAAAGAGGTGGCGAAAGGGTAATGGTGAACAGAGTACGGACCAATAATAATGAATGCCCATATCATTGTCCGACCAAAAAAAAAAACCGCGCGGTTAGGCGGATGGAATTTGGCATTTAAGGAGAGCATGATCTCTGCCACGCTTTTGTCATTATTTTCAATGGTGGTCACTGCATACCACTGTTTACATGCTTTTGGGTAAAATCCACACCGTACGAATCTGTGGCACTGCCAGATAGATACAGCAATAATTTATTTATTTATTTGGTTGATAAGAAAATTAAATACATTTATCCATAACAGGAATTATATCTCACACTTTATCTATTTATTCATCTTTCTAAAAAGTTTGTTATATTAAAAATACTAGGTAAAAAATGGGTTCTTTAAAAAAAAATTAAAGCAATTTAATTTTTATTAATTTCAAATTTAATTATAGTCTTAAGTTTAGCAATTATAAAATAAAAATTATAAAAAATGGAAAAAATCAATTTTTAATATTTTAATTTTTATTCAGAATTTTTATATATATTCGAACATAAAAAAGTTCAAATTGAAAATTTGAATTAATAATTTATATATTCAAATTTTATATATAAATTATTATTAAAAATATTAATAAAAATAATTTGAATTTAAATGTTTCGAATTTTATTAATTATTTTTAAATTATTTTTATTTTTATTTTTAAATTTCCGGAGGCAACATGCCACAAGAGAATCTTTCCTACGCCACATTGAAGGCTTTCCAATTTGGATTAAGTTTGAGTTAATTCGATTTGATAAGCATTTTGGAACATTTCTCATTTCGTGGGTTGAGTTGATTTTGGAATAAATTAATTTAAGTTTAAAAACTTTAAAATCATTCGGTTTTAAGTTTAGATTATTTTAGATTAATGTTTATTTAGGGTATGTCTTATTTTTTAGTACGGTTGAGTTACTGTATATTCAGATCACCAATTATTTTTTTAAATCATTTCGGATTGCATAATCATATCAAGTTAAGTCGTCTCGGACTTAAATAATTACAAATAAATTGTTTCGAGTTATTTTAATTAAAATTAATTTGTGTTATGATATTTTCAAAGTTTTATAGTTAATTTTTAGGCACAAAATCAAATTGGATGAAACTAAAATATCTAAGTAGAGCAAAAAAAAATGGATTGAATTTGAAATGAAGATCCTAGTCTAGAGATTTTGTTGGCTTTATGGGTGTTGAGTAATGCGAAATCTTTTTCCCTATGACTAAATAAACTGTTAAAAAATGTATATTCATTTTTTAATTCACTTCCATTTTCTTTATTTCCTGATTAGAGATATTCTTCTTTCTCTGTGACTGAATAAACTGTTGGTATGTGTACATTCTTTTTTATTTTTCTGTTTACAAATGTGCATTCATTTTTTTTTAATTTTATAATAGCAAAGTATTGGGTTCATTTCCTTCTTCTTTTTTTCCATTGCAAGTGGCTTATTTATTTATTTATTTATTTCATCACTGGTCTTTATGCATTCATACCTTATTTTTCTTGATATAGTTTGATTTTCTCTCTCCAACATGAACATACATCTTCTTCACTTAAAAATCACCTTGCTATGATGTAGTATTCTTGGTTTTACTAAGCATTTCTATGGAAATTTGGTGGTTTCTAGCTTGAATTTGAAGATTATGGTAAAGTTTCCTTCATAAATGGATGAAAGTGGCATGAGATGTAAGAAAAAAGGAGAATTCTACCATTTTCCATCATAAAAATCTATTGATTAAATAATTAAAATATTAAAAATAATAAAATAATCCCAACATCATTTTCATCTAACGGTTACCATACTTTCTCAGGGTTCAAAATTTACCACCAATTCATGAGATTTTTCTCATAAATATCTAATTATGCCCTTGAACTTTCTCTACAATTCCATTTTTGATTTATTCTTCACTTTTGGTAAAATTACACTTCTAGTCCTTTCTCTTTCTTACTTCACTTCATTTTAATATTTTGATTTTTGATTTTTACATTTTTATCCCAACACTTTTATACTCTCTTAAGATTTAGTCTATACCTCCAACTTATTTCTCTTGACACGAGTCTTTTCAACTTCCTTCAATATCCAACTACATGGCATCTCATATTAGTATTAGAGACAGGACTTTAAAGTTGTTACGGTTGGAACGGAACACAAATTGACTAGGCCAGTCGACATTGTTTGCTGAACAAAACACGACATTATGACCCTTGCACTGTACCCGACTGAACTAGACAGCCAAATTGATCTTAATTGTGTAAAGCTGTTATAAATCCAAAACTAATTGTTCCAGCTGGGAAAAAAAAAAACCAAATATGCGCCCACCGTGGGGCTCGAACCCACGACCACAAGGTAAAGAGCCTTGCGCTCTACCGACTGAACTAGACGGGCCAGTTAATTTTAGATGTGTAACTTTCTTACAAATTCAAAACTAATAGTTACAGTTGCTCGGAAAAAGTAAAATGTCGCCCACCGTGGGGCTCGAACCCACGACCACAAGGTTAAGAGCCTTGCGCTCTACCGACTGAGCTAGACGGGCCAATTGATGTTGATTGTGTAAATTTTTTACAAACCAAAACTTATAGTTTCCAGTTGCTTGGAACTAAAAGCAAAAAAGTCGCCCACCGTGGGGCTCGAACCCACGACCACAAGGTTAAGAGCCTTGCGCTCTACCGACTGAGCTAGACGGGCTTGTTGTCGCGATTTTAGGTATAAGTTTTAATAAATACAAACTTCTCAGGTTTCATTTTATTAAATGCTGAAGTTAACCAAACTTGTTAAAAAGAATCAACCATTTTAATAAAAGAATCTATATATTATATATTTATTTCGTTGACGAACTTATTATTTTATTAATAAAATTATATAAAAAATCTTACTCGTAAAACACAACTTCATAACTAGATTTAGAATATAGTAAACTTAAGTTGAACCATATAAGAACGTCCAAATACAAAGCATCCAACTCAGCCTTAAATTCTTATTAATTAAGTCCCTAACTTGATGGTTCATCGTTAAAGGGTATTTAATATGAAGAAAAGTTATCAATTTTTATAGAATTTTTATGAAGAAAAGTTCATCTTAAAAGATAAGTATCTATCAAGAATTATATATATGAATACACCATTTTGGGTGAGGTGTTCAACATCTTCCTGTGTGAGAATCCACCAAAAGTATATTTTGTATGAATATTTTTCTGAGTAATGCATTCGTTTTCCGAAGAAGAAAAGAGATCTAGAGTGGTGAAATTTGTAGTCTATCTAATGAGTGAATTGGTGCATATGTATACACCCGATATTAGAAAAATATCTGCCAAAGACTAATAAAAAATCAAGTATCTTCAGATTGAGGAATTTAAGAATAAACGTTCAAAGATAACTTGGATTAAAATTCACTAAGATCTTTTGAACTTACAAGCGACTGCTTGTGATGCAAATTCTGATTAAAGAGTTGGTACGCCATGAGAGACTAAGCCAAAGATGCGCCAAGGTAGTAGTTTGAGTTGCAATATTATGCACACTGAGGACACAATAAGAATATGACACTTAGTATTTTTTGCCATAAATAAGTTTTATCTTTAACAAAGTTTTAAGTTGAAATGTCATATGCTATTTTTGAAAATCTGATGAAATTATTAAAGATTCCTTTTTATTAATCTTTTGTTTTAAGAACAATAAATAAGGGAATAAGGAGTACGTTTTAGAATGACTTTACGCCTGTCATAAAATTTTTGCTAAGTGTTTTAGTTTTGTAACATTCGATATCTGAATCCGATAATTCAGGTCTATTATAGGGTGTCGAAGAATATTTGATAGTGCTATTTATGATGACATCAATTATACTTGTTCATGGTTTAGACTATCTGCTCAATGCTTTAGAAGGGTTTGGGAAAAAAATATTAAACTTGAAAAATAAGATTGGGCAACAAAATAATGGCCGATTAAAATATGAATCGGGCTCTACCTCAAGCATTCTTGAGCCCAGCCCATTTTCTAAGTTTGCATTATATTATATTATTTTTATATATTAAATAATTTCTAACACACTAAAATTAAATCTATAGTAATAAATAACATTATAATATAAATAGACTAAAAAATATTAAATTACCTATATATAAAAATTTAATAAACAAAAAATATATCATATTAACTATTAAATTAAAAATATAATTTTTTTAAAAATAAAAGTAATATAAACGAACTTAAAATGAACTTAATTAATAATTTAAAAAATATTCAAAATTAAATAAAATTTTAAACACATATTCTACATCGAATTAAACTTAAATAAATAAAAAATATTTCAGTCTCATATTTAAATCCAATCATACTCAATTACAGCCCCAACATGAACTCCTTAATAAACTATTGACTATTGGACTTAATAATAACGGTCAAACACCAATATTTAGTAACCTTTAATCATGCTGGAAAATGACTATAAATATGATATTAACAAACATTTAAAAGATGGGAGCTACTTATACAATAGGCCCAAAACATTGAGCTTGTGTGGCCATTGGACTTAATGCTTCGAGGCCAGAAGAATACAAAGTTTCAAAGCATATTTTTACCAAAATTTTAACCCAAATCCAACCCAACTGACTTTTAGATGACGGGGTCACGTGTCAATACCCATCCTGCTTATTTGTTTTTATACATAACTTTTCATTCATTCGTTTATGAAAAATCTTGCATCATAGGAAGCAACAGGTCACAAGAATTTCTAATTGTTTTCCGTTTTAATTATTTTTCTTTCTAAACAATGGGTGGTTTGGAGAGGGCCATAACTTAATTAGACTAATGGATTACTTAATCAATTATCAACAAATTTTTTCCAACCAATTTTCATGATACAATCATATTTGTTAACCATTGAGATTAATAAGGAGGTGGTTCATCCTTGATTAAGGTGGAGAGCCACTAGATGATGATTCTCGTAAAGTATTTTAGAGGGTAAGAGGAGAATGAAGGAGGAGAAAGTGGGATGTGGTCTCCTAGCCTCTTTTAGATGCTATGGTGAGTTTATATATTGGGAATTAATATGTCTACGTGTCTTGTCTAAAGATTATTGATAGTGAGATCACATTTTGTTCTCTTACAGTGACGATGATATGATGTTTTAAGATATGATTCTTTAGGATAGTTGAGTAATCAATGAGCTTGAATCCCTATATGCGTCTCATGCACGTCCAGTGTGTTAGAACATTTTTAATGTATATATAATGTTACAATAATTGCAAATGGAAAGTTATAAGTAATCAAAAGTTATGCTATTTGGTTATTAATCATAAGTAGTCACTATTTATAATGCATAGGTGAAGCTAGGGAGGCTGGTACTCTAAAATGAAAAATTATTATTTAGGCCCTTTAAAAATTTTAAAAATTTTAAATTAGTAAGATAAAATTGTACTTTGTCTCTCAAAAATTATAAAAATTTAATTTACTTTTTTAAAAATTATAAAGATATAGACTATAAAAAATTAAAATTTCATTCGACCCCCCTAAAAAATTGTTCTAGCTTTGCCCCTGTTATAGTGATAAGTTATGTCTCTTGTTATTAAAAGTTATGTTACTTAATTATTATCAAAGAGTCATAATTATTCAAATATATATTTATTGAATAATTGTGTTTATTGCTAAAGGATGTGACTATTAATTTGGTTAATTATATTCTTATAAAGAGACATAAGAGCTCTTATAAATAGGAGTCAATTGTCATTTGTTTGACACACCAAAAACACAAAAAAAAATTCTTTCTATTCTCTTCTATTTCTAATATTCCTAAATTGTTTTATAAAGAATTAATGCAAAAATTGTTTAAAGAAATTGATATTCTTGCTATGCTCCACTCAATACTTAATGGATTGTTTTCGTCAATGAAAAACACAGACAACCATTAGGCTTCATTGTACCCTCGAGGTTCATTTGATAGTAACTCTTTTGCACACCAAAATATAGGTGAGACGAATAGAACCTTAAATAAAGTGGTATTGATACACGCCTTGAAATCTTCATTAATTTATCATAAGTTTATTTTTATCCCCATGCACCAACATAGCGAAGGTTATCTTATTTAGGTTCGCTATTCTTTCATGGTTCAATTGGAGGTTTGCCCATTATAGAATACATGGAATGATACGTTGAGGGGGTATACCAATATTAAATCGTCAATTGGTAAATGTAATACCCCGGAAATTTTTACAGTAAAATATTATTCTTGATATAGTAAAATAAGGAAATAAAGTGACAAAAAGGAAAATTTTGAGTTATGTCAATATTGGGGAGTATATTATGATATATTAATTCAAGAAATGACTAAATTATAAAAGTGAGAAATGTTTTGTTGTACAAGAGTAAATACTCAAAATTTGAGGGGTTAAAATGTAAATATGAAAGATTTGAAGGACTAATAGTGTAAATATTTTAAGGGTAGAATGATCTAGAAACTAAGAAAAATGGATGAATTAGGACCAAATTGAATAGGTGAAAAATTATGATGGATTAAATTGCAAATTTACCAAATTTAAATGATAACTCAAGAATGAAATTTTAAAAGATCATAAAGGAAAAAATGGTCAATTAGAAAGAGAGAGAAATCTAGAAGGTAATGATGATGTTGAAGATATTTTAGATTAAATAAATAAATAAATATTAGTTTATTAATATTTTAATTTGATTTTTAAATGATATTTTATTATTTTATCATTTTATTTAGTATATATAAGGAAAGAAAGATGAAGAGCAATCATTTTTTTCCCATGCACCCAACGTATGAAGAGAAAAGAAAGAAAGCAACTTTCTTTTCTTTACAATTTGGTCCTTTCACCAAAAATCTACCATTTTCACTTAGAAGACTATGGGGAGCTAGAATATCAAGTTAGATTCAAGAAATAGAAGTTAGAGGAGAGAGAAAATCAAGTTAGAGATTTAAATCAATAGAAAAGGGGTAAGAATATCAAGATTTCAATATATTTTTAAGTGTAATATTATTGAAAAAGCAAGGAAATGATGTGAATGTAGAGTTTTCTTATATAGAGTTTTATGTTCTTGATATGTTAGTGAAGGAAAATAAGAGAAAGTGATAGAAAATATTGTAGAGAAAGGAAATAAGGGTGTTATAAACTTGATAATCAACATTTTGTACTAAAACAGTTTTAGACAGCAGCAGTGGTCTAACTTTGAAAAATCACCAAAAATTGTGAAAATTGAATTAGAGGCTGAATAAAATATGAAATTAAATTTTATTGAGTCTAGTTTTTCATAGAAGAAACGGTGTAAGCAATGGAATCGTAAATTGTGAGATATAATAAATTTAGTGAGACAAGGTCAGAATGATTTCGGGTTCCCTTGTTCTGACATTGGAAAAATCATTAAAAATTTTATATAAAATAATTAGGGGCTTAAATTTATATAAATAATTTAGTGACAATGACTCAAGTGGACAGCTTGATATGAATATATAAGCATATAGTGGAATTATGTACATATCAAGGATGTGGAATGGAGAGGAAGAGGAGAAAAATATATGTGAATATTCAGCTTAAATGAGTTTACATTAAAAATGGCTAATTTGCATGTTGTAGGCTTAGGGATTAAATTGAATAAAAGTAAAACTTTAGGGGCAATTTTGTAAAAATGTCAAAAATAACGAAATTGCATTAAATGAATTTTTTTATTATTTAAATTAATAAATTGAATGAAATTATCAATTTATATAACTATCGGGTGGAAAATAGAGAAAAATAGAAAATTTCTAAAATACCCCTAAATTTTGGTATTTTTACAATTTAGCCAGGTAAAGTTCATATGATTGAACTTTCATGATTATTTGCTAAATTAGGACTGATATAATGTATTATTTCATATGTTTGCTATTGAATTATGAATATTGCTAAATTATGAAAATCGGGATCAAAAGTTCAAATTGAGCAGAATGCTGAATTGAGTATGACCATTCAGTGATCAGTAATGAATTGACGGATAAGACCATGGCTGGGCCATGGCATTATATGTGTAGGACCATAGCTAGGCTATGGCATCCTGATGATATGACCATATCTAGGATATGGCACCACGAGTGTAAGACCATGACCGGGCCATGGCAATACACGTGTAAGACCGTAGTTGGACTATGGCATCATACCAGAAATGAGTAAGACCATAGCTAAAAGATGCTATGGCATCACGATTCAGACGAGTAAGACCATAGTTGAAAGACGCTATGGCATTGCGATTCAAATGTGTAAGACCATGGTTGAAAGATACCATGGCAACATGATAGGAAATGTATAAGATCATGGTTGAAAGATACCATGGCAACATGACAGGAAATGAATAAGACTATGGTTGAAAGATACCCTGGCAACATGACAGAAAATGAGTAAGACCATAGTTGAAAGATACTATGGCATCATGTCGAAGATAAATAAGACCATGGATGGGAGACGTTATGACATCTGTTGAACAATTGATATTTAGGTTATATGTATCAGATGATGAATAGTTATATGAATTGGTTGTCCAAAATGGTTGTGTGAAATGTTTACAAGAATTGGTCATATGGAAAAATATGTACAAAATAGTTGCATGAAATAATTATTAAGATAGATAAACGAAATAAGTATAGGTACATGGAATATAATTTATGTTAAGTTTTATATGAACTATTACCGGAATAAATATACATAAAATATATGAAAATGATGGTGCATGAAATATTGATATAATGAAATGAACGATATATAATTATGAAGAAACGGTAAGTATTTAATTGAAATTTTTGTTAAATGATATGTAAATCCTAGTGATGCCTGAAACCCTGTTCCGACGATAGACACAGGTCAGGGGTGCTACAGTAAATAAGTAAAATGACAAATGACTTGTGTTTAAGTCTTCAGTTATCACTAATTATGAGTTTAATTTTTAGTGAATTCTTACACCTTATTAAAAAAAAAGAATATATATGATGTCAATGTCAACCAAACGCGTAAAGGAAAACAAAATTTACTATTAATCTCTATATTTTGCATAAGTTATGTATTTAATCTTGTACTTTAATTTTTCCATTTTTAATCCTATACTTTTTTGAATATTCAAAATTTAAAATTCGAAGTATGAAAATTGGAAAATAATTAATTAAATTGAAGAGTATGAACTAAATTCACAAGTTCATAAATTATATATAGTATATGACTAATGACATAATTTCACTTGAAAAATTTAATTATTACCATTTAAAGCATAATAAATGAACTAATAATAGAATTTTACCAAACTATTAAGATGTATTGGGAATTTGAAAATCAAGGGTGGGTTTGGATAGCCAGTTTATTTACCTCTAATTAAATATTGTAATAATAGTGTAATGTAAAATAAAAAGTAAATTAAACACATTGTAGTGCCATTCAAACAACACTAAAATGAAGGAGAATCAATGATAAAACATAAGACATCATCAATTTCTATCAATTTATCCCTAATTTAAAATTTTTTTAAAAATTTTAAATTAGTCTCGATTTAATTCAATGGGCTCCGATATATTAGAATGAACAACGGAACAATGATTGCAAACTTGTACAAAATAGGAGCACCGCCCCAACTTGGGTAACGGGGCCCCACCCACCCACCAATCCGACCATAAAAAAAACTCAAGTTCCTATTCATTTTTACATCATCATCATCATCATCATTCATCTCTCTCTCTCTTTATTATCTCTCACGTGGACTTAACATCCACCAGACACGTGTACTGAGCTCTTTCTTCTTCCCCTGACGTCAGTTTCTTGTCATTTTATTGCTTTTTAAATTTACTATGGATTTGTTAATATTTTGGGTTAATTATTTGTTATACATGGTGCAAAGACAAATATGAATTTCTGAATATTAAAATAGTGTAGGGCACAGCTTTATTTTCTTGTGTTCCAGGGAGCATTGTCATCCGAAGATAAATAAATAAGACAAACCCACAAACATTGGCTGTATAATAATCGTTTAAACATAGTAAAATGATATAGAAAAACATGAGAATTCAAAGTGGATGCTGATGTGAAGAGATTTGTATTTCCTATGCTGAAGGGGGAAGGGAACCATCCATTTCAGTGGGAAACATGTGGGGTTGCATGACATTCACTTAACATCTGTTGAGGTAGACAAACATAACGTCTCCCCCCCCCAAAAAAAAAAAATCCTTCGATGCCATAATTAACCATGCATAAACTAACTTATTCCTATATCTAATACCCACAATAACTTAATCTACAAGCAAGGGTACATATTAGTTTTAATTAACTCAACCAATTCTATGGAACTCAAAGCAATGCATGTTTCATGTGTAAGAAATTTAATTGCGGAGCTTGCGTAGTAGAGTTGTTCTCCAGTAGGCTACCTAACTGCACCGTATGCTATATATTCTAATGCCATATGATAGTGATAGTGATAGAAAGCTAGACCTATTCCTAGTTAGGACGCCAACCTCTTCAAAACTAGGCATTAGCCAAGCCTACCATCTTAATTTGGTCCTGGTGTGGTCACTCATTGCTCATCTCTTCTTAGATTTATCAATATTTTGGATTTGGATTCTGTTAAATAAAGTACCACTCCACTCCTTCCTAAGTACTGTAACGTCACATGCTTATGTATGCAAAACCCCAAGATTATGATTTTATATTTTGATGGGGGAAAAATGAAAATTTGCCACCCATATTCCCTAACAATCCAAATATCGTTGATTCTTTGTTTGACTTTTGGAGATGCCACCACTATTCTGCTTTAGTCACTACTCAGTCTCTCACACTTCTTTTTCCCTTCAAAATCTCAACTCCCTAACCTTTAGCCACCACCACTTACTACCTAGCTCCCTCCGTCCTGCAGCTGCCGGCCAACATCACCATTGCTTGCATTTGATTTTCCCACCACCTGCAGCCACCGTGAGTGAATCATCCTGTGGACTTTCATCGTGCTCACCAACATACCTCCATCGTAAGTCACCATGCAACCATACAACTTTTGATTATTACATTCGTTTGCCAACCTATGTTTGATAGGTTGGTAGGGTGTTTGATAACTTGTTTGATGATGATCTTTTCTTTGGCCGTTTATGTTGTGTTTTGAAGATATCAAATGAAATGGATAGATGGGTACAAAATCAATCTGTAGCTAGCACAACGTTAATCAATTCCGCTCAATTTTGAGTTTATGAAATTGGAAGACAGTGTTTTGCTTTGATTTCAGTTTATTTCAAAATTGGGTTCTTGAAAAATTTATTGTATGACTGAATCAATGGAGATTGTTATTAATGGTTAGCATGGCATCCACAAGGAGTGGTTTGGTGTACATATTGTAACCAAACTTGGAAGATGACCAAATTGCGTCACAATGCAATCAACTTTCATCACTGCTTACGTACACTTAACTTAGAGAACTAAAACACAATAATCAAAGTAAAGTAAACAAATTAGATGATGATTATTATTATTATTATTAAGTGGGAAAAGATGCTTCAACATCCTCATCAAAAACTGTTTAACTTGAAAGGACCCTTTTCTGCACATAAATAAATAATATATATTCCTTTATTATATATACCAGAGAAGGTTCCTGCTTAATTCTTCTTATAGCCTTTATATCTTGATATAATACTGATCTTGCTTTGCCCCCAAGATTATAATATTTCTATGAGATATTGTATTTAAATATATGTATGTTTATTCGAAGAAAAGACAGTGATCAAATGAAAAAGGTTTCTGTCTTTTGAAGCAGCAGGTTCGAGAATGGAGTATGGTGTGTTAATTAATTAAGAAAATGTCAATATAAATATACTTTTTTCAAAAATTAAAAAAAGTTAGTCCCTTTTAATTCGTCCAAATTTAAGTGATATATCCTGAAAATTAAGCAGGGAAAGAAAAAGGGTGGCAGTGTAGTCTCATTCACATCATATGAGTCAGAGGTGAAAGATGGATGGAAAGAGATAGAGATGAGAAAACAATGATGATTGCTAAAAACCAGATTATTCTCTGGCATGGGCCACCATTAACATCATTCCAAAACAGAAACATCACTTTCTCTTTCACCCCCTCTCCTCCCTCTAATATTTGTTTATCGTCCCCCACTCTTTGTTTTACTTGTTTTCCAAATGTTTCATCATTATCATATTTTTCCTTTTTTCTTTATTTGTTCATTAGTATCATGTGTATATATGTAGTGTTATATTTAGATCCTTCTTTCAAGCTTTCAAAATGATACACACTCTTCTTCTCATTCATATTGTAATAGCCATCATCCATGTGAAATATTTTTTTTGCTTTGGGGTGTATATTCCAATGAGAAAGTGATCTACCATGTGAGGCAAAATCTAGGACAACCAATCAACACATGATAAAGAATTAATCATCATTGACTTTTAGCCCGATATCTATTATAACCCACCTGTTATGGCTTTATTTTCTCAACCGGTTAATCAATGTAATTTGCTAAAGTATCATGGTACAAAGGTAATCTAGGTATATTCAATCCATGAACTGTAAAGAGCAAATGAGCATAGAGCTGTCGATGAGTTCAAATCACTCTATGCATATGACACTTCAATAGTTATGGAATCCCATTCACTTCTGTTTAGCCATATAAATTTGGTTAATGATAGTTATTAACATTATTCTTATTCCATAATCACATGACTCATGATCTTTGGGATTCGACTAAAGCCGTAATTACGTCCAATTATATGTGCATTCATATCTATAATATGATTTTGTAATAATGATATTGGCAGAGTCTATATTGCTCTCATATGCTATGCTTGTTATTATCATTATTTTTTAATTAAATGAATAGCCTTATAATAGTATCTCTTTTGTCTAAAAAAAAAAGTTAGGCACATAATTTTATTGGTGGACATAATTACTTGGAGATTTTAATAGATATAGAAATAGAGTGGACTTTTAGTTTCTGGATTTTATACTTGATAGATTGAAAAATCAATTATTGTAATCAAATACCTAAACTAACAACAAATTTAATCCCGTGAATGATTCATTAAATCTAATAACAGCTTAATTAGTATTTTTTTATAAGGAAAAATGTAAGAATACATGTGATTTAGTCGAAAATTAAGATATTAATTAAAAATTAAAGATCAAAAGAGGAATAATAAGGCAATTATTATTGATAATAATAATATATAAAACACATTATTTCTTTTGACTTGTAGTTTATGATTGCGGCAGGTAAGGATTCTTTTGATCTTTTTTTTGCCACCGATTGCTTCCCACCAAATCCATATATCCTCTTAAATTCCCCTAATTATCTCTATAATTTAAAATTAAAATGGTTACTTAACAAAAGGATATCCATCATGGAACTAGAGACTATTATTTGGGGGAAAAATAATTAAATATAGAATTTGTATTTCATACACCTTCAGAATTTTTAATTGATATTGTGCATACAATTAAATAATTATAATAATTTTTTTGTAGTATTAAGTTTGTGTAATAAAGGAAAGGTCCTATTAGTTATAAGAAGACAGAGAAATGAGATTTAGGACAATTAGGGTAGACATTGAAATTTCTTATTTATTTATTTATTTATTTTAAACAGACATTTTATTAACAACCCCCACCGACCTGTTTATTTTTACACACTAGAGATGGAGGCCAGACAATGGTACGAGGAAGAAAACCTTTGCTGCTTGCGGTTTCCTTGTCATAGAGGTGCATTTGCACTTGATTTCCTCAACCCAACATTATTGACGACACAGTAATAAAGAAAATTATTCATTTAATTAAATATTTATAATCTGATCCTCATATTTTATAAAATTAAAAAATTAATCCAAATGAACAATTTATATACAAAACATTAATAAAAATTAAAGATCAAAATTCCTACTAATTTCTAAAATTTCTTGTCATAGAGTTGAGTTTCTCAACCCAAAGTTATTGAGAACGCAGTAATAAGAAGTATTCTAAACAATACATAAATGAAATGAAAATGTTGTACTACTGCAAGTATTTCATTCCAATAAAAGACAACCTATGTATATATGAGCACAGCATAAAGGAAGTAATATATATATGTGGTTAATTAAATTTCTCATTTATTTCTAAATGAACATAAAGAAAAATAATAAATTAAAAAGAAAAGAAAAGAAAACGAGAAAGAGAAAGGGAGAATATGATTACTGATGCAAAACCCTCTCCACATTAAACTTTGTATAGTTGTTCTGCATGATAATTTTCTGCACATTAATAAATATATAAGTTTGTAGTAAGGTAATTAAGTTTCTACTCTGCGGGGCAAAGCCATGAATCAACTGTACCTTCAGCTCTAGATGAAACGTTCTCCAACCCTTTTTCATGTGAATTGTTATGATCATTATTCCCATAATTCCAATCTAATGCCCTCAAATGGTCTTGGTTCCCTTGGTTTAGTCCAACCCCATCTCTCCAGTTTCCATGGCGTGCCCCATCTGGTGCGACATCATGACTGTGTAAGCCACCAAGGTTGGCATTGACTTGACCATGGCTCAACCCCAGTTCATCAAGGGAATCCATGGCTGAACTTCCATGGGACTTTACACCGAAGCCAGGCAAATTAAGTGATGGGTTAAGAGGAGAAGGGTCTAAGAAGGACTGGAAAGGTAGGACCGGGCTCTGGTTTTGCAAGTTTAATATGTTCTGATAGGTACTTGGGTTGAAAGCATTGGTTGTAGCAATGGTGGTATTGGTACTTGTATTGGTAATATTAGAAGCATCAACTAAAGGGTCATTTAGCAATGAAGGAGAAGATGAGGAGGATACAAATGGAGTTGGCTGAACTCTTTTAGCTGAAGGGCGTAAAGGGTAGAGAGAACCTAAAGGTTCCAAATGACCGGACCGTATACTTGAGCCAGAGCCAAAAAGGTCGAGCCTTCGAGAATATGATGATGAACCCGAAAATGGTGGTGCAGGGATTCCAGTGAATTCTTGCACCATTGCTCGAAAATTCGTTGTGTCGGTGGTCAGAACTGTAGTGGGTGCTCTCCTTGATGCCCTTGTTCGCTTCTTGGGATTCTTTGCAACGCTTGTCGGCTGATCAGGTTTCGATGATCGTACACCATTGTTGCCATGAGCTGATGAGCTTGGGAACGAGCCACGGTTGAGCTCTTGTGTCTGTGAACCCAGCATAGACTGGTTCGATGAAGAAGATCCCGGTAGGGTACCAAGGTCAGTGCAGTTGGGGCCGGATCTTAAACTTCCTCGAGGCCTTATCCCATCAAAGTTTAACAATTGAGATTGAGAGAAAGGGTTGAGATAATTAGGTGAAGGATCAAAGAAAGTGGGCGATGGGTGATGTTGCTGGTGCGAGCCAAGTGATGGATGTGGATTTGATAAGGCACTAAAATGGCCTGAAGTGTTCAAAAAAGCTGGGACTGACTCAGGCCGTGAGTCATATTCTTCATCATCACCACCACTTGAAGATTGTAAACTACTACTATTACCAGAATCCATAGCAAAAGCTTTCAAAAAGTATAATGAAAACCCTGCAAAGGGTTGAAGAGAATAGCTATCGTTGATAGTTCCACAGTTCCAAATAACAGAAACAAAGCGATAATCTAACCATTTAGCTCAAAAATAGCAATTATGAAACACTGCAAAAAGGAAAAGACCCAAAGAAAGGAAGGAAATTAAAAAAGATATATACATCCTTCTAAAAAGTTACCATATCTTTAAAAGTTAAAAGCTTCCTTTGATATCGATCGATCCTCTTTGAGAACTACTTTCTATGAAAAAAGAAAGTTCTTCATCTTGCTCGTACCTCTTCTCCTATATGATCTGAATTAGGGTTTTTGTTTTTGGAAGAGGAAAAGAGAGAAAGGAAAAGAAAAGAAAGGAAAGGGTTATTTTAAGCTTTTCTTTTAGCTCTAAAAAGGAGGAAGAAAGAGAAGAAAGGGGGGGGGGCAGGCTATCTCTTATGATCTAACAAATGTTTCCACTAAGAAGATCCTCTCTAGAGAGTGCGGGGTGGGACAGCCATTGGAGTAGAGAAAAGAGTAGTTGCCGGTGGCTGGCGACGGGTCAAACTCAAAGTGAATGAGAAAGAGAGAGGTTGGCTTAACATGTTATGAATGTGAAAGCAAGGAAAACGATATCTTAGATTATTTTAATTTCCTCAAAAATTCTAATATAAAAATCCCATTAGATTCTGATTAAATTTAGAATTTGGAGGGTTTAATTAATTAAAGAGAATATGAAAAAGGAAAAGGAAAAGGAAAAATGTAGATATATAAAATAAAATAAAAAAGTGTATAATATAAAGTATGTATAGTAATATGAAGAGAACAAAAAACATTACTTCCACCGTAAGGGATCACTATTAAAAATTCCCACTAATGTTCACATTTCAAATTATTAATTTTGAAACTCCTTTTCCTTCTAATTTGTTTTTTTTTTCTTTTTATCAATCATTATATACTTTTCATGAATAGTTTTTTTCTTTATAAACTAAAATTCTAACCTTCTAGAATTCAGATTTTTTTTAGTTATTTTCTTTTTTAAATTATTGTATTTGCTTGGTGAAATTATAATATTAAGAAATTAGAGTTGAGCTCTCATGAATTTGCTAGTTTGGTGTACGGATGATAGGGTTGGTAATGTAATATATATATACTACAATAGGCAACACTTAATAGATAATTTTTTTATGTATTACCAAACCTAGGATTTGACCAATTCTTATAATTAAGAAACAAAATCCAAGCCATAATTGACCAAAATCATATAATCTTTTACCCATTTTCATAATCTTTGATTTCCCCCACTCTTTTTTTTTATGTTTTATTATTAATATAAAAAGTAGGTTTTAGAAATGATCTACATTGTCTATTTGATGGGTAGGATTAGATTAATTATAGAAATAATATTTAATAAGGTAGGGTAATGGGGATTGAATTATGGGATATAACAAATTTTTAGGTGAATGTCATGTCTTTGATGCTGAATTATAGCGCATTTTCGATGGGTTGTCACTTATCCAATATAAAAGTTTTGAGAATGTCATGATACAAGTAAATAGACTAGAGGTGATTAAGGCTATTCAGGAATCTTCATCGACTGATTCAAACTCTACCTAAATTAAAAGAATTCATCAAATTCTAGCGAAGATTGAACATTGGAGCATGGAACACATTCCCAGGGAGTTAAATGAAATTGCAAATTACATGGGTAAATTAACTTTTGGTACAAGTTAAAACTTGACAGATTTTGAATAAATCCTAAGGGAGGCGCTAGCAATCTCCTCTATTAATAAGGCTAGTGTTAGCCTAACTCAAAAGCTCACTATGTAATTAGTTTGTATTAGATTTCTTCTCACAAAAAAAAATTAAAAAAAATTTAAATTGAGAACCCACATAGGATAAGTCTCGAATTTAAAATTTTAAAATTCTCAAAATCTCAATATTATCATTCACGACTTATTCCCTTCAAAAAAATTCTTCTTCATCCTTACATATTTAGGGTAAACTATATCCAAGGTTAGTAGATTATTAGTAAATTTATATTTTAATCATACAATTTCAAAAAATTACAAAATAATTACTAAACTATTTGAAAGTTTTCATTTAAGTCACCAATTTTTAACGGTTGGCCGAACTGAAACTTTCAATTCCATGTAATATATACATATTATATAAAAACTATTTTGTATCTTTAATTAATATTTCTCTCCTCTCCTTTTTTCTACTTATTAAACTCAAAATATTGAAACCTAAATTTGTTTCTCAGTTTATTTCTTCTCCCTTTCTCACACACTGAACCAGAGAAGCAAAGGGTTTGGCTACCTTGTTCTTCAAAAGCCCACCTTTGTCTATGGTCAACACTTCATGCTGGAGTTTACCTTTATTTAAAAAAAAAACTAGTAATGTTTGTTTCGACGAAATTTCTCTCAATCTGTAACAATAGCAAAACCTAAGTCGATTTTTGCCTTAATGAAGAAAATTTCCACAATCCCTAAGTTGATTGCATTCATAATCAAAGGATAAAATTCCTCCCAAATCCAAAATAAATTACTAAATTGAACTCAAGGACATTCCTAAAAAATACCTAAAACGTAGTAATTTAGGTTAGATTAATTTATCAAAGGATTAAAAACTGCACCTAAAATGGTTTTTAGGGAAAATGAAAATTACGCGATTAATATATTGTTGAAAAGTCAATTAAAGGGTGAGTTAAAAAGTCAAAAATGGGAGGTGCAAGTGGCACCGAAAGGAAAAATGGTAGGCAAGTTGTTTAAAATTGAATGGGATAATTGCAATTTTGGTCCCTAATTTTTTAGGCCATTTGCAAGTTAGTCCCTGAACCTCAAATATAAATAGGCCTAACCATTTCTCATTTCAACCATCCTAACCAATCTTTCTCTCTTAGTTTTCTCTCTTCTCCCATTTGAGAATTCTTAAGGAATTCTATTTGTTTGTAATATTTTGGAGATAGTAAAGTTATCATCTGGTGTTAGTGCCCAAGGACGTAGGTATAATTTACCGAACCTCGTTAAAATTCTTGTGTTCTTTCTTGTCCTATTTTTCTTTCAATATTTGAGGGTATAATAGTAGTATTTAATTGTGCTATTAAATTACTATAAAAAGGGATATTCTGACTAAGGAAAGACTTGGTATTTAAGAGATCCTTGTGATCCACCTCTCTTCCCTGAGAATTGAACTTTGTGTGATTTTTTAGTACAATAATTTACACGCTTCCGACCCTATTAAAACTACAAGTGGTATCAGAGCCGAAGGTTAATCGTAGTATGCTCTGTGGTTGCAGTTTAAACTGATCTTCCATATCAGAAAAGATTTCCTTAGGTATATTGAAAGATTATGGAGAAAACGGTCAGTGTAGGAGCTTCAACATCGTCCATGTGGACAAGACCGACAATTGCAAATGCAAGATTGGCCGTGGAGATCTTTGATGGCACGGGCCATTTTGGTATGTGGCAAAGTGAGGTTCTAGATGCCCTTTTTCAGCAGGGTCTAGACATTGCCATTGATGAAGAGAAACCAGATGATGTACAGGAGAAAGATTGGAAGGCGATCAATCGGTTGGCATGTGACACAATTCGATCATGCCTTTCTCGAGAGCAGAGGTATGCTTTTTCAAATGAAACTTCTGCAAATAAGTTGTGGGTGGCACTTGAAGAAAATTTTTTGAAGAAAAACAGTCAAAATAAGCTCCACTTGAAGAAAAGACCGTTTCGCTTCACTTACGTCCCAAGTACCACAATGAATGATCACATCACCAAATTTAATCAGTTAGTCACTGATTTGCTAAATATGGATGAGACATTCAAAGATGAAGATTTGGTTTTGATGCTGTTGGGGTCACTTCCTGAGGAGTTTGAGTTCCTAGAAACTACTCTACTTCATGGCAGGAGTGATATATCTCTGAGCGAAGTCTGTGCGGCCTTATACAGTTATGAACAGAGAAAGAAGGACAAATAGAAAAACTTAATCAGAGATACAGAAGCTTTAGTAGTCCGAGGTCGTTCGTACACTCGGAAGAAAACTCAGAAAGGGAGATCAAAGTCAAAGTCCAGACTCGAGAAAGATGAATGTGCCTTTTGTCATGAGAAAGGCCACTGGAAGAAAAATTGTCCAAAGCTGAAGAATAAGGGAAAAGCTACTGTAGATGCTTGTGTTGCAAAGCATGATACCAGTGACTCTGAACTATCACTGGTTGCATCATCATCGTCATTCCATTCAGATGAGTGGATATTGGATTCGGGTTGTACCTATCATATGTCCCCTAACCGGGAGTGGTTCTCTGATTTAGTAGAACTAAATGGAGGAGTTGTTTATATGGGCAATGACAAAGCCTGTAAAACTGTTGGGATAGGTTCAATCCAATTAAAGAATCAAGATAGATCAACCAGAGTTCTGACTGATGTTCGGTACGTACCCAGTTTGAAGAAAAATCTCATCTCATTGGGAGCCTTGGAATCCAATGGTTCAGTTGTTACTATGAGAGATGGGATTTTGAAAGTGACATCTGGCGCACTTGTGATATTGAAGGGCATCAGGAAAAATAACTTGTATTACTACCAAGGTAGTACAGTTATTGGAGCAGTCGCTGCAGCTTCCGGTAACAAAGAATTGGACTCAATGCAGTTGTGGCATATGAAGTTGTGACATGCCAGCGAAAAATCCTTGCAAATTCTGGCAAAGTAAGGATTGTTGAAAGGTGCAAAGGCTTGCAAATTAAAATTTTGCGAGCATTGTGTTCTGGGAAAGCAAAAGAGAGTGAAATTCGGCACTGCTATCCATAATACAAAAGGTATTTTGGAATATGTTCACTCAGATGTCTGGGGGCCTTCTAAAACACATTCGTTGGGAGGAAAACACTACTTTGTTACTTTTGTTGATGACTTTTCCAGAAGAGTTTGGGTGTATACCATGAAAACTAAGGATGAAGTGCTTGGAGTTTTTCTTAAATGGAAAACTATGATCGAAAACCAGACTGGCAAGAAAATCAACCGGCTTAGGACGGACAATGGAGGGGAATATAGAAGTGATCCGTTCTTCGATGTGTGCCAAGAGTATGGTATTGTTCGACACTTCACAGTTAGGGATACACCACAGCAGAATGGAGTGGCAAAGCGTATGAATCGAACATTGCTAGAGAAAGTTCGATGTATGTTGTCCAATGCTGGGTTGGGCAAGCAATTTTGGGCTGAGGTTGTGACATACGCTGGCCATCTTGTTAATCGTTTGCCATCATCTGCATTAGAAAGAAAAACTCCTATGGAGGTATGGTCTGGAAAACCGACTATAGATTATGATTCCTTACATGTGTTTGGATCCACTGCATATTACCATGTGAAGGAGTCAAAGTTAGATCCAAGGGCAAAGAAAGCTCTCTTTATGGGAATCACTTCTGGATTTCGTCTTTGGTGCTTAGACACAAAGAAAATGATCTGTAGCAGAGATGTTACCTTTGATGAATCTGCCACATTGAAAAAGGTAGCAGATAAAGATATTTAGACGAGCGATACTCCACAGCAGGTGGAGTGTACTCCAAAACAGGTGGAGTTTGAGCAGATGGGGATTTGCCCAATTAATAAGTCTAATTCTCCAGCCACAATGGAGGAATTAGAGGTTGAAGAGGTTCTGACCCAAGAACCGTTAAGTACACCAGAACCAGTTGCAGTTACAAGGCCACAGAGAGAAATTCGTAGACCTGCTCGATTTACTGATATGGTGGCCTACGCCCTTCCCGTTGTTGATGATGATATTCCTATCACTTATCAAGAAGTAATGCAAAGCTTAGAAAGTGACAAATGGAAAAGCGCCATGAATGAAGAAATGGTCTCTCCAGAAGAACAATACTTGGGAGTTGGCGCAATTACCGTAAGGTAAAAGGGTAATCGGATGCAAGTGGGTATTCGCAAAGAAAGATGGATCTCCTAGCAAGAAAGATGTTCGCTACAAGGCAAGATTGGTAGCTAAAGGCTACGCTCAGAAGGAGGGAATTGACTACAATGATGTATTTTCCCCTGTTGTGAAACATTCCTCCATTAGATTTTTGTTGGCCTTGGTAGCACAGTTGAATTTGGAGCTAGCTCAACTTGATGTTAAGACGACTTTCTTGCATGGTGAGTTAGAATAGGAGATCTATATGACTCAGCCCGAAGGATACATAGATGCTGGTGGTAGAAATTGGGTTTGTAAGCTGAACAAATCGCTATATGGATTGAAGCAATCCCCGAGGCAGCGGTACAAGCGATTTGATAGCTTTATGAGAAGGCAAAAGTACACAAAAAGCAAATATGACAATTGTGTGTATTTGCAGAAGCTGCATGACGAATCTTTCATTTATCTACTCTTGTATGTTGATGATATGTTAATCGCTTCGAAGAGCCAAAAAGAGATAGATAAGCTGAAGGCTCAATTGAATCAAGAGTTCGAGATGAAAGATCTACGTGAGGCTAAGAAGATTCTCGGTATGGAGATAAGTAGAGATAGACAGAGAGGCAAGCTTTGTTTAAATCAGAAGCAATATTTGAAAAAGGTATTACAATGTTTTGGTGTAAATGAAAACACAAAACATGTAAGTACCTCACTTGCTTCTTATTTGAAACTCAGTGCTCAATTATCTCTGAAAACTGAAGATGAAAGAGAATATATGACGAAAGTCCCATATGCTAATGCAGTTGGGAGTTTGATGTATGCGATGGTGTGTACGAGGCCTGACATTTCACAAGCTGTTGGAGTTGTGAGCAGGTATATGCATGATCCTGGAAAAGGACATTGGCAAGCTGTGAAATGGATTCTACGGTATCTTCGAAAAACCGTAGACGTTGGTTTAATTTTTGAGCAGGATGAAGCACTTGGTCAGTTTGTAGTTGGATATGTCGATTCCGACTTTGCTGGTGATTTAGATAAACATTGTTCAACTACGGGGTATCTGTTTACTCTTGCGAAAGCCCCAGTGAGTTGGAAGTCTACCTTACAGTCTACAGTAGCTGTGTCTACTACAGAAGCGGAATATATGGCAGTTACAAAAGCTGTTAAGGAAGTTATTTGGCTTAATGGATTGTTGAAAGACTTGGGAGTTGTTCAAAGTCACATTAATCTATATTGTAACAGTCAGAGCGCTATTCATTTAGTGAAAAATCAAGTCTATCATTCAAGAACCAAGCATATCGACATAAGATATCACTTTGTGCGGGAAGTCTTTGAAAAAGGAAAAATTCTACTTCAGAAGATTCCGACCGCAGATAATCCCGCAGATATGATGACCAAGGTGGTAACAACAATCAAGTTTAATCATTGTTTGAACTTGATTAACATCCTGAGAATTTGAGCACCTTCAGGTGTATAGCGCTCGAGAGCGCATTTGGAGGCACTACAAAAGATAGCTTTATCGAATTTGGGGAGTTGAAGGAAGTATGTGAAGATGTGATTATCCTAATCAAATCTTCAATGTGGAGATTGTTGAAAAGTCAATTAAAGGGTGAGTTGAAAAGTCAAAAATAGGAGGTGCAAGTGGCACCGAAAGGAAAAATGGTAGGCAAGTTGTTTAAAATTGAATGGGATAATTGCAATTTTGGTCCCTAATTTTTTAGGCCATTTGCAAGTTAGTCCCTGAACCTCAACTATAAATAGGCCTAACCATTTCTCATTTCAACCATCCCAACCAATCTTTCTCTCTTAGTTTTCTCTCTTCTCCCATTTGAGAATTCTTAAGGAATTCTATTTGTTTGTAATATTTTGGAGATAGTAAAGTTATCATCTGGTGTTAGTGCTCGAAGACGTAGGTATAATTTACCGAACCTCGTTAAAATTCTTGTGTTCTTTCTTGTCCTATTTTTCTTTCAATATTTGAGGGTATAATAGTAGTATTTAATTGTGCTATTAAATTACTATAAAAAGGGATATTCTGACTAAGGAAAGACTTGGTATTTAAGAGATCCTTGTGATCCACCTCTCTTCCCTGGGAATTGAACTTTGTGTGATTTTTTAGTACAATAATTTACACGCTTCCGACCCTATTGGAACTACATATATATTATATTATATATGATAAACAGTGATTTAACAATCACATTAGTTGTCCATTAGAGATTAAAAACTCTAACGATTTAAATAAAATATTAAAATAATTCAGTAACTATTTTATAAATTTTTAAAATTGAGTGATCAAAATATATATTTATTAATTTCAGTAACGTTGAGTATAATTTACCTTTATAATTATTAAGAGTTATCATCACATATATTACCCATTAAGTTTAAATATTTCAGAATATATTTAACCATGCTTATAATTTACTATGTTTTTAAAGTTCTCCTGCCTCAGATCCATTAGTTAAATTTAGGCTTATTAGTAAAATAAGTCCTCAAATATTTTTTAAAAATTCAATTAAACCCTTTCGAATTTTTTGCTCTCAATTGGATGAAAAAAGTTTAGAGGTACTCAATTGTTTTTTTTAAAAAGAATTCAAGGACATATAATACCATTAAACTTAAAAAAAAAATTCTATCAGCCTTAAACCAATACAAAACTTTTATATAACGAGAAAAAACCTACACATAAAAAAATAAAAATCAATAGACAGGATGAAACAAAATGTTACCAAAATCTGACTCCAACAAAATGTTAAATGTGATTTAATTGAAATTTTACAATGTCAAAAGAAACATTAAAACCCATTATTATAATTCCTTCTACTTTCAATTAGCATTAACAATGGGAGCCTAATATTTGGTGAACACTTTAATTAGGCCAACTACATACAACGTTTGCTAAGGACTACTTTTGGCAACTCAACTATTTGATTCTAAATTAATGCAATTATTTTACCAAGTAGGATCTAATATCAACTCTTTTTTTATATCTTTTGTATAAAAAACCTTTTTGCTTCCATTGTCGTTTGTATTCTTTAATCAAAAGGTTTGCCACATAATTACTTGACTAGAAATTTTTTGTGAAAATAATTTATATATAAATTTTATATATTTGAAAAAAATATATATTTTTTACATTTAGCTTAATAGTATTATAAACCCTTGAATTTTTTAAAAAAAATATAAAATCAATTTAGTCCCTTTAAAATTTTTTGCACCTAATTGAACCCATTGGTCAAATAAGTCCTTTCATTGATGTTAGTCATTAGTATTTAATGGCATCGCTGATGTGGTGATCAGTAAAAAATAAAAAAAAATAAAAAATATTTTAAAAATAAATACACAATGAATATGAATAAATGATTGTCCTAGCTCATTTTGTCTAGGTACATTATGGAATTATAAAAAATTATAAAAATTTAAAAATCATTAAAATTATAAAAATATTAAAAAATTATTATAAATTAATTAAAAGTGATAAAATGATTTACTATATTTTAAATTAGAAAAAAAAAATCAACAACCTATATCATAAAATCAAGATTAACAATTTTTTTTTGTTATATTTTTCCATCATTTTTCAATTTGTGCAAGTTATATTAGTAAAAAATATATATTATTTGTATGGTTTTTAATAAATTGTTATTTTTATAAATTTTATGTTTTTTAATTAATTCTAATATTTTTATTAATTTTAATAAAATTTAATGATTTTTCTAATTTTTTAGTTTTTTATAATTCTAGAATGAATCTAGACAAATTGGTATCCATGTTCATTATGCATTTATTTAAATTTTATTCATTTATTTTTTTTCTTACCTGACATTGCCACAACACGAATTGCTGATGTGGTGTCTATTAACGCCCACATCAGCTTTATCATTAAATAGTAATGAAAAACGTTAGTCAAAGGGCCGATTTGGCTAGTTCTATTAATTTAGGGGGCCAATTGGATGCAAAGAGTTTGGAGGGGCTTAATTGATGTTTCTTTGAAAAATTTTAAGATCTTATTTTACCAATAAGCTTTTATATTTTAAAAAGTAATAAAATGGATAATTCTTTTAGTGAGAAGTTATTTGCATAAGCAATTTTGTTGAGAAAAAAGAAGATGACGATTCATTCGATGGTGAAATGCTAGGAGCCACTGGATAGAGAGCTTGAACAAGACAAGGGGATAAAGTGAAGAGGTTGAAAAAGATCCCCTTAAGGTCAATAAGGGCTCTTTATAAACAAGGTTGATTATTCTCTTCGTCATTAGGTTTTGACAAGTGTTCGCATTTATTTTGTTGTGGTCAACCTCTTAAAGAACATGGTTATGAGTATTTATAAGCAATTTAATTATGATTAGATTGATGTGAGCTTGATGAGGCTTTACATGTGCTTCTTGTGAGAAGGGTGAAATTAGAAAATCATTTTAAGGGACCAAAAATGAATAAAAATTTTGGGGAGTTAAAGTGTAATTTTATTATTATACTAATTTGTGATTTCCTAAATTAAAGAAAATATATATAGAATTTTCCATTGGGGGGGGGGGAAGAGTGGCCATGCTTCTTGCACCCCTCTTTCCGCACTCCATGTGAGGCAGGAGTTTTAGTAAAGTAGGTTGAAAGCATTCTATGTGTTGAACATGCATGTACCAAAGAGAATCATAATTGGTGAGGTGCCACTCATAGGTGATGTTGCAATTGAGGAGTAGAAGTGCTCATGGGTCAAATCCGGCTTAAGTATGATATTAAAACATTTTATATTTGTTCAAATTCGGCTTGAAATATCGGTTTAAAATTTTGTCTAAGCTTGCCCATATTTGTAAATTGCTAACCCAAGCCCATATTAAGCCTACCATTCTTTTTCTAAATTTTAAAAATATATATTTATATTATTTTTAATTTAATATTAATAATTATATATTTTCTTTATTAAAATTTTATTTATAGTCATCTTAACCTTTTTTAATGGTTACATTATAGTATTATTATATATTAATATAGATTTAATTTTTATGTGTTATAAATTACATAATATAAAAAATAACATAATATAAAATATTATAAATTTAAAAAAACTGGCAAAGCTGACTTTTTATGTTCAAGCTCAAGTCCAACCCATATTTTAAATATGCTTAATTTTTTTACCCAAACCCATTTTTTGAGCCTAATACTTTTGTCCAAACCTTCTCAAATTTTGGGTGAGCCTTTGAGATTGGGTGAGTAACTAGCCCTTGAATAGATTTATTGGCGAGGTGAAGGTGATGAAACCAAGGAAGTCAATTATGTATGTACCAACTAGAACAATGAACCAGAAAAACCAATTTTAATTTCCATTTAGGTGTGAATTTCGATCGATACCAGTTGTACCAATGCATTTCGATTTGTTTTGGTCGTTACTAGTGTATTTTGACTTGTACCAGTTATACAAGATTTTAATATTTTAAATTGATTTTACATATTTTATTTTAAATATTTTTATTTTTATAATTAATTTTAAAAATAATAATTTAATTCAGTTATTGATAGTAATTAATAACTTTAAATATTTTTATATAAATATATATGTATGTAATTGAGATATATATATATATATAAATGATATATATGAAAATACTTAAAAATATTTTAAACTCGTAATGATACACTAAAATACACCAAATATCATAATAAAAATGATATATTTACTAGTATGATACTATCTTAGGTGAAGCTCATCTCCAAAAGGTATGCATGAAAAATTTAATTAAAGAATTTTACGTGGTAGTTTTCAGAGTAGTAGATAAATCTTTTGAGAAGTAAATAAATTTTTTAAATAAAAACACAGATATTTATTCTATACGTTATTAGTGGAAAGAAGTGTATAAATAATGACCTAAAAACAGACAATGCTTTCCTTGTTTTAGTGTTTTCTAGCTTATTATTATTATTATTTACTTTTGCTGAGTTGCATGAGAAGCAAACTTAATTAAAAATATTAAATAGTTTAGGAATATAAATGTTGAACTAAGATAATTTCTTAAATACAGAATAAAATTGTGAAATTCCCTATGAAAAAGAAAAGGAAAAAGGATTGAGACATCAAGGTCTTGTCAATTAGTATTGCACTACAAATTATCGACAAATTTTTAAAAACAATAAATAGGTATTGGCATGCCCTACCCAATTAAATCCCATGCTAACCCTAAACCTAAAGGGATCCCGACTGTCTCACGTCTTCTAGTTTCATTGGTACACGCAAATATTAAATTTTTGGTCTTCACCATTTTATTGGTACACACACACATCCATCATTCTTTCTTAGTCACCCTTGTGCCTTTGCTGGGAGACAAGGATTTTTACATTTTTTATAACATTTGTAGTCTTAATCTTCTTAAATATTCTAATCAATTCTCCTACGTAGTTGTTTCTTTTTGAACTTCTATTAAAAAAATAAATTTAAGGGTTAACATGTATCAACTTCACAATGGATTTGCAAATGCTACAATTTTTGATAGATTCAATCCAGCTCCCCACATTACTCTATCCGTGGCAATAATTAGATTGTAAGAATCATACCATTTTGAGGCAGTAAAAATGATGACGGCTTCCTTCACTGCCAGCAACCCAGCCACAGTCAATGTGTGTAGAAAAGACCAACACCACCTTCCCTTCTCTTTTCTTGGCAATCCACCAATTCCCACTCTATTATTGCTAATCGAAAAAGATCCATCCACATTAAGCTTTAAATAACCGCTGGAGGTGTTTTCACATGACGGTAGTTGTGTTTGTGTCTTTTTCTTACATAGAGAATCAGTTCCTGCAGTTGATACTTGTACTAATTCGACTGCGCCAACAGTGATTTCTTACCACACCCTCTCCACTTATCCTTCACTTACTACTCTTCGATTTGTGGGTCAAATTAAGGGTCACTCAATTCAAGGGCTTTTAGACGGGGGTAACACAATAATTTTATTCAGAGTCGTGTAGCTTCTCATTTGGGTTTGGCTATTGATCGATTGCCTACTTTTCCAGTTTTAGTGGGGAGCGGTGACATTATTCCAAGTGAGGGTAAGACAGCTGATTTTCCGTTAGCAATTCAGGGTACTAACATTTCAACTTATTAGGCACTGTAGTATTTTAAGAGAACAGAATGAATTTTACTGAGAAATTGCTTATTAATCTTTGCTTATCTGAACCAATACACTGCTGATGCTTATATACAAGAATGAGAGTAACTGCTCCTAACTAACTGTATACCAGACTTAAGCAACTGACTACTAACAGATTAACAACTCTATACTTACAGTCTTAGTACTCTTAACACAACTGATTTCTACGTGTTGCCCTTGCATGGATCTGATGTAGTTTTGGGTGTGGCATGGTTGGCCATGTCGGGGCCAATAATCACCAACTATGCCGAATCGACTTTTCAATTGCATGCTTTCCGAAGGTTATGTGAAGTTAACGTAGTGGCTGAATTTTTCAGCTTAGAATTAAACTTGAATCAGCCATAGTCCACTCAAGTCCAGCTACTCTTTAGTTTCTCTGCTTTAACAGTTTCGAGAAGTGTTCACCAAGCCACCTGGGTTGCCACCGTTAAGGTCGACTGATCATGCTATTCATTTATCCTCGGGAGCAAATCCAATTAACGTACTGCCTTATTGCTATGATCATCAATACAAATATAATTTCAGTGCTCTCTAGTAAATTAATTATATATACATGTCGAGGTTCTGCTTAAAAAGTAATATTCTCTCCTTACCTTATAGATAACTTCTAAAATTATATGTTTTATAAATCAAACCACTCTTCACAATTCTCTTTATTTCTATTCTATATATATTTCATTAACAAATAATTACTAACTCAATTTCACAAATCAAATCATCATAAATTCAATTTAACAATATTTCACCTATAATTTCTTAAATTGAAGCTTATAATTCAATTTCACCTAATTTTCACCATTTATCAATTATCATTTTATAATATCAATCTATTCTTTAACATAACATAATAACTCCCTTGTCATCATTCTTGATTTCATAACCTTTATTTTTTTAACATTAATATCATTTTAAGTTATTATTATATCTGTTCTTTTTGATAAATTATCTAAAATTACCAATAATCCCTTCCCAATTAGGAAGATAATGAGATTCAGTGCACTCAAACTTACTTTTCTTGCATTGACAAAAATATCGATACCAATCAAAATAAGATTCAATGACATTGATTTCATAACCTTTAATCTTCTTTAACCAAATTCTCTTATATTTCCTTTCTATTTTTCAACTTACTTTATCTCTATTATTCAATCATCATTTATTCAACAATAATTTAGTATTTCTATATACATAATATACGAACCTTCTTAACAAATATATATAACTCAATATTACTTTTACATGAATAAAAACTTCTATGTATAAAATAATTCAATAATAATTAAATTTATTACCTAATTCATCCTTTGCCATTAACTTTCTCTTATCCATAAAAATGTTTCTCTTTTCCTTGTCCAGAATAATTTGCTTTTTCGCTATTGCTTTGCTCAGCAGCTGTGCTGACGTTTGGGGTAGCTACTTTCCTCGTCCTCTCCCACTAATCTTTTATTCTTTTTTTTTTCTTTTTCTTCATAGTTTCTCCCCATTTAGTTTACAAATTTATTTTATGGATATTTTTACTATTTTTGCGGGTTGTGATAGATTACAATACTTGTTGTCGCTAGCTCTCTACTGACCACTAATAATTTTTCTTAAAAAATTGATTGTCGATAAATAATCAAATGATGACTCTTCTTTAACTTTTTAATTTATTTTTTAAGAATATTTCGAAATAATAAATTATTTCAAGAGTCCAATCAATTTGGAGTTTTGGACCGTGTTGTTTTAAGTTTTTTTTTTTGTTTCTTCCTATGATTGAATAAGTCTTCCCCTTCTCTTTAAAATTTTTTTGTCTTGTCTTGTACAATTTTTTTCTTGCTTATTCATGTAGTTTTGCTTTTGCAAGTGTTCTTATAGATGCTTGATCGCCATATCTCTAATTTAGTAGATGCTCAATTCTTTTGTTGATTTTGCTCGTTACTTTGGACCATTCGAGGTTGGTTCCCTTATCGTGATAAGTCCTTGCAATCAGCCTAGATATGTTGTACTTGAGTTGTGACAAATCCAGTTGCCAATGTACAATGTTCTATTATTACTGAGGCCGAAGCCTTTGTCATGTTGGTGGAACTTGTCATTCACCACTGATGATGAGTGTTTTTTGTTTCTTTCTTTTCCCCCAATTGTATGGTCTACAATGAATGAATTATTATTATTTTGAACAAGACACTATTATTAATAGGAACTATGAACAAAAATAATATAAAGACATGACATACAGTACAAACTAATGCACAAATGTCATGTCTGCAAAATAATCTCAGAAAAAAGAGAGGACAAATTGACAGTAACTAAAATACTAAAATAATTCAGAAACAAACTAGAGATGCATCAATTTGATCAAATTTCTAAAATTTGCATCCTTACCTTGCCATCATTAAGTCAACCTGACGATGAATGCTCATCAACCAAGAAAAACTCCTGAAAGCCCTAAGAGACCCACCGCATCAGTGATGCACAAAAGGTCAAGTCTCAAATGGTCTATCCTCCTCATTATCTCGAATCTATCACCACCACTATGATCTATCATAATAAAGCCTTTCGAGAACAATTCCTAATAGATATGGCGACACCTTTATATTGTCAAATCTCACATATACAGTAGAACATGATTAAAATTTAAAAATAAAACAAATTTACATTTGCTTTCAAAGAAAACAGATTGAACAAAACAAAAATCATGAAAAACATGGACAATCATGAAATTGTGAAAAAAATCACGATAATATTAATTGAAATTAAAACAAAATAGAATTATGAAGAAAAGAAAATATTAAAGAAACCACAATCAAGAACTAGTTCGAAGGTTGACACCACCAACTACGAAATAAAAAATTAGTTTGAAAAAATTAAATTTTTTTATAAAAAGAAAAGAGAGATGAGTTAAAAGAAAAAAATAAAAGTATAGAAGGAATTAAATTTTCCTTCCACTTCATCTTTCATCTCCATACATCCATAGAAATCACGTAGAAAAATGTTCTTGAATTATTTTTATGTATCTAACATTATTTTCATGAAGTTTCTCCATTTTATTTAGTAAAATTGATGAGAAAATATGTAAAAGCATCTCCTTCTCTCCCACGTTTCTTCTATCTATAAAAGAGAAAGAGGATTTCCTTAATTTCTCTAGATTTTTCTTTAATGTACATATATTATCTTTTTATTTTATTTTATTTTATTATTTATTAAATCAATTGCCCAGATTTATTCTTGTTTCTTTAACCGATGGTCTATATTAATTTCATCAAAATATTTTCTTTTTTAAATTAAAATTTAAAATAATTTTGATAAAGAAATTATCAGAACATCTTTTAAAATATATTTCCTCTACACAAGAAAGGCATACTTCAATTGAGGCTTTGGTAGCTAAGATAATTAGGGGGAGTGAAATTCAATTCATTTGAAATAATAATAATAATAATAATAATAATAATAATAATAATAATAATTAAATTTAGGTTAATAAGTTATTTAACTTTTTGAGTCTAAATCGAGTTAACAAATTTTACATTTTGAATATCTTAAATAATTAAAATAATTAAAGAACAAATTGATCTAAATACTTCTTGGATTCCTTTCAATTTAAAACATTGAGCAAATTGAACACTTTAAAAAAACAAAAAAAATCAAAATAATCTAAAAAAATTCATAAAATTAAAAAATTTATATAAAATTCTTAAAAATGATATAAAAACGTTAAATTCTAAATTTATCTCCAAATTACAAAAATAATAATTTGTTTAATAAGGTCAATTCGTTATTAAGAAATAAATATTTAGAAAAAAAGTCAATTTCACTATATGTCCCCCAACTATAGTTCAAATTCTAAATTGATCTCCAAATTTAAAAAAAAGTTCAATTGAATCCTCAAAGTATTAAATATAATATCATATAAGCCAGGTCTGCCCATCAACCTAACATCAGCATGGGCGTCACATGTTAATTTGGATTTAATGTGGAGCAAATTAAAAGCACGTTGATCGATTTTGAAATACATGTATATTTATTGCATGGATAATTTTTAATTAAATTTTTTTAATAAAAGATAGTAATTAAATTTTACAAGGATGTTTCTTTTTCTAAAATGTTAAATTTAAGTTGTGCAGACATGTTCCAAGGAAAAAAGCTAGGAATGTATATGTATAATAGGAGCTAAGTTAAAATTATGGTAACACTGAAATATATATTTATGTCAATTATATATAATGATTTAAATAAAAAATAATTTATTAAGATATATAGGTTATTTGTCTAATTTGATGGTTCGAGGAGAAGGCTTTTTTTTTTCTTTTTTTTTTAATTTGGATAATTTTTAATTTAAAAATATTTTATTTGATTTTAATTAAAAAATATCTTTAGATGTCAAATAGTTAAGATTGAGCTAAGCAAGAAAAAAAATTGCTACTTGAAAATGTTTTAACTTATTTTGTAGACAAATCTATTAACAAAACATCTTATTTAAATATTATATAAAATTTTAACTAAGAAAAATATAAAAAAAAACTTATAATATTTTCTTAAATTTCAAATATAAAAAATTATTTTTTTGGTTAATTATTTAAAAAATTCTATTATTATTAAGGTTTTAATTTTTAAGAAATTATAATATAATTAGATTATTGAAATTTTTATTAGATTTTTTAAGAATAAAAAAATAAGAATCTATTGACTTAGAAGTAAAATAACTAATATTCAATTTGTAGTTTTGTACTAAATATTGTAATTTTATTTAATTTTTATTGTAAGCATAGAATGAAAAATATTACAAACAAATTAATTAATGTAAAAATGTCTATTTTATTGATTAAAAATAGAGAAAAATTAAGCTAAAAGTAATAATAAATGTATAATTAAGAATATATTAAATATAATTTTACATTATTTGTATGTAATGGTATAATGAAAATTTTCCATTTTGTTCAAACAAATATTCTTGAAAAGACTTGAGAAATTGAGGGGGTCGAGCCCTGCCTACTCCCTCAGCTATACCCTTGGACGTGTTTAAAATTTATTTCATGTGATTTAAATATGATTGATGTTAAATTTAAGTTAATATTTAATACTTAATATGTCAATTAAACTGATTGAAAGATTTTATTGATATAATATTGAAATTTTAGAAACTCAATTAGAATATTTTAAAAATTTAAAATTAAATTAAATTTTACATCATAGGACAATGTATGGTGTAATTAAATAAAAAAATAAGAAAGTTATAATTTCATTCAAACATGAAAGGAAAAAATGTTAGAAAATGTAATGAAACAAAAGTAGGCAAAAACAGTAGTTTTGTTGATGGAAAGCAACGGAATGGCATAATGATTGGGCTCACATTCAATAATAACAAAAGCGGGCTGACTTCAAAGCCTTCAAAAATGGGGAACCTTTTCTTGTATTTTTCATGCTACGATAGGAGCAGGGGCGACATCGAGAATTGTTTGAAAGGAGCCGAATTGTATTAAACCGGTTAATTGAATTTTTAACTTTTGAGAGGGGCCAAACATGTTACTTTTTTCTATTTAATAAAGAGGTTAAAAGTGATTAAACTAAACTATTAATATTTGAGAGGGACTAAAGTCCAAGTGTACCATAACGAGTAATCATCGACTGAATTAAGGAGAAATGAAGCAACAACAATTGTCTCTTTGCCTCGCTTTGAACAATTTCGTTCACCATTTCCGTCTGAAGAGGAAATGACTACAAAGAAGGTAAAAGAAACAAAGAGATTATAGTGGCAAACCTTGATACTCAACATTTGAATGGCACAAGTCAACAAGGAGTTTCTTTTTGTGACAAACTTTGGAGAATGTTGATGTTGTTAATGATGTGATCGTGGATATAAGAACATGTTAGTACAAAATTTGGGTGGGGAAAATTTTGAAGATACGAACGGGACATGAACAATAACTTGAACAAAAAATGAAGAATTAGGATAAGGTTCCAATACGTGTATCAAGCCACTATCTTTAAGGTTCTATTCGTCCCCACCTATACTCGATGTGCAAATGAGTTTTCAGCAAATGAACCTTGAGAAAAGCTCGATGACTATTTGCATTTTGCATTGACGAAAATAGTCTACTAAGCACTGAGCAATGTACAACAAGAAAATCAATTTCTATGAAATTCTTTAAAAGAGACGTAATTATTCATCTAATATATCTTAATTAAATATAACGATTCAAACTTTGAATAGTTATACTTCTTTGTCAATAATCAAAAGGATATAAGTTTTGGTTAATTACACCATTTCATTTATAGTTATTGGAACACTATAATTATTGTTGAAAATGTTTCAACAATCTTCCCATATTTTCAAAATATTTTAGATTTTGATATTCTTGGATATCAATTTGCATAAATGAAGGCGTCTTGCGATTGAACCTTCACTTAGTGAAAACATGTTAAAGTTAATCGAAACTGTATGGTAGACTAAGCTATGAACCAACTATTCCATTTGATTAACTGAACATATCTCACACAATGATTTCAACATTGCTCAATGCATAGTATCCAGGGACAATATTATGGCCATGTGTCTGTGTCTTCTTTTCATGAGTGATGTCAGAGCTAGGCTCTTGAGCTACTAGAAGCAGCCACACTTCTAATCACATAGGTAGATCCCATCAAGAGTATTCCCATAATTATAACACTCTAACATATTTATGTTATGGGTCTATTAAGAGTATATTAATCATCATTCCTTTATCATTACGGGTACCTAGCACGTTAATCTTAGGATGAATTTATTTATAGTGTTAACAAGCATATACTAATGATGTACTTTGTCTCATTGAACTCAAGAATTGATGTTATACCAAGCGCTGAGTCGAGTTTCCATCATGGGTGACTCTAATTAATAGGCTTGAACCCCATCCCTTTTGAGGTATTGTTGACTACATCTCTAGCAAGACTTATTGTCAAAGGATCCTCCAAATTTTGACTTGACCTCACATAATTAATAGTGATCACTCTATCAGAGGTTAATGTTGGACATAGCTATGTCTTAATCCAATGTGTCTAGACCTTTCATTATACACTTGGCCATATGCCTTTGTTAGAGTAGTTTCACTATCACAATGGATGGAAATAAGTGAAATTGGTTTAGACCATAGAGGTACATCATAAAGCAAATTTCTTAACAATTATGCTCTTTAGATACAGCTGCTAATGTAGTAAATTTGGCTGCCATGGTGGAAGCAATAATACATGTTTATTTCTTGGAACCCCAAGAAATGACTCATCTACCAAGAATGAATGTAACAGCTTGTTTTTAGTGAAATCAAAATAGTGGTTTCGGGACCACATATTCGAGTCCGAAAAGAAAATTATTTTAATAATATTGCATGGTCTGCATTATGATAGGAATATTGTATAAAAATTCCGTTAAGAAAATTTTACCGATTACATCTTTAATTGATAAAATGACTAAATTGCATAAAATGCAAAAGTTGAGTTCTAGTAGCTATAAGTATCAAATAGCTATGGAATTCAAAATTGGAGGTCCTTATATGGTAGATAGACCATTAAGAGAAGTTAGTAAATAAATATGATGATTCATCCATGGAAAATTAATTAAATAAAAGGACTAAATTGGAAGGTAAAAATAATAAAATATGATAAGAAATTAAATGATGAAAATATCACCTTTTTCATCATCTTTCCCAATTTTTTTTATGGAAACCCTAGCTAGGAGAAGAGAACTCAAGCATTTGGCTTAATTGGATCTGGATAGATCAAATATGGAATTGGATCGAGGAAAAAATGTATTAGATTAGTAGATTACAATTCACGAACACTTGTCAAGGTAAGTTCGTGTAACTAAATTGTGTATTTTATATGTTTGAAATTAATGTTGTATATGTGAATTGTATAAATGCCATATGTAAGAAACTGGTCACATATCCAATAAATAATAAGTCCTGTTTGGATAAATGAGATTCGATGGATACTGGGTTCTTGAATTGGTTGTGGTCCTGCATATATTGCAGACACACCATAGCTCGAAAGAGCGTCCCGTTATTAGCTCTCATGAGCATCCCAATATTTGGCCCTCTCGAGCTTCCCGTTATATGGTTCTTGCGAGCTTCCCGTTAATAGCTTTTTGGAGCATCCCAATCGGTTGTGATCCTGCATGTGTTGTAGGCACACCGTAGCTCTTATGAGCGTCCCGATATATGGCTCTTCGTGAGCTTCCCGATTAAAGGCTTTTGTGAGCTTCCTGATTAATGATTCTTTGGAGCTTCTCGATATGGCTCACTTGAACTTCCCGATATAAGGTTATCCTGAGCTTCTTGATTAATGGCTCTTCGGAGCTACCCGTTATTGGCTCACATGAGCTTTTCGTTTATGTGTTCTTATGAGCTTCCCGTTGTATAGTCCGGATGAGCTTCCCGTTATATGGCTCGAGAGAGAGTTTCCCAATTATGTGCTCCAAGGAGCACTTCCGAATATGAATTGAAGGATTACAGTTTGTACATTTCAAGTGTACTACTTGTGTATCCATCGATATTTCTAATAAATTCAACAGGCAAAATTTCGACATGGAATAATTTGAAATTGAGATGAATTATTATGGAAATGTACACGTTACATGGATATATGATGTGGAAAGCATATAATTATGAAAATTTTACATGACGATCTTAGATTTGATTCTTGATATTCACATGAAGTACATGACTAACATGTTTCTTGAGATTATATGTGTTTAGGCAAATTGCCAAATTTCTTTGGATGAGTTTTGCATGCTTACTTTAAATGTAAATGATTAGTAAGTTAATTTTCCTTTATACAAACTTACTAAGCTTTAAAGCTTACTTTGTTTATTTTCCCTGTTTTATAATAATTCGGAGGCTCATTGGATTGGAAGCTTGGCTGAGATATCATCACACTATCCATCGGCTTATCTCGGTATATTTAGTAAATTAATTTTGGTATAATGGCATGTATTGGATAACTAGACCAATGTTGGCAAACACATGTTTTGGTTGTAAATAGCCATTGGAATAGCTTGTGATGAATGTGTTTTAATGTATGATATGAGTGTTTAGTAAGGTAAATTGATAGTAAACTTCATAAATATGTCTATATGCATTTTTGGTCAAATCGGTAAGTTGGATATATAGATTTATGAAGTTATATGTTATGCATAAGACTTGATTTTTGGCTTGGTTTAAATGTCTTGGACTGACTTTGCTAATATGTTAAAATGTTTATGTAGGTGGAAGACAAATTGAGTGAGAAAAGTGGCCTTGAAAATGACCTATTTTTATCCATACGGGCGTGTGTCTCAGTCGTGTGTGACACACGGCCTAGCACATGGGCGTGTTTCTTGGTCGTGTGTCCCCTGTATCTTAAAAATTAAAAATAGAATACTCATATTTTTCACACGACTTGGCACACGAGCGTATGGCTTGGTTGTGTAACCCCTGCACCTACACACGACCTAGCACACGGGCGTGTGACTTGGCCGTGTGACCTAAGTCAGAGAGTTACACGGGTATGAACACAGGCTGGGACACAACTGTGTGCCCTATTTCAAGTGCTCACGTGGCCTGGGACATGGGTGTGTCACTTGGCTGTGTGAGCCACACTGCCTGACCACACGGGCGTGTGTACCTACACATAGGAAAATTTTTAAAATTTCGCAAAAAATTTTCTAAGTACCCGATTTAGTCCCAACTTGTTTCTAATGTATGTTTTAGGCTTCGAGGGCTCATATAAGACACTTTATGAATAATATCTGACATGAATATTAAATAATATGAAATGTCTGTATTTGATCTGTTTATTCCGGTAATGCTCTGTAACCTTGTTCCAGCGACAGATACTGGATAGGGGAATGAAGATCCTTCCACTAGTAAAAGCATGATCTTCTAAACTTGTCATCCAACTAGCATTCGAATACCCTTCTAAAATTAAATGATATCTATTATAGCACAACCCAAGTTAATAGTTATCTTTAAGTACCTAAGTACTCTATTCAAAGCTTTCCAATACAAACTACTTGGTTCACTTATGTACCTACTAAATTTCCCAACATCATATGTAATATCTGGTATTGTACAAGTCATTATGTACATAACACAACCAGTTAGACTTGAATATTTCAATCGGTCAATTTTCCTACTAGCATTATATACTTATTTTATTTGAGGATCCATGGATGTAAATGCTGGTATATAATTGCAAAGATCAAACATTTCAAGCACCTTTTCAATGTAATGTGTTTATGATAAAGCTATAGTGCTTTCCTCTCAAGTTATTTTAATCCCAAGTGTAGACCCAATTTTTAGCCTGGACCCATATATATACAAAAATAAAGCATAAAACAGCCCAAAATATTGGTCCAAAATACAAACCCCAAATAAACCAAATTGTAGTGGCCCAACTCCTTAACTGGCCCAAATGGCCTAAGCCAATAACACAAAATTCCAGCAACCCTAAGGGTTCTGAAAACAATTGACGCCGTAGCCTCCCATGATCAGCACCCCACACACGTCAGCACGCCCACACACGATCCCTGGCTCGCGCGTCCACTCCCCATGATCATGCATTCCTCCACAGCTCTACAATCTGTGATATTGAAGCAAGAAAACAGCAGAAACTGTTTGTACTTGGCTATAAAGCCTTCAATTTTTGATTGTCAAAGGGATTTTTTTTTCCCTTTCTTTTCAAGAGAAACAAAAGACAGATTGTATACAATACACAAAAATCAGTAGAAAGCAACCAAAGAATATTTTCAAAGGTGATTATTTACAGCTTTATTTTGTTTCTTTTTTTCCTTCTTTATTCGGATCTAATACAAGCACAAAGTATAAGAGAGAGAGGAAAGGTCTTGCTGGAGTTGTGCTCGTGTCGACGGCGGCTGTAGCATGTGGGATCTTTAACGGAGGGGGCGTTCGACGAAAGGGAGAAGAGGAGGTGTGAGTTGAGAGGATATCTCAAAAGCTTTAGGTTTTAAGAAAACAAACAAGACTAAAAATATTTTTTAAAGCAAAATTATTGAAACAAGTTTTAAATTAAAGTAATAAAATGAAGGAACATTGGGGGAAGGAGCAGAACGCGTTTTGACTTGGTCTATGCGCATAATCTCTTTAAATGGTTAATTTTCACGTTTGGTCCCTCCCCTCTTGCGCTGGCTTGTAATTAAAGCTTGTTTATATTTTCCTTGTTTTTTTAAATTGTCCCAGGAATTTACGCGTCTATTCATTTCAGTCCGCGCTGAAATGAATTGTTTTGGGGAAGGGTTTATTTGCTTTTTCCGTCCTTGCAAATTTACGCGCGCTACATTTGGGTCCTGATTTTTGTTTCAACGGTTTATTTTATTTATTAATTGTCCCATTTAGTTTAATTTTATTTCTGTTAAGTTTGTTTCCATTTCAATAGTTTGTTTCCATTTCAATATGTATAATTCATTACTTCTTTAATTTATTTAGCATTCAACTTTTTTAAAAAAAATATTATTTAAACATACATTTTATGCTACTTTAATAATTTTACCTTGTTTTTTATTCGTTTAAATTGTAAAGTGTTATTTTAAAATTCTATTTTATGTATTATCATTTTAAATTCTTGTATAATATATAGTTAAAATACCTTTATATATTATTATTATGCATATATATATATTTTTTAATAAAATTAGCTCCATTCTATATACATTATTGTTTTCATATTATTTTATGTAAATATTTTCTTTTAAATTTATTATGTATATATATTTTCTTTAAAATTTATTTATGTATAATTTGGCTTTCTTTTAAGGATCTTATTTTAAATTGTATATTTTATTCATTTTGAATACTTTAGTATCTTTGTATATGCATTATTAATATTTTTTTTCATTTTCTTACATGCATCATTAATCACATCAATTTGTTTTACTTGAAATTATGTTATATACTATTTATTTCGAATTTTTTCTTGTATATTATATGTTTTAATAATTGTTTATATATTATCAGTTTTTTATATACATATAAGTTATGTCGAATTTTCATATGCGTTATTCCTTTGTATATTTTTTCATATGGGTTTTTTGAATTATTTTGTGATGGTTCCTAGTTTTCATAGTCTTGTGTATTATGAATCGTTTTTTTTTCATATTTTATTGTTTTATACATGTAATTATATTTTTATTTCTTGTTGTTGCATCATGATTATACTTCCCATATTCATTCAATATCGATTGTCCTTTATTTCCAAACAAATCAAACAAGTATATTTTGACTCGGTTTTTGTAATTGTATTTGAAACTTCACAAATCAAGGCAATGTTTTGTGTTTGGAAATTCGAGGAATCGTGCCCTAACGTACTGAGCTTCGATTTATCGTTGGACCAAATAACCGAATACCCTTTTAAAAATTTTCGTCGCGTGTTTTGGAAATCATGAGGTGATCTCAGTTTTTGGAGGCTTAAAATATCGTGTCCTAACGTGCTGGATGTGGTATTTTATTCCTTTGGAACAAGTGAATCTCAAAATCCAACTGGAGTTGCTTCGTGTGTTTTGGAAATCATGAGGTGATCTCAGTTTTTTTGGAGGCTTAAAATATCGTGTCCTAACGTGCTGGATGTGGTATTTTATTCCTTTGGAACGAGTGAATCTTAAAATCCAACTCGAGTTGTTCACACACTTTTAAAGGGATCATATTTCAATGTTTTTTTTAAAATTTTCAACATTAGGACATAAATTAATCAATTAGGTACCAATTTTGGGCGTTACGAGGGTCCTAATCCTTCCCCGTACGTAACCGACTCCCGAACCCGTTTCTTGATTTTTCGTAGGCCAAAATCCATATTTTAATAAAATGATTTTTTAGGTGATCCGATCACACCTAGACCAAAAAGATTGGTGGCAACTCCATAATTTGTTTTTAAAGTCGATCCCCATTTCTAAACTTAAAAATGGTTTCAACACCAAGAATAACATCTGCTACACCCATATCCTTTATAGCAAAATTGTTTGACAAGATTTTTTTTTTATGTTTTCTATTTGTTCCAAATTTGTGCAAAATATGAGCATGTCATTTACATATAAGTAAATTATGACACATTTTTCAATTTCAAATTTTCTATATATTTTGACACCCCAAACCCGGCCAAGATAGTTCAACCCGAATTTCGAGCGACATATTAGTCATCGAGGTGACTCTCCAAAAAACTACCACCAATCACACCGACCATCCATACTCACTATACATATGCAGAATATTTTATACAAGCATTTAGTCCTAAGAGCATGCTTTTCTAAATCAAACAATAAGTCGTATAATAAGTGAAATAAGACGTACCTGAATTTCGGTGGGCTCTACTGGTTGCAAAATGTCTCGTTAGTTTATATAGGCAGTATCATAAAATTCAAATAACAAATTCAACCAAACAAGCAAGCACGGAGTATAAAAAGGTCCCAAAAATTAAACAAACTAAAAAGTCCAATTACAACCCTTTAAAAAATATTTTTAAATTGTCTAAAATTATCTAAGTCCCATTCTAAGTCTCTAGCTTGGAAATGTCCCACATTGCCTTCTTAAGGTTCTATAAGCTCAACGCACATACTGTAGAAAGAAAGTTTGTGTGATGGATCACTAAATTGCCAGCCTCCTCGCTATCCTGCAAGCTGTTTATCTGGAAAAGAAAAATAAAGAGATGAGCTTGGGAAAGCTGAATGTATACACATGTATACAACACTAGAAAACACATCAATAATCCACGTACAAACAAATCATATATAACAGTTCGCATATAAATGATTTCGCATAGTGCATAGATGAGGTTTGCACATGCACATGTTCAATTCACAACATGATGATAGGGTTCACACGTCTTACTTCCTTCCAATAGAGTGCAATCTCGTTTTCAAGTGCAGTATATATTATACTCACCTTTTTCACCATAATGTCGACTATATGACCTTCTCCTTGCCTTTACATCTGTCAGTCGATGCTCCTCAAAATTTTCAACTTCGCATGAAAAAAATCACATAACATAATTGTTTAAAATAATTTAATTCATTCACTACTCAACAGCAGCCCACTATTTACGCTATTTCTAACAGATTTTTACTATGTCATTATTTGCCTTTATTTTCTAACTTTTAACCCTCCTAGCTTACATATATTGGCAGATCTAAGTTGTTAAAAAAAAGAAATCCTATTTAATTCTTTTCTTCTACAATCAGCCACTGTTCATCGTTTTCCTCAAGAGCAGAACCATTTGGTTTATATATTCCCTTAAAAACTTTGCTAAATCGAATTGTAAACCTTTTAGTTTTATTAATGCTCTCTGAAAATCATTTTAGAAAACATTTCATAGCTTTGTCAGCTTCGATCCACCATTTTCATGAAGCCAAACATTAAAAAAAACAAAGATTATTTATATTTCTTATCTATATCGTAGACACTTTAGCCAAAAGCATTTCATGCAGATTTGACATGAAAATAGATTGTTTACTTTAGATCTTGCTATCTTTAGTAACTCCCAAGTGGTCCGCTTAATAACCGAACTAGGGTTTAAGAAGAAAAATAGTGTTTGGTTGCTTAGAAAATGTAATGGGCAAGAAAATTTTAAAGAAAAATTAACTACTAGATGCAACAGCTTTTGAAATGAAGAAAGTGTGAAAAGAAAAAATATAACAAAAAAAGGAAATTAAAACGTGAGAAGAAAATGAGTAGTGATGACTTATATAGCCAAATTCATTTATAAAGTTGGTTTATTTATCCTATAGATCCCTCATAATTCTACCCTTGTTTTAAATAAATCCCCCACAACCATTAGTCTTAATTTACCTATTTAAGTTCTCTACTTTCGCTATTATTCCTATTTAGTCTTAATTACTAACGTGATTTTATTTACTCTATTTTTAATCTATAATTTAATGTCAATATTACCGGCCAGGTTTCCGGGATGTGATATAAATGCACTTATCAAATTCATTTATTTTATAGCCATTAGCTAGAATAACCTTGTCAAACTTTTGGCGCCATTTATTTGGTGCTTGTTTAAGCCCATATAAAGATTTAATAGGCTTACTTACCTTATACTCTTGTCTTGGAACAATAAATCCTTCCAATTGTTACATGTGCACTTTCTTTTCCAATTTACTATTTAAAAATGTAGTTTTAATATCCCTTTGGTGAACGACCAAATTATACATTGATGTAAGTGATATTAAGAGTCTAATCATAGCAATTCTTGCTACTGGAGCATAGGTATCAAAATAATCAAAACCTTGTTTTTGTTTCAAACCTTTGGTTACCAACCTTACTTTAATTTATCAATGGTTTCGAGGAAGACACAAAATCAAAATCCTTAAGTGAGTCTTCTATTTGATAGAGATCTTGCCCAATTAGCATCTAAATATCCAACAACCTATGTATTTCTCTTATCTTCATATCACAAACCTTATCTAGACACACCTTTGAAGTATTGAAGTATGTGATTCATTGCATCCCAATAACTATCACAAAGAGCTAGAAGAAATCGACTTACCAAACTTATTGGAAAAATATTTGGATGTATGATAATAAGATAGTTTAATTTCTTGACCAACCTTCGATACTGACTTGGATTTTGTAATAACTTTCCCTATCCAGAAACAAGTTTGATATTAGGGTTCATAAGCATATCAACAAGTTTACAATCCAAAATCTCTATTTCTTATAATATATCCAACACATAATTCCTTTAAGAAATACGATACATGTCTTTGATTGTGCCACTTCAATACCCTAAAAAAAATTCAACTTTCCCAAGTCTTTAGTTTGAAAGTGGCTGAAAAAATGTTGCTTGAATTGTACTGTCCTTTCATGATCATCACAGGTTATTGCAATATCATTTGTATAAACAACTAGATATATGCACTTATGACGAGTTTTGTGACGATAATAGATTGAGTCGTTTGTTTCACTCATTTTCATCCCAAGTTGTTGAATAACAACACCGAATCATCCAACCAAGCTTTCAGAGACTACTTTAGACCATAAAATTATTTTCTCAATCGACATAATAGCCCAAACTTCCCCTGAACAAAAAAACCAAAAGATTGCTCCATATAAATTTGTACTTTCAAATCTCCATGAAGAAAAGCATTTTTAATATTGAACTGGTTAATAGTCTAATGATTCATTGCAACAAGAGAGATTAAGAGTCGAACTAAGGTATTCTTAGTAACCAAAGGAGAAAGTTTCCCCATAACCGAGACTAAAAACCTGTGTAAATCCTTAAAAAACTAAATGTGCCTTCATTCGATCTATCTTTCCATCCAAACCAACTTTAACTATATATACTTATTGACAACCAACTGTTGATTTGCTCGATGGTAAGGGAATAAGATCACGTATGATTAACCTAAAGGCTAAATATTTCTATTATCATAGATTGATGCCATCCAAGATTAGCCTTTGCCACACTGACAGTCTTAGGAATGGAAACATTGGATAAAGACGAGGTGAAAACATAATATGAAAGTGATAATTGATGATAACTCAAAAAATTATAAATAGGATGAGGATTACTAGAAGAATAAATACCATTTCTGAGAGAAATAGGTGGGATGTGTTCTTAAGACATGGTTAGAGATGAAAAGATGATAGGGTAGAAGGCAAGTCACTTTGAGCATCCACCTACCTTGTATTTGTGAAATAATGATTAAGAGCATCATTAGAGGAGCGTTGAGAATAGACTTGAAGAGGTTTTGTGGGAGGAGGATTATTAGTGATAGAAAAATAAGGATAGGGAGAACTTTAATAATGTCTTTTTATTTTTGAAGTGGAGAAAAGAAATTTGGAGCAAAAATGGATAAAAAATTACTTTACAATTTAATACTGTGAGATTTTACTAATGGAGATTAAATTGTACGGATATTCTAGGGTATACAATATTAATTTTACTAGAATTGATGGAGGAGGATCGATTTCTCCTATCCCTTTAACGACAGTTTAAGTATTATCACTAAGGTAATTGTAAAAAAGGTAAAAGAAAAAAAAAAGGGTTGAGAAATTGTTTGTTATTACAAGAGATGTGATCTAAAGCACCCAAGTCAAATATCCAAGAACCATTTCAAAATGACTATGTTAGGAAAGCAAAAGAATTACCATGCTATACAATTGGAGCTATTGAGGAAGAAGATTGTTGTTTTGATATTTGATGCTATAGGTATTCCTTATAATATTCTCCAATTAAAGTAACAGATTTAATTCCTTGTGTAAGAGGTAATAGTAGTAAACCATCCATTTGAGACTAAGTGACATGAGCAAAAAATTGAGAATTTTGATTATGATAGGAAGGTCGTCCATGGAGTTCCTAACAAAGATCTATTTTGGAAGTAGAAAACTAATGAAAAGAGTCAAAGGTAAAGTTGCATAATGTCAGTGTGACAGCCCTAATTTGGCTCTAGTCGGAAAGTGGTTTCGGGTCCACAAAACCGAGTCATAAAAATAATTAACCGTTATAATCTATGCTTACTGTATGTGTACATGCACGTGTGAAAGTTTTATGTTTTTATTTTATCATTTGTATGTGAAATACATTAAATAGGACTCATGTGAAATAAATGTGAAAGATGATAGGTTAATCTCAAAGTGGTGTAATAATGCATGTTAGAAAAAGGATGGGTTTGCATGTCAAATATCCATTTTTGACAAGTAGTGGCCGGCCATGATGAAGTGATAGATAAAAATATGTATTAATTATTAGTTAATGGCTTAATATTTTATAGTATAGATGAATAAAATGAAAATAATAATAGAAAGAATGGGAAGAAAACAAAGTCTTAACTTTGTTCTTCTTAGCCGAACCAAAAGGGAGAAAAAGGGGAGCAAACATTCAGCCATTTGAAACCCAAGGAAGGTTAGTAAATCAAGTTAGATTTTTGAAATTCTAGTTTGTTTTAGGTTACTCATCATGCTACTTACTTAGCCCATGCCAAAACTTTGAATTTGGATGGTTGAATTGAACATTCGGTTATGGTAGATAAGGAAGGAATTTGATTTTTATCTTTAAGTTTTGATGAAGAAATTGTTGATGAAAGAAGTTGATCTTGTTAAAAAATATAATTTATAATACTCATATGTGTAATAGCTGAACCTAGACTTTGCTTAATGTCTTGAACAAATGCCGATTAGGTGTTTTGAAATGGATAAATTAGGTGCTTGATTTCCTAAAGGTTCGGCATAGTACATGATATTTTTGTTAGTATGATTTCGAAGAATTTGAGTAATGTTATGTATAAGTAAAATTATTAGGTACAGTCTTGGCGGTATATATGTACAATTGATCTATTTAGCTAATAATATCTAGGGTGATAAATAATTAAATAATATGTATACAAAGAATGTGTGAAAGAGTGAATTGGCAATAATCTCTTTAGGACAGCAGCAGTAAAGTGATTTTGGAAAAATCACTATAAATTGTAGGAGTTGAGTTAGAAGCTGAATAAATTATGTAATTAAATCTTGATGAGTCTAGTTTCTTATAAAAGAAACTATAAAAGTAAAAGAATTTCCGATAATGAGATAATTGAAGTAATGTGGGACAGAGTCAAAATGACTTCTAGATCCCCTGTTCTGTTTTTATAAAATCACTATAAAACGTATAAAAATATTCAAATGATGAAATTTATATGCTTAGACTCCTTAATGAGTCTAGTTTAAAATGAAATAAACAAGGACATGTTTTGAATTCTGTACAATGAGAAATTTATTTTGTAGTGAAGAGTGGTCAGATTAGTCAAACAGTGAAACAAGGAAAACTTTAAGAAAAATCTGGTATTGATTGGCCAAACTAAAAATTCTGAAAATTTTATGGATAAAATATATATGAGTCTATTTTCAGGGAAATTTTACGGCAATTGATTTGGAGTTTCGTAGCTCCAGTTATAAATAATTTAGTGACTGTTGCTCAAGAAGACAGCTTATTGTGAATTTGTGATTATGAGGTAATCATTGATAAAAATTTGTTAAGGAGTTGCTTAATGTTTTCTTATAAGCTTACTATAATCTGTATGTGTGAAAGTCGAATATATATGTATTATATTCTGAAAATAATATTTGAATAGTCGATTAATGTTTAGTTTAAAATTTGTTGAATTAAAGCTCAAGAGCATAGGGGGGCAATTTCGAATAAGGGAAAAGAGAAAGCAATCGAGTAGCCTATCCGCAGTTGTTCAAATAAATCCGAGGTAAGTCTTTCAGTAATGGAACTTAGCTTATGATTTGATTAAACAATGTTATATATTTATATATATAGCACAATAAATAAATTGTGACCTGATGGTTTCTCTTGATTTACATATTGAAATAAATGGGTAGTGCATCGGCTTGTAATCGAATGGTTATAGAAACTCATGTAGAGTAGCGAAACGGAATCGTGTCATTTGTATGAGCTGTTGAGCCGAAAATGAATGATGGATAATCATGTTGTGTTTGTGATCTAATAATGTAAATGATTTGTTAATGATTTATAATATAAATATATTTTGTGCATGACAATTGAGGATTATATCCGAGTTAAGTCCCAAAGGCATTCGTGCTAGTTGCTATTTCCGGGTTAAGTCCCGAAGGCATTCGTGCTGGTTGTTATTTCCGGGTTAAGCCCCGAAGGCATTCGTGCTGGTCACTATTTCCGGGTTAAGTCCCGAAGGCATTCGTGCTGGTCACTATTTTCGGGTTAAGTCCCGAAGGCATTTGTGGTGGTTTTTACATTCGGGCTAAATCCCGAAGGCAATTGGGTTGGAAATGTGCGATCTTGTTGTAATAATTTCTATTGATGGGCTTACAACCCTAAGATGATCAGGTATGCACCGTATATACATTGAAATTAAGTTAAGATTGACTATGAGCATGTAAGTATATGGGTTGAAGTGTGAAGTAACATAAGTATGTGATTTTTGCGTATTTGCATTTATTTAGCCTTGTAATCGAATTAGATGTATTCGGCATAATTATGAGGTTAGTTGGGTAAAAAGAGATTATCTACATGATACAAATTCGTGTTTAAGGAAAAATTTAAGATGACATGTATGAACGATAGGGGTATATTTAATCATGACTACATTTAGTCAGAAAGATGATGAGCCTTATGAATGCTATGCTTTAGTTATAAATGATTTCATTACTTAAGACTTACTAAGCATCGAAATGCTTACTCTTTTTGCCTTCATTCCCTGTTTTATAGATTTTGTTCGTGAACTATCGGACTCGGGAGATCCAAAGTCGAAGTCGTCCACACTATCTAAACCTTTCGGTGCTCTTGTAAATGAACCTTGATAATGACATGTATAGGATTGACTTTTGATGTTAATTACGTATCTTTTTGGTGATGTATATATGTATAGCCATGCGAAAATGGCTTGTTAAGTTATTATATGCGCTCCACATAATTAATGTGTATGTGTGGATGATAATCGATTAATGTTTTAAATGTTTTGATGTGAATTAAACTTAGGAATGAATTAAGGTACTATTTAAATTGAGAAGATTGCTTTGCATAGTGTATAAACGAAATTCGAATTCGAAGGTATGCTATCGGAAATTACCTGAGTATTGTCAAATGAATTTTCGTACTTATTTGATAATATTCCTTACCCCCTCCGGCGATGGATACGGGTTAGGAGTGTTACAGTTAGCACCACTACAGTCAACAAAATTGGGCTAAGCTCTTGGAGAACTTGTGACAAAGCACGATAGTTGAAGGAGGACTTATGCAACTTATTACATTAATTCTCAGTTGAAAGGTTGATTGGGGCTAGGCCTTTCAGTGATGGGGGTTGTGAGAACTAGAAAGCTCTGATACCATTTTTATTTTGAGAGAGGAGAAAAATTGAAATAGGGAGGTTGCTGCCACAAATGACTCCTACCATGTGAATTTCATAGATGTTATACTTATAGTGATACTATAGAAGATATTACCGATGTTCTTCGAAAATATACTATTTCTATATCAATATGGATGGGACTCATCAAACCTAGCAAACTGAATGAGTTCCTCTAAGGAGAAATTCAAGATTAGGTGCACATTAATTTATCCCTTCCAAAACACTTCGCGGTTGGTAGCTAGGATTGGAGTCTGAAGTTTAGTTTCATTTTCTGGTGTCTTCGGCATCATTATAACGAGGAAGTGTTAACCATGTTGATATCGAAGGCATATGGGACAGAAGCTTAAAACTCCTCCATGAATTTAATGGTAGCGCAAAGACTGGGTATACTGATGGAATAGACAAACTTTTACCACATATGTTGCTTATTAATAGGTCCCCTCTCCAGAAGCTTGGTATAAAATCAACCGGAAGGCACATTTCAAAAAGAATATCAATTGGCCACTGTTGGTAGGGTGATTCGTGACCATATGAGAACCTTGACTCTAGGGCTTTGCCAAGTGCATTGGCAATTACACTATTAGTGAAACAGAAGCTTAGGGTCCTGTGGAAGGTCTCGAATAGACTTGGAGGATTCGTTTACTTTACGTATGGTGATCTTAAAGGTGGTGAATTCGCTTAAGGATCTTGGTCAGGCTAAGCATATGAGTGGTGTAATCCAAGCTATTAGGAGGATGTTGGATCATGATTGGGAGGTGCGGTTAATGCACACTTATAGGGAAGGAAACCAAGTGGCTGATGTAGTTCGTCGACTTGCTGGAACCAGGGTTGGTGAATTGTTGATCTTTACTTTGCCACCTGATGGAATACCGCAAAAGCTTCTTGGTGAATTGGTGAATTGTTGACCTTGTGTAGTGTACAATTCCTAGACTCGTTCCTTAAGCTTTGTACTTCTCCGATAAAAAAACAATTAATTGTACCGTTTAATCAAGGTGGTGCAAAAGCCCCTCATGTACTACGCCTGTGGGGGCAAATCTTTTGTGTGATAAAACCATCAAATTTTTACATGATAAATAAGTTGGGAGAGAGAGTCTACCGAATATCCTCAGGCTTATTATATCATGATTTGAATAGTAGTTTAAGATGCTTGCAACTTAAACTTTGATAATGAAGTGCTGACAGCGTGACAAGGGTATCGAATTTTTCACATGGCAGGCGGTAGTTACCTAACCATATAATGGAACAAATATATATAGAGAAGAACAGGTTCGATGCTTGCCTTTTGGATAAGGTGTGTGTTAGTCAACCACTATTAGGATGGATCCCAGGCCCAAAAAAAATGAAAACTACATAAATAGGATCATCGGTGCATTAAAAACTAAATATAAAGCAAGTGCAATATAGCTTCAATTGTTATCAAGAGATATTCGAGTAAGAAAAAGCCTAATGATTCGATGATATGCGGTGCAGATTACATACATTAATAATCATCAAGCATGGACCATGTGGGCTTTCAACTAAACAATTATTGGAGGATTAACTGCATGCATGTTTTTGTAGTACCAAAGATAATGTTTTTGTGAACTGGATAGAGATGAAAATGTGCATAGAGGGAAGTGAGAAGGCCCGGAATGTCTTGTTGAAGCTGATCCCAATGTGACCCCTCCATGCTTATAGCTGAAGTTTTGGGTATCCTTTAAAAAATCTTTGGATCACGCACCCACATCTTTCTTCTTTACGTAAAACCCCACGTGCAATCCTTTATTTTTTGTTTGTTTAAGCCTTGAGTTTCAAGAGTGAAAAGCTATAGGCTGTGTCATTTCCAAGTTTCATTTCATGTGCCAAAACTTTGAAGAAATCTCCATGTATTATTGGTACTTAGTTTCCACTCATTTTGAGCCTTGCATTCGAAGCCTAACCCCCCAAATATTTACACAGTTTTTCCCTATTTTCTTTTTCCTTTTGAAGATTCCAAGTTCCCAATCGAGATTGAATATTACTTATGGATATTGACAAAAGAAACTTCACACTTCTATTCTCATACAATTTTATTTAGTCATATTCATCATCCATTCAAGTTTAAAAGCTTACTCGATATTTTAAAATTTTTTAATAAAAATATTAAATTTAAAAAATAAATTTGAACAAAAAATATTAGATTCATCTAAATTATGGATTGAGCTTGGATTCCAATATTCAAGGTTCAAACTCGTCCTAACCCATTTGAAATTTTATAATTATATTTTCACTTTTTCACTAGATTATGTAATTTATATTATATGAAAATTAAACATATGCTACTATAATATAAATGTTAAAATTTCAATAAAAGAGATAATCTATAAAATTAGAAAATAGTAAATAAGAAATAACATACATTTTATTAAAAAATAAAAAAGTATGGATGAATCTAAATAGGTTTGAATTTTTTTTTTGTCAAAATTAAAGTATCGACAGTCGGTAGTAGTGATTAATTTCCTCGTCATGGGTGATCTTTGAAGAAGTAAACTGCTAGCCATGAAATGTTTTCCATTCTTATGAGTAGCAATCGAACCCCCGACCACATGATTTAAGAGACGAGGTGAATAACCACCATGTCACACCTTGTGGTTAATAAATCTGAATTAATCATTTATAAATGCGACTAGATTTAAATCAAATTTGATATTTATATTTTAGACTAAACTAAACTTATACAATTACATATAATCAACTTAACCCAAATCTAATCTAATCCATGAAAACTTTTACAAGCTGCCAAGGCAGCTTTAAAATATATTTTCATATCCAAGAAAGCAAAGCTCTAAAATCCTTAAAGATTGACTCAAATTGTCCATTGCTGAACACTTTGTTTAGATTGTAGTATATGTAGCCCTGCAGGTGCCCTCACAATTGGCTGGCATCAACTTTTTCTTTTTCGACCTTTAACATATATGGGGTACTAAACTAATTAATATTTGTTAGAAGATTAATGTATTGAAAACTTGAGTATCCCATAAGATACAAAGAAATGGGGTTAAATTAGAGAGATCCCTTTTTGATCATTTGCTTGAAATAGTCAAAATTCACATGTGCTTTTCTCTTTAGATTGCGCCATAAACAAGGCTTACCTTTGATTGGTCTAAAAGAATAATTTATGAATGAATCCAGTCTTATCTGGCAATTCCATGTCTTCATTATAGACAAGGAAAACATGTGAAATTGGACAAATCCCTCAGCTATTTCAGTAGCTTAATATAGTCTTATCAATTATACACATACCCTCCATTAATCTTGAGTTCATCACACATCATCTTCACTCTATACTTTTCTTCACATCTTTCAAACCTAAGCAGAGGATTGGAAACTGGAAAGTGCTTTTTTATACTTATGTTATAGCTTTTTTTTTCCTTTAATTATGATTTTGCTACTTTTCTATACTTATATGGTTTGACATATCTCTTTATTTTTATAATATCTTTAATTAGTTTAAATTGCTTGTTAAACTGTTAAAATTGAATTGGTGATTTAAGAAAAATAAATTTATGTCAGCATTTTAACTTGAATAATTAGGAATGGCAAAATTTAAAACTTTTTTGATGGATTCTGTTAAAATGGAACAGATATTTTTTAAAGTGGATGTGGGGTAGAGTGAAATTTTTCATTTGAACAGTGGATATGAAGTGGTTATGGTAATTGATTGCCTTAATCCACTGTATAAAACTATCATTTTATTCTTCTATTTATAAACTATTAAAAGGATAAAATTGTAATAATATAATATAGAAAAAATTCATATATTTTATATTTAATTTTATTTTTGAAAATTTATGTTTAAATATTTAATTTCCTTTAAAAAGATTGAAAATATTAAAGATAAGTAACAAAATTCAAATTGAAGCAGAACAAGATGGGGCAAGGACGGATACATTCAACATCCATGAAGGTAATAGTGATTTTCAAGATTATATATCCATAATAAAGTGGGACGGACGGTAGAACGAAGTGTGCCAATTGTGGAGAGATAATGAATTTAACAACATTCGTATCCGTCCTAATTGATGTCTATTCCTGAGAATAATGTTATAAAAATAAAGGATCAAATTGTGCCAAATTAAATCTCAAATTTAAACATAATAAAAGGACCAAAATTAGAATTTGGCCTATTTTCTTATCTTTTATTTCCGTATAAGGCGTAAACTTTGGACCACTTTTTTGAGCTTTTAGCGAGAACAGAAAACATGATTCGAGTGGATTTTGAAAAGCCCTGAGAACTTGTAATATTTTGTGTTTCCATGAAATAAAGCAGGTTGTGAAATTGATTTCAAAATATTTTCAATGCTGTCGGTAGAATAAAACATGTGGCTAATTTAAACCCCTTAAAGGAGGATTTAATGAGTTGAACCAAATAAGTGGGTCATTCCATTTCATCTCAGTCAACACCAAAACCCCATCTCTATTCAATTTCTGACCCTGTTTTCAACTTTTAATAAAAAACCCCAACTGCAACAATCCCCAGCCACACGATTTCATCATACCATTTTATATGGGTGAAAAGATTCTAATATCATATTGGGTGTTTGTCACAAGTTTTGTGTATGTCAATAATAAATGTATTAAGAGCAATCATAGAGGAACTTATGGCCAATTATTTTCTTAAATATTTTGACCCATATAATTGAAGGATGGTAGAATCAAAATATTCAGGCTGCCGTCTCAAGCTGGGGGGTCTAGGAGAAACAGTGTGGAAACCGGCACCGACTGAAACAAATTATGTAGGGTTTAGACCCGGACAAAATCTTTCTCAATCTTTGGGTTGCATTCAATGTTTTTATACATACAAATGTCTGTTTTTGGACAAGAGTTCAATGCTTGAGCCAAACAAGTAGAGTGGCGGCATCCCCTGTCAACAGCTTCTGTTTGTATTATAATGAATACCCATCATTAAGTACCAAAATTTAGGCTCGAATAACTAAACATGTGGCTAGTTTGGTTGGATTTTCAGTCCATTAATACCATGCCAGTTTCATAGCACAGTTGAATTTCCTTATTAATCAAAACAATGCGTTGGAACCAACAGCTATGTTGAACAAACAACAAATAAATGCCTCTTTGGCCGCCGATCAATATATTGTATTTTTCCCCATGTCTTGTTTCGTGCTAAGTTTGAAATACAAATGGGTTTAAGTTTTAAGGTTTGATAGAATAAAATCAAAGAATTAATAAATTAGTGATAAATTATGTTTTAGTCACTTAAATTCAAAAGTTATTTAAGTTATTGGGCTGTTGAAACCGTTGCTATATAGTTTTATCTCTGCTGTAGTTCAGTTTTTTTCATGAAATATATTTAAGCATCATAAATTTGCAAATCAAAATTCAAATAACTTTCTTTTTCAATCTTCAACATTGACTGTCAAATAAACTTAGATCTAAGTTATATTTTTTTACTCGTTGATGGGAATTGATTCATTGTATCGACATCAAATCATCTCTTGAAACATGCTTGTTAAACTTAAAAGAACACTTGATAATCCAATAATTATTTTATAACTTTTTGAAGTTGAATTACTAAAATGTAAATTTACTAATAATTTAATGATGTTAAGTGCAATTTACCCATACATTTAAAAAGGGAAGGGGGGGCTGTTGCTAGGAAATTGGTTGATCATAGCCTCTCTTGTATGGGGCCAATTCAATTGATTGTTTGGAATTCTTCCTTTTATTTTTTTGTCAAATCACAATAATATGCAACAACAGAACAAAAACATTCTTTTTGCATTTAATTTAAATCATGTGGTCATTAGAGATTAAAAAAATCATCAAAGGGTAGAATTCATCCCCATATTTATAAACATTATTTTCAAAAAAAAAAATGGTGTAAACCTCCATCCCCCTTTTCCTCAGTATCCTATAAAGATAAAGTAGGTTTCTTGGAAGCCACTCTAGAGGGTACTAAATTGATGATATAAATACATCTTCTAGGACTAAGCCTGTTACATTGAACGAATCCTTCAAATTCAAGTCATCTTTTATTGTGGCTTCAATTGTTTAATTCTTTGAATTCTTTTGGTTCATATTTTTCTTCTTGTACGTACATAGTGGTTGTGGTTATATTAATATTGCTCTGATTCCCTCTGTTCTGTTGACAAATTCTTTGCCTTTAGACTAATTCAATATATCTTCCATAACAATCATTTTCAACTGGAAAAGTTGGCAAAGATGACAAAATGTTCAATGGAGCAGGAGCTAGGATGTGGTCTAATGGGGGGAGTTTTTCAACGTTGGAGCAACTGGTCGAAAAAATCATCGGTGCCGGCACTGTCCGGAAAAGGGATGAACAAGGTTTCAAAAGAGCCGGTTACTGATAAGTCTAAGAAGCTTTCAAACAATGATGATTCCAGGAGGAGACGTAGTACCAGCACTGTGGAGCCTGTCCTCCCGGATTCATCCAACTTGGCTAAGCCTTTACCGGAACAGGATCAGAAACCGGTAAGGAAGTCCGAGTTGTTGTCACCGCGAAACTCGGTTTCGTATTCTCACCCTGTGAAAGACAGTAGGAGACGTGCAAATACCGGCAGAAGCTCGACGTCGTCCTCGTCTGGCTCAACACATCACTCCAAGGAGCTTGCTAAGGTAACCATTAGTGATCAACAGCAATCAAACAATAGCAAAGCTCTTATTCGAGCAACTTCGAGTAATATAATGCTAGTAGGCCAGTTGGGAAACTTAAGACAGCTTGGAGCTGGGAGTGCTGTAGGGAACAATGGTTCCAATGCAACAATCGAAGCTTTGGATAAACTACCAAGAAAAAACAGCCTTGGTAAACTTGGTGGTTCAGTGATGGGCAATATTATAAGGCAACCTAGTGATGAGTTTAAACAGCTTCACGGTCTAACAGGTAGACTGGATCCTGAAACACTGAAGAACAAGGGAAATGAGGCATACAAGCAAGGAAGGTTTGAAGAGGCATTGGCTTTATACGAACGAGCAATCTCTCTCGATTCTAAACAGGCGACATATCGGTGTAATAAAAGCGCTGCCTTGTTAGGTTTAGGCCGTCTTATGGAGGCTATTGCTGAGTGCAAAGAAGCTATCCAGCTTGATCCTGCTTATTGCAGAGCTCATCACCGTTTGGCAACAATTTATTTCAGGTAGTATTCAATCATAGTGTAAAACTTTATATGATCAACCACAGAAAGGAAAATCTAAAATTGGCATTGCTTGCAATGCAGATTGGGAGAACCAGAACATGCATTATATCATTACAAACATGCCGGAAATCATGCAGACTCTAATCACATATCTGAAGCTCAAACTCTAATCCGTCGTCTCAAAAGATGCTCCGACGCACGAAAATCACACGGATGGAACACTTTACTCAAGGAGACTGAATGTGTTATAACCTCAGGAGTCGATTCTGCACCCGAGGTCTAATTTTTTACAATTTATATACGTCGAGTTTTATCGTATGCTGTATGTAGTTGTTTATGGTCATATGTTGTTCTTTGTGATCTATTCCAGGTCTATGCTTTACAAACAGAGGCCTTGTTGAAGATCAACAAGCATCAACAGGCTTGTATAACTTACAACAAAGGACCAAAATTTGCCATTGAATCTTGTATTAATTTCTTTGGCCTGACTGTTAGTGCTTATCTTTTAATGATCAAAGCACTGGTAAACATGGTTTCTGGCAGGTTAGTCGAAGAACTCTAGATGACTATTTATGTAAAGCATGTGGACTGTCTATTTTATACATATGCATGCACCCAGATTATTGTAGTTCAATAATTAATTGTAGACTTGATGGGATGACAATAGGCTAGATGAGGCTGTATCAGCAGCTCAGCATGCGGCTAGACTCGATCCAGGCAACAAGGAAATAAGCCTAGTGGTAAAGAGGACTAGAGCAGTATCGTCAGCTCGACTGAGCGGTAACTTGCTCTTCAAGGCATCAAAATTTGTAGAGGCTTGCATCGTATATGGTGAAGGACTCGAATACGATTCATACAATCCAGTTTTGCTATGCAACAGAGCAGCTTGCAGATCAAAGTTAGGCCAATTTGAAAAAGCCATTGAAGATTGCACAGCTGCTCTCAATGTTCAACCATCTTATAGCAAGGCAAGGCTAAGGAGAGCTGATTGTAATTCCAAGGTAAATAATTCACACTTCATAATCAAAGGGCCTAATCATGAGCCACATAATTATTCATTATTGTTTCTTCATCTTTTCAGCTTGAAAGATGGGAAACTGCAATCCAAGATTATGAGATGTTGATAAGGGAAACCCCTGGAGATGAGGAGGTGGCTCGAGCTTTGTTCGAGGCTAAGGTCCAACTCAAAAAGCAGCATGGTGAAGACATTGAGGACTTGAAGTTTGGGTCAAATCTAGTTTTGGTCTCTAGCAACGAGCGTTTCAGGCACTTTGTAACCTCAGCTGGTAAGTAGCCATAGCTTCAGGTACTTTGTAACCTCACCTTGTAAGTAGCTCATTGGTAAATCTAATTACATAAATCTTTTTATTCAAATGACAGGGATGACTGTGGTGCTTTTCTGTAACAAAACAAAACACAAGCAAGTAGTGCAAATAATGGAACAAGTGTGCAAGAGATTCCCATCTATCAACTTCCTCAAGGTGGAGATAGAAGATCATCCTTACTTAGCTAAGTCAGAGGCATTAACCTGCATTCCAGCTTTCAAGATATACAAGAATGGATCAAGGGTTAAAGAAGTTCCAGGCAATGACCCTGAATTGCTAGAAAGATCAGTCAAATTGTACAGCAGTTGAGGACAGAATTAAACAACATCATGGAGCAAGTGCAAAGAGAAGATATGCAGGGAGATTTGTCACCTCTTTTTTCACAAAGAAAGAGAGCCAGGTTCAACAAGAGAGAGAAATTTTAATGATGGGGCTAATCCTAATAAAATATGCTAATGGTGGGGCTAATCTTAATCATGTCTGCTCAGTCACTTTACCAGCATTAGACTCATACATGTCTAAAAAGCTGTGAGAAATTTGAGTGGCAACTTGAGATTTAAATATGTAAAAGGGAGATTTTTATTTTTTTATTATTTTATTTTTCTTCTTTTACTGTTTTAAAGGAAAGAAACAAAGAGTTGCGTATATTGCATTTATAAAAATGAAACCAAAAAAGAAAAAATTAGTAAGTGTGAGGATAAAAAAGAAAATTTGGTTTGTTTCTTTTAGCAGAAAGATTGCATAATGGAAAGGTCATGATTAGTGCCAGTATTGGAAATGCCAAAAGAATGTCCAGAAAGGAACTGTATGCTATTATTTTTATTTTCAGTTTTTCTACTATACACAGGTTAACACTTTTCTTTCTCCCTCCCAATTTTTCAGTAATTTTTTATTTTCAGCAAATAGTTTATTTTTATAAAAATTAAAAGAATTTAATCCTTATCAATTTGATATCAATGTGACATTAAAATTTTCAATTATTCGTATATAATTTTAATTTATATGATAATAAATTTAGCACTTTATATTTATACATTCTATGTAAATGTTAACAGAATGTATATATGTTGCAGGTTAAGTCAAATTCCATTAGTCTTATACTATGCTAAGTGGTAAATTTATTTAATATTCTATAATTTGATCATTTTAATTATTATAATTTCTAAATTTTAGTCCATACTCAAATAATAACAATTAAATTCATTAACTAAAAAGAAAATGCCCTTTTGTGAGTATTATATGAAAATAGCAAGGTGACATGGTATTATACATGTAATAAAATGTTTATCGCATAAGATTTTAGAAATAATAGATATTAACAAATTTAATGATTATTGTTTTTGTCAAGATTAAAATTTCAAATTTAAAAAGTATAGGAACTAAAATAACTTCATTAAGGTAATAAATTAAACTCACAACTTATGTAAGGTATAATACCATAATTTGGTCTTTATTTATATAGTTAAAGTTGGTCGCTTGTTGGTCTACAAAGGGTTTGTCATTTTTTTTGTTGGTTTTTTAAGGAACGTCTGCTAACTAATGCGGAGCAATGTAAGAGAGGTCTCTCGGAAGATCCTTCATGCAAGACATGTGGGAGTGTCGATGAATCCTGTCTTCACGTTTTTAGGGATTATTGTCATGCACGAGTGGTGTGGAAGCAAATTATCCCGTCGAGGGTTTTGCCTCAATTCTTGTCCTACCCCTTGATGGATTGGCTTTCGGCTAATCTGAGGAACGAATTCAGCTTAATCTTTTAGGATGTAGATTGGCAGTCCTTATTTGGTATTGTATGCTGGAAGATTTGGAAACAAAAGAATTTTGCAGTTCTTCAAGGTGATCCCTTTTTAATGTTGAAAATGTTATTTAGTCTTCATGGTATTGCACAAGATCTATTAAGCAAAGGCCAAGTAATTTTGGTGGCTCCTCCAGGAATCATATCATGATTCAAGTATGAAATCCACCACCTCTTGGTTCTTTTAAGCTGAATGTTGATGAAGCTCGCATTTTGTCCTCAGGATTGGCTTTTTCGATAGCAGTAACAAGAGACGAGTATGGTAGATGGATGTGAGAGATAGGATGTAACATTGGAAGATGTAGCGTAGAGAAAACAAAACTTTGAGCTATTTATGATATCCTTCGGGTGGCTTGGGATGCTAATTGGGATAGATTTATCGTTGAGACTGATTGTGCTCTAGCCATCAAGGAGATTCATGAAGGCATCAAATGTCAATCGAACAGAAATTTGATTTTAAGAATTCAATAACTATGCAAATGTGATTGACATGTGAAAATTAAGTAGATATCAAAGGATGCAAAATTTGTTCATCATTTTCCGGTGGAATTGATGAAGAAATTACCCATTGGCCCCAAAATGTTTCATGCATCTCCTTCAAGGATTGCGGACCATATACGATTAGATAGATAACTCTTGATGTCTAGTCTTGTCGATACTAATATTATTTTGTAATTGATACTCTTTCATATTTTTGTCACAAAAAAAAAGTTGATCTTATATGAATTTAAGTAGGACTCGAGTTGTTTATCTTAGTTTAAGATTTTTATTATTTAAAGGAGTTTTATATTTAATTATTAGAAATATATTGAAAATAAAACTCCTTAATTATGATTCGTTAGGATAATTTAGTATATTAAATATATATTTATTTAGAATTCAATTATGTAAGACTTGCAAAAACCAATTTTTTAATTAGTTTTTAGGAGGTTGGCCAAGCATTAAAGAATGGAGATTTGAGTTTAATAAACTTTGGCCATTAGCCTTCCTTTCCAAGGTTTAGCCATTTACTTTGTATATTTTCTTGTTATTCATGTTTAAGTACATTTTATCTAGGAATGTGGTAGGACAAAACTATTTAATTATCATTGGAGGCGTCCGATCATCATTATTGCTAATCACAAGTTGATTAAAGATGACGTAAGACCGAACTAACTAATTATCATTGTTACTAGTCTTAAGTTGATTAGAGGTCCCTTCTTAATTTTACATTAAAATTATATTCTTTTGTTGATTTTCTAAATTTAGAGATTTGGAATTTTCTTGGGTCCAAGGTTCCATATCAATTTGTATCAGAGTCAAGATTCAAATGTTACAATCAAGCAGTAGCCAGATTTTAAAGGTTGCAATCGAACAATTGAATGAGATTCGATGACAATATTTTTTCAACAGGAAAAAAAAATGATATGAGTTGAAACGGGACTCTACATATTTATCTTAGCTTAAGATTTTAATTATTTAAATGAGTTTTATATTTAATTATTAGAAATACCTTTAAATTAAACTCATTAATTTTGGTTTATGAGGATATTATCTTACTTAAAAGCTTATTTAGGAGATTAAATATTTATTTAGTGATTCATATTTGTAAAATTGAATTTTTAATTAGTTTTTAGGAGTTTTTAGTTCTTTTAAACTGTAGTATATTATAAGCATATAAGTATTTGGCTTTACCAAGTATTAAAAAAATGGAGATTTTAGTTTAATAAATACGGTCTCGATTTTTTTTTCAAGGTTGAGTGATTCACTTTATTTATTTCTTTTTCTTTACGGGGATGAGTAATTTATATCATTTATCTCCCTATTATCCATGTTTCTAGATACAAATTGTTTCTAGATTCATATCGTTTATCTCTCGATCATATTTACTTTTTTTGACACAATACTTAAAATTACCCCTAGCCCCTCCTTAATCTATAAATAGAAGGATTATATACTTCAGCGCACTTGAACCTACGTAATTCTGCATTAGCAATAATGTCTATGTCAGTCGAACTAAAACACAATCAGCATATTAATTCAAATAACTAAAAACATTAAAAAGTTATATTAATTAATTGATGTGAAATTTTTAAAAAAAAAATTCAAAATTTTCTGTCATTTAAAAAATGAAATTATACTTGTCAAAATAGTTGTTGTTTTTAACTAATTTATTATTAAGAAAAGAACTCACATTAAGGAGTTCGTAGGTCAATTCCAACATGGCTCAGTCGAATTCTAGGCCTGACTAAATGCATCAAGAAAGTTTGAAATGATTATGGCTTATAGGCCACCAAATACAACAGATGTTAGAGCTCAAATTCTAGGCCCAGTTTCGGGTCAATGACTCAAAACTATCTCCCATTCTATTTTTTTTTTAATATTTAGGGCTATTTTAGATAGACGGTACATTCAATTACGGTTAATGTAAAAATAATAATAATGGTGAGATTAGGTATTGTTGTGATATTATAGCGTGAGATATTCAAAAGGGCCATTAAAATATTCTCCTCAATTTTCTTTCAAACTTATTTAAAAATCAAATTTCAAATAAATATTAATAAAAAATTGAATACAATTCAAAAAAAAAAATTCACCCATAATTCAATAGACTTCCACCTTAAGTTTTCATCCTTCAAAATCTCTTTCAACCTTGGGTGAAAATTGTTGCATCCCACCATTTTTATTTATTTATTTTTTATTTAACTTTTATTTATGAATTATTAAAAAAATTAACAACAAGATTAATACAATTTTATCTAAATGTTAAACCGACAATTAATTTGAACTGAACTTACTCGATCCCATGGGGGTTTATTCTCTTCATGATTTAAACCTAATAAATGAAGTTAACAAATATTCAACGACAATGTACAGCACATAATTAAGTCAACAACCAGGTGGTTCATGCATCACTTTCGACATAAATTAGACATCCTTTCTTTCTTCTTGTTCATAAACTAGACAACCCTTATTATTAGGACAACCAATATTCTAATTTCACTCTTTATTTTTAGTTTTCTACATATCCCAGGTAATAAAAAAAATTGCTTTAAGTGTCTCACTCTAATATACACACTTTAACAATAGTGACCCATGATAATGATTATATCATCATCTAAAAAAAATTAAAAATATATTTTTTTTAAATTTAAAAATATATAAATTATAGAGTAAAAAATTTAAAGGTTAAATTATGTTCCAAGTCCCTATGCATTTTGTATATTTGAAATGTTTACTTTCAAGAATTTAGTCTTTATACTTTTCGAATTTAAAAATTCAGGTCTAATTGTTACTCGTTAATTTTTTTTTTATTAAATTCAGTGGTGTGATATTTTGAAATTATTTAAAAAAAATTCATGTGGTAATCTTGTGACAAAGAAATGGCATTAAAAAAATGCTTACACAAATAATAAAAGAAACACTTATTTAAAGTCATCATAGTAATTTTTCTTTTTGAAATTATGTTCTTAAGAAAGTTGGTAAGCATTTTTCAATTGAACATATGTTTATATATATATATATATATATATGAAATGGAGAATGTTATAACATTTGGTTAGGTATAACTTATGGTATGTTAATAAAAATGGTAATGTATCTAAATGCGGATATATAGTAATGTGAATTTGAATGAATCCCAACAACGAATATGGCATCTTATAACTCGAATTTGATGATCGGGTAAAGTAATTGAATGTTACATTAATTATCTTTTAACTTTTTTTCTATTTAAAATATTTAAAATATATTTCAAATTTCTCCAAAGTAAGGAATTTGTCAATTCTAATAAGTACTAATGATAAAAACATGAGATTTTGTAATTAGTAAGTGCAGATGTCCATTTTCCAAGTTTTCTCGACATATACATTATAGGCATGTTTTAAGGTTATATCGAAGATCAATTGAGTATTGCTGCACACTCTGCTGGTTCTTTCATTATTGTCTTGATATCATGCCACTCACGGTGCTATAACATCCCTTGTAGAGATAGAAATTAGCTCAAGCAAATCCATCAAAATTAAAAATAAATAAGAAAAAAAAGTTAAAGCGAGGAAAAATCTAATTTAACATTCTTCTAAGCTAGAAATCAAGGGGATCGGAAAAATATAATTTATCATTCATTGAAAAGAGACAGAGATGACATGAATTTATAATTTTATACAATTATTTTTCATGAGTTAAAGTGATCAAACATCAATAATAGTTAAATCAGTTGGTTAGAATGATAACGAATCTAATTTTGTTAGGTAAAGTTTTAGGTTTGAGTTTTTTCGATAGAAAAAATAATAGTGGATGAGCTTTACTTTGTGTGATTAGACTTAATTGAACTTCAAATTTAATCTAAATTTAATCAAAATCTAATAATTTTATGAAATACTGAAAAGCTTAAGATAAAAATAATACAAGTTAGAGATAGAAATTTATACATTATTAGCACTCTAAGATTGAAAAAAATCAAAAGAAAAATAAAGGTTCAGAATTCAGAGAAGTAAGAACAATTAATGTACAATGGCAGCAAAATCTTTTCCTATGGAAAAGAAGTGGAAAGCTGTACAGATTTCATGATAGAAACTACAAACATTCAAATCATACAATAGAAATGGAAAATATATTATCAATAATCAAAAGGAAAACTATAGGTGGTGATAAGTTCTCCAATTCTCAGTTCCTCCTAGAAAAGAACTCAGATACAAGGAGGAGAAAATGTTCAAAATAAAGCACAGAAAAAGAGAGAGAAAAAAGCCAATCATCTCTTCCAACTTCGACTTCGAGATAATGGATCTTTGAATCCACCAACAACCCATGTCTCTTTGGCTATATCAGAAGAACAAGTTTTGTAGAAACCAAGGTCGTACTTCATCACCACCAAGCTTTGTGTTGTTGTCTTTCTGTTTTCTTCTTCCATTAATGACCTTAAATTCTTTGTTTTCTTCTCATATTTCTTCTTGCATTCTTCTGCTTCATCATCGTTTTGTATGTTTTCTTCATCTTTAACGTTCTCTTTTAACCAACTTTTAGCAGGAGCTGACCTACAGCGCATAAGCAAGAGGGCATTTGGAGGTGGAACTGCAGTTTGATCATCATCATCAACAACGTCAACGTCATGGGACTTCCCCTTTTCTTCTTTTAAAAGTCCGTCATTTTGATTCTCTTGAAGAACCATGAACCATTTCGAGAATACGGTTCTCGATGCCTCCTTGTCATCATCATGGATATGGTTATGGTTTTCTTGAGATTCTTCATCTTCATCATCATCATCTTCGGTAGTGATATCGGATTGAGGGAATGACCTGAAACATCGAAAATCGAAACGGATGCTCCGCAAACAGGTCAAGAACTGCATCACTTCCTTTTTAAAACCAAGGGACTCGATCCAACCGGCTCTCTTCTTGTGACGCCTGCTGTTGTGAATCCTTTCAATCTCTTCCATCACTGATTGCCAGGTTTTGCATGAGGTGGTTTTAGACCTGACTTTGATCTGCCCGGCGCAGGTGACTTTAGGGGAAGACGGTTCCGTGATCTCGGGTCTCATTTGCTTGTTGTTTGCACACAGAAGAGGGCTAGCTAAGCCTACTCCACTACCATTCCTGGTACTTGATCTCTTAATGAGAGGGTGGTGATGATAGCGGTGATTGTGGTGGCGGATGTTGGTTTCCGATGGCCTTGCTGGACTAGAAATGGGCTTAGGCATTAAGGTTAAACGAGATCGAGATGGGAAACATACTAGCAAATCTGCTGAAGGAGCTCCTTTGGTTTTTCTTCCTTTCATGGTGATGGCAGGGCTGTTTTGATTTTGTTTCTCCTTTGTTTCCCTCTTATTCTCTTTGCTCAACTAACTTCAGTTGTTTCTTTTGACATGTTGGACAATGGGCACTTTTCAACTTTTTCCTTCCCTTGTAATTTATTTTGAAAAATAAACACATATATTATACACACAAATGGATTAACTCACATGTCAATCAATTGTTGATACAGTTTAGTAAAAGAAAATATCCTGAATTTTCAATACTCATATATATTTAAAATATTCACTATAAACTATTTAGAATTCAAATTAAATTTAAATTAAATCCATATGTAATAAAAATTAAACGTGAGGTATCCAAATCTTTTTATTAAACCAAGGTGTTATGTGTTTTTTAATGAAAGGTGTTGTGGGGTTAAGATTATGTTTTTAAAATAGAAAGGAGGGAGATGGTGGACAGCTTTATTTACCCTCTTTTAAATATGTATCTCATTTTAATTTCCTATTAACACTTTTTTGCTCTCTTTCAAAATGGGGCCACTTTTTCACAGCTCACAAGTGAGCTTTCTTTTTGGGTCCTTACTTTTACTTTTTTTAATCAACTGATACATAGTAAAACAAATCAAATTAGAAAAAGAGAAGGTTAAAGTCCACAAGCTTTGTTTCATGATCCCATCATCATACCCTCAACTTGTAAGAGCCCATGCCCTTACTTGCCATAGTTGCCTATACAAGTCGATATCTCCAACAACCAACAAAGAATACAATATATAAATAGATTGGTCAATTTTCATATAGTAATATTCTTAGTTTGGATAAAATGCAGCATGTGATTTGGAAAAAAGGAGTAAACATACCGAAAGTTTTTCGAAGGGGGAGGGAAAATTGGGTTGAAAATTTAAAACAAAAAAGGGGAAAAAAAAGTTGAAGGAAGGTATAATGAGGGGGGAGGGGGGGTTAATGCACTTGAGAGCAGGGGGGGAGAAACGAATGGCCCCCTCCATCCACTAACACTTTGCTTTAAGATTAGACTTGATTTGCCTTTGTTTGTGATTTTTATTTTAGACCATGGAAATATAAGTAATCAATCTATTCTTGTTCATTTTATAGTTATCATTATCATCATGAGAGAGAGAGAGAGACCATTGGGGGATAGGAACAATGGAGAGATGCTCTGTTTTGTAGCAAAGTTGTTAATCAGTGTTACAATATTACTTGGTTATTTGGCGAATGTAATTCTTTTCTAGAATGTTTCGACAACCCCAACGTTGGATCTTAAGTTAAAGCTGGATTTAAGATTGTCAGCTTTTAGCTGTCCCTCCTCACTATGCCTTTAAAATTCTGAATCTCATGAGATATTCATAGATGGTAATGGTTTAAAATGGTGTAAAAGAATACAGTGATTAGAACAGATTTTTACAATTTGCGTACCCAAAGCTTCTGAATAAGTGTGGTTGCGTGATCTGCTCGCGGCTCTGTTGTTATTTCCATTTTGGTATGCATAAAGCAAAGCCTATATGCAACTTACGTAGGCCTTGTAGGTCTACAGATAGACTAACGGGTAAAGTGGATTTTTTTTTTTTGCTACTTACAATCTCAATTTAACTTTTGCTTATAGCATTCAAACTCCTTCAACTTTATTTAATATTTTTGTCCTCAATTTTGACTCTTGACATGAAATGGTTTCTTCTATTTCACCATGTCTTGTCCACAAATTCTAGATATTATTTTTATTATATATTATTTTTATAAACTTAAACCAAATATTTATTAAGAAATCTTATTGTTATACCCCTACTCTTCGAACACACTCTTCACACACTTACTCCTCGAAATTATCATTTAGAATAATCTTTTCAAAATAACTCGTTAAGTGCGAATCCATGTGAGGCCCATATGGTAAGTGTTATTTATGATGTCAATTATCACGTCCCATCTGAAATGATTAATAGTATGTCCAATCGCCACCCTAGTTAGGTCTATGGTGGCAGACCACTTTAATAACCTATTCCAAGATCACCAATAGAAAGATGACATGTGGCACCTTAGAATCATAGATAAGTGTACATTAACCCTTAATCTCGTATGTGAAGGGGAGTCTCTCTCTCTCTCTCTCTCTCTCTCTCTCTAAGCTACTCCTTGGGCTCCAACCTCCATATGCGACGACTTTTCACATTGTCATAAGCTAGGTGAACCGCCTAACACCGTCATCATCTTCGATTTCTCTAATCTCACCATCAACAGTTGGTGCAATGAGTGTAAACCACTTCTATTGTCTAACCTTTCAAAATTTTAGATGGCCAACCCAGAGGTCAGAATCCCAATTGGACAAACTCAAGATCATGCCCAAAATACCACCCAGACTCAAACAAATCAAAACTACAGAAATTATTACTATGATCCCTATAACTACTAGCCCAATCCTACCCATATCAACAACAATACTACTAGTATTATCCAACTTGCCAAAACCAAGCCTATACAACCCAAAAACCAGACAACAATTCTCAACAATTGTCACTATTGCAAGAACAATTCAAAACTCTTCAAGAACAGTTCCGAAAATCTCAAGAATCTCAAGAACATAAAAAAAAGGATATTAGCAACAAGAAGAACAAATTCAATGTAAAATGTAAGAGCTTTTGGTTGCTAACAGGCAAGACATAAAAAGATGATGATGATTATGATGACAATGATGATGATGATGATGATGATGATGATGATCTAGAAAGGGTTTCATTTATCCTACAAGAGCAAAATCCCAACCCAAGCTGAGGATCACATAGACAAAAAGATGCAAATATTAAACTAAGGATCAATAGAAATGCACCTCCACGAAAAGACCTAAAGTATATCCCCCAACACATTTCCACCAAAGAAATGGTGTGGAGAAATAAGGTTAAACTCCTTCAAAAGTAGATACAAGACTTGTGGACAACACATCTTATATACACAGAGTGGACCCTTGAAGCCAATAACCCTTTGGCCCCACATACCACCACCACCACAAGGTATCCAATAAACTTTAAAATCCCATAAATAAAGTTTGATGGGAAAAAAAGACCACAAGAATCACCTGGCTCAATTCAAGAGCTACATGGAAATATTAGGGGCTTCGAACGAATTAAATTGCAAGACTTTTCCATTAACTCTCCAAGGTTATGCCATAAACTGGTATAATTCATTATAACCAAGATTCATTAATAGCTTTGACGAGCTCGACAAAATCTTTGTGGGTCATTTCCTTGCCAACAAGACAATTCTTAAATCAAAACAAAGCCTACTAGCACTAAGATAACGACAATCGGAACCCCTCACTGATTTCACCAAGAGGTTCAATCTAGCTACCTTAGAAATAAGATGCCTTACTTATCATACACGAGTTTCCTTAGGGACCCAGATTTAAAGAAGCTTTGGTAGTTGATTGAGCAAAGTAGAAGAATGGACTCTAATGAGAATTTTTGGAAAGTCTTATGTTTGTTAGGCAAATAATTAGATTTCAATTTCGATTTTGTTAGGATGGATCGACTAGTCCTAAAGTGAGAGACATAATAATTACTGATAATTGGCTAAAAGAGATTGGGAGACCGTATATGGGAGTTGTATATATAGGTGAAAAGTGGACAATCTAAATGAATGAAATTTTTTTCTCAATTTTGTCTACCAAAACTTTCCTTTTACTTATGTTGTCTCATTGGTTGTTTCGAAAAAGATGAGAACTCAGGAAAGTTTTGCATAGAACTGATGACGTAAGAAGTAAAGTCTGGAAGTACAGGAATTAAGAAAATTGGTAAGCTTTTTAACTTTTATGTGCTCAAGATCTTAAGAAAAGAATGAGGGATAGAACTCCTAATAAGTTTCTGTAAAGTTGGGTTATGGGTTTAAGGTTGAATACCTTCGAAGTAATTGATATATGACTATCATGCTTAGCTGTCAAGATAAAGGAGGCTCTAGCGGTTGGACAAGCTAAGCTGATTAGGAATAATAAAGCAATGTGAGTTTTTATGCTCCATCTCTGAGTATTTGATAATATCAAACTGCTAATTAATATGTGTTTATGTTTGTTCTGTGTTGTCTAAATCGTAGTTGTATATGAACATAGTGACTGAGTAGACTTAAATGTACATATACTGGATGTTTAATTAGTTATGATTGAAGTATTAGAGTAAACTTAAATGTACATATACTGGATGTTTAATTAGTTATGACTGAAGTATTAATGGATGGCGTACTGCACACTAATGGTAAATACAATTATATATGCGAATTGCTTATAATATATACGATATGCAGGGTACGAAGGGAAGTACCATGATGGGGTAGTTGAAGATAGGAATAATTGGCCAAAAAAAGGAATGGGCAGGCTGAAATGGAGATTTAAAGAAGATGAGGTGGCATCACGAAATGGTATTGATTGGCTTACTAAAGTGACATTGTGACGACAGTCTATCAACCCTATGGAGCGACATTGCGACGATGATTTATATGTCTTACGGGGCAACACCTTGAAAGAAGTATAATGTGTAAGACCACAGCTCAGCTTTGGCAACATATAAAGTCCACCAAAATATTAAATATGGGGTATAATATATAAAACCATAACTTAGCTATGGCAACATGTGAAGTCCGTCAGGACATTAAACATGAAGTATACTATGTAGGACCATAGCTGGGCTATGGTGCCAGATAGAGTTTCCTGGAATAATGAACCAGACGAGGAAAGAAAGAGGAATTATTATAAGACATACGAAGAGTAGTATAGTTGGATGATTACGGCACATCTGAGAACGCAGGTAAGCGGGAAGGTAAGAAAATCTGCCAAACTATAAAGAGAATAGTTGAAAGAAATATCCAAGAATGCGAGTAAGCTTACTAATATGGGAACTTGCCAAGTTGGGCAGAAAAAGGAATTGAGCTTGAATGTGTGTAACACCCCTTACCCGTACCTGAGATCAGGATAGGGTGCGAGGCATTACCGAGCATATACAGAGACATTTCGAGAAATACGACTATAAAATTTTGTTTCACATTCAAACCAATCAAATAATATCATACTATCCCTATTTTGGGCCTACTAGGCCCAATTCATGCATTAAAAACGATCCGGGACTAAGCCGAGAACTTAAGAAAAGTCATAGAAAAATTTCATGTTTAGGCCTTATACGCTCGTGTGGAGGCTTAGTACACGCCCGTGTGCTAAGGACACGCTCGTGTCCCGTGCCCATGGAGCTCTCTCTCCATTTGGTCATGAACAAGTTAGGGTCACACTATAATACCCCGAAAATTTCTATAGTAATATATTATCCTTGATATAGAAAAATAAGGAAATAAGTGATAAAAAGGGAAGTTTTGAGTTATGACAACATTGGGAAGTAAATTATGATATCTTGATTCAGGAAATGACTAAATTGTAAAAGTGTAAAAAGTTTTGTTGTACAAAAGTAAATGCTCAAAACTTGAGGGGTTAAAGTGTAAATATGAAAAATTTTAAGGACCAATAGTGCAAATATTTTAAAGGTGGAATGATTTAGAAACTAAGGAAAATGGATGAATTAGGACCAAATTGAATAAGTGAAGAATTATGAAGGACTAAATTATAATTTTATCAAATTAAATGATGACTCAAGGATGGAATTTTAAAAGATAATCAAGGGTAATATGGTCAATTAGAAGAAGAGAGAAATCTAGAGACAATGATGATGTTGGAGATATTTTAGATAAATTAAATAAATAAATATTAGTTTATTAATATTTTAAATTGATTTTTAAATGATATTTTATTATTTTATTATTATTTTATTTAATATATATATGTAAGGAAAGAAAGAGGAGGATGAACATTTTTCCCATGCACTAACTTGAGAGAAAGAGAGAAAGAAAGAAAGTTTTGCTTTCTTTACAATTTGGTCTTTCTATAAAAAATTCACCATTTTCACCCAAAAATCAAAAGAATTTCCATAGCTACCAAGAGAGAAAAATGTTAAGTAGACTACGGGAAGTTAGAATATCAAGTTAGATTCAAGAAATGGAAGCTGAAGGAGAGAGAAAATCAAGATGAAGATTGAAATCAATAAAACAAGGTAAGAAAATCATGATTTCAATATATTTTTAAGTTTGATATTAATGAAAAAGCATGGAATTGATGTTAATGTAGAGTTTTATTATATATGGACCTATGTTCTTGATATGTTAGTGAAGAGAAAATAAGAGAAAGTAATGAGAAATATTGTAGAGAAAGAAAATAAGGGTGTTATAAACATGGTAAATAAACATCTTGCACTAAAATAGTTTTGGACAGCAGCATTAGGCTAACTTTGAAAAATCACCATAAATTGTGAAAATCGAATTAGAGGATGAAAAAAATATTGAATTAAATCTTATTCAGTCTATTTTATTATAAAAGAAATCGTGTAAGAAATGGAATTGTGAATTATGATATATAATAAAATTTATGAGACAAGGTTAGAATGATTTTGGGTTCCCCTATTCTGACTTTGGAAAATCATCAAAAATTGAAGAAAAATAATTATGGGATTAAATTTATATTTTTAGAATCCTTAATAAGTCTATTTTCAAGATAAATAAGCAGTAACATCATATAAATCTTGTACAAGGAGATAATTAATTCTTAGCGAAGAAGGTCCAGAATTGTCAGACAGCAGAACAGGGGTAACTTTAAAGAATAAATTGTACTTATTGGCTAAACCAAAAATTCTAAAAATTTTATGGTAGGAATATATGTGAGTCTAGTTTTAGGGAAAATTAATGGATCTTAATTTGGAGTCTGTATCTTAAGATAAAAATAATTTAGTGACTATGACAAGCTTTGAATATACATATAAGTAAATAGTGAAATTATAGATAATGTTACTTATAAGCATGTTATATACGTTAAGGATGTGGAATGGAAAGGAGGGGGACGAAAATATATATGAATATTCAGCTAGTATGGTTAATTTGCATGTTTTAAGCTCAAGAACTAAATTGAATAAAAGTAAAACTTTAGGGGGTAATTTTGTAAAAATGTCAAAAATGGCCAAATTGAAGGGAATGAATTATTTTAGTATTAAATTAATAAATTAAATGAGATTTTTAATTTAAGATCGGGTGAAAGTTGAGAAAATGATAAATTACCAAAATAACCCTAAATATTGGTGTTTCTACAATTTAGTCAGGTAGATTCGTATAACTTGAATGAGCATTTAAATATGTCAATTTAAATATTGTTTTGTATTTTATATGATATTTAAATTGAATATATGAAATGTATGGATGTTGAAATGATAGAAATAATACATGTTCTGAAACTACTTGAAAGGGATAAATTTTGTTTGAATATTGGGTTCCGGATGGATATAGGTGATTTCCCAAATGAAAGAGTTCCTGCATGTGTTGCAGAAATAGATAACCTGGACTGTTAATCTGACAAAAGCCTTCTCGATAATATAAAGTGGATAAGATTCGCTCCTGATTCACTATGGTAATTTAAAGTGAATAGGATTTATTCCTGATTCACTATGGTAACTTAAGGCGGATAGGATTTGACCTGAAAAGGTAATCCTGATTCGCTACAGTTACATAATATATGATTCATTATGGTAACCTAAGGTGGATAGGATTTGACCTGAAAAGGGTAATCTTGATTCGTTACGGTTACACGATATATGATTTCTTATGATAACTTAAGGTGGATAGGATTTGACCTGAAAAGGTAATCCTGATTCACTACAGTTACATGAGATATGACTCAAGAGAGTGCTTGATGATTAAACATCCTAAGGGTTATTTCTGAATATGAATTGATGGAATATGGAAATGTACGCTTTGAGTGTACTGTTGAAAAATCCATCGGAACTCCAATGATTCAACGGATAGAATATTTGATATGATACGAGAATTATAATATGAAAAGGATGTTACATGAAACATGAAAATGAATACTAAATGATATAAATTAATTGAAATTATTTTGAAAATTTCGGTAATGCCTCTTATCCTATACCGGTCTCGAGTACGGGTATGGGGTGTTACACACATGGCCAAGACACACGCCTGTGTGCTTAAGCCGTGTGTCACACACGGCCTAGACACACGCCCGTGTATCTATCCGTATGGACAATTTCAAAGTTATTTTCCAAGCCAATTGTCACCCTTAATTACCTACACACACTTATAGCAATTGACATGGCATAATTGAGTAATTATATATCCACAATCAAGACACAAGCATGGCATTCTCACAACAACACATAACATATTACCAACCATGCATGCCAAACAAGCATATGCACATCACTAACATCAGTCATAACATAAATAGCTAGATTTATAAGTCAAAATTATTAGCTCGCTATAGACCAATATATTTGGCCAAATTATAATAACACATGTTATAAAACTAAGTCCCTATACATGCCACTCACTTGATAATTCTAGTATATGTGTTTATACTCTTAAGGTGTTGGCTTGATAGTGTGATGCTGTCTCCGATGATTTCCAACCCCGAGCTAACCTGACAACACTATGCTATCTCTTAGCACAACCACTCATCCAAACAAGACAATCATATGCATCATACTAGTATCAACTAAGCATAGATGAGTTTATCATGCCGTTTTTCTTTATATCACTATGTATGTCATTACCGCTGAATTATTGAATTTCTGATAAACCTTTCCTTTTCCAGTTGTACACTCGAAGTGTACGTTTCTTTCCGAGTGGTACACATAAAGTATACCTTTCCTTTTCAAATGGTATACAAAAAGTATACACTTGAGGTGTACGTTTCTTTCCGAGTGGTACATATAAAGTATACCTTTCCTTTTCAAATGGTATACACAAAGTATACCTAACCTTTCCAAGTGTACACACAAAGTGTACATCACCTTTTCCAATGAATACACAAAGTATACCTTTCCTTTTCAAATGGTATACACAAAGTATACCTTTCCTTTTCACATTCGATAGCCGAAGCTATCCCTTTTCACATTCGATAGCTGAAGCTATCCCTTTTCACATTCGATAGCCGAAGCTATCCATTTTTACATTCGATAGCTGAAGCTATCCCTTTTCACATTCGATAGCCGAAGCTATCCATTTTTACATTCGATAGCCGAAGCTATCCCTTTTCACATTCGATAGCCGAAGCTATCCCTTTTCATATTCGATAGCCGAAGCTATCCCTTTTCACATTGTACACACAATGTGTACATTTCCTTTTCATAATGAGATCAAAATATTATCCTTTCGGGACAACCTTTCTGCAACACATGCAGGACCTCATTTACACGGTAACCAATCATTTCATTTGAAATATCATATTTCACTAAATTTCTCGAATACGAGAATGGCAAAATTACCATTTTAGTCCAAACTTGTACTCTCCCAATTTAAGCCCGAATCTCGATTTCCTTGATCTACCATTTCAAATATAGTCTATTTAGGACTCACATTATTCAAATTGACCCAAAAATCATATTTTGGAAAAATTGCATTTTTGCCCCTAAACTTTGTCAAAATTACACTTTTGCCCCTAGGCTTGTAAAATGATTTTTATTCAATTTTCCCATTCTATAGGCCTAGCCGAACCATTTTCACAACTATAGAAACTTCAATTCGTATCATAACACCCTTTTATACCATTTTTACAACTTTTACAAAATGATCCTTTCGAACGTTTTCACCGAAAATCACTTAGTAAAAGTCATTTATTTAACACCCAACATTTATTTCCTACCATTAAACATTAAAATACATGAATTTCATACATGGGTAAATTTTTAAACATGAACCCTAGCTCAAATAAAAGGTAGAAATGAGTAGTTCATGTTACGAGGATTTAAAAAATGCATAGAACATTAAAAACAGGGTTCGGAAGCACTTACTATCAAGCTTGAAAGCTTGGAAACCCTAGCCATGGAGTCTCCCTTGGTACACACGGCCATGAGTTGAATATGGACACATTTTTGGCTTTTAATTTGCCTTTTAGTTCATTTTACCCCTAAATGACCAAAATGCCCTTTTTTACTATTCTTTCAAAATTTACCCAATCAAGGCCATTTTTGTCCAAATTTTTAGAGTCAAATTGCTCTTTAAGGACCTATAATTAATAATTCAATTCAATTTCATACTCAAAGCTTCTAGCATTCAAGTTTTACAAATTATTCAATTTGGTCCTTAAAATCAAATTAAACACTTTTCACATAGAATTTCTTCATGAAATTCTCACACAATCATATAAACATGTCATGGACCTTATAACAATCATAAAATAATAATTTCTATATCAGATGTACGGTCTCGAAACCAATGTTCCGACTATGCCTTAATTCGAGATATTACAATGTGGGTTTATCGAGGCAGATGAAATACAAGGGGTATCCTATTTTGGGTAAGGGGTATCCATCATTATTAATTCACCAGTGGTTAGCGAGTAATAGAACATTGAGTATAATAAATAGGTCAACAAGGTAGATTCTAAGCTAAAGGGTAGGAACAGTAATTTTGCCAATGATTTGCTAAAAAATGGGTGTTAGAATAAGACTATGTGGGTTTACCAAAGGTGGAGACCGCTAGGAATTTTTGGGCAAAAATAGTCCGCAAGGGACAGTCAATAACTTGGAGCATCGTAAAAAGGTCGGATTAAGGAGAGTAAACACTCTAGGGGTCACATTACGGATGTGAGTCCGCCAGGAAGGAAGGGGTGTTGATTTATTTAGCCAACTGACTTATTGAGTCCGTAGAATAGGATGATAGAAGGAGACTTTATCCAAAAAAAAGGGAAGAGTTGTAATGGCCTAAATTCAAGGTTATCGGAATAGTGGTTTCGTAACCACAAATCTGATTTAAAGAGAAATTTATTTCAATATTTTTGCATGAAAATTGATATGATAGGAAAATCGTATGAAAATATTGATAGAAAAATTTTACTGATTTAGTGGTTAGTTAGAAAAAGAAATTATTGAAGAAATTGGGTAAAATAAGGTATCGGGACCTTTATCTCATAAAACCGAGTCAAAAATAATTTTATAAATATTTATGAAATGTTAGTAATGTGGTATTAAAATTTCGTTAGGAAATTTTAATGTTTGGATAGTTAATTAAATAAAAAGGACTAAATTGTAAAAGGTGTAAAAGTGGATGGGGTGATTAAATAGCTTAAGTGTCTAATGAGAGAGGATTTAAAAGGCAGTTATACCCAAAATTTATTTGGGGTGGACGGAAAGGGCATGAAATCAGCAGGAAAATTGATAAATTAAGGGCAAAATTGGAATATTGCAAAATTAACTAAATAAAACTAGGACTAAATAGGAAATATCTAGATTTCTCTTCATTTCTCTTCAATTCCAGCAGCTAAAAACGCCATAGAAGGGTTTTCTAAGCTGGTATTCCATAATTTTTGCACCAAGTGAGTTAATCCTTGCCTTTTTCTTGTAATTTTTGTGTTTCTAAGACTTTTACAACTAGGTCCTACTATTAAATTCATTAGTTTTTGATTTCATGGATGAAATTGAAAGTCACCATGGTTGATTGCTATAAGTTTATGATGAAATAGAATGAAATTAAAGCTTTAATTTGTTTATGAGATGATTTTATTAGGTAATTTCAATAGAAATTGATTTTTAGGACCTAATTGTGAAAATGTTTCGAATTAAAGTCTATTGCTGAAATTTTGATTCCTAAAGGTTGCAAACTAGTTTAAGGTGATAGGATAATGTGTTAATTGAGAAAAATTAGCTCAATTGAGAGGCTAATTGAGTAGGGACGACATTGTTATTTATTAAAAGCTTAGGGAAAAATGGTAATAAACAGCTTGCACTAAAACGATATTGGACAGCAGCAATAGAATAACTTTGAAAAATCACCATAAATTGTAGGAATCGAATTAGAAGATGAAAAAATATGAAATTAAATCTTATTGAGCCTAGTTTCTCATAGAAGAACGGTGTAAGCAATGGATCTATAAATCATGAGATATAATGAATTTTGTGAGACAAGGTCAGAATGAATTCGAGTTCCCCTGTTCTGATTTTGAAAAATCATAAAAAAATTTTAATAAAAATAATTATGGGATTAAATTTATATTCCTAGAATCCTGAATGAGTCTATTTTCAAGAGAAAGAAACGAGAACATCATCCAAATTCTGTATAAAGAGATAATTAATTTTTAGTGAAGAAGGGTCAGAACTATCAGATAGCAGAATAGGGGTGACTTTAAAGAATAAACTGTACTTATTTGCTAAACCAAAAACTCTTAAAATTTTATGGTACGAATATATATGAGTCTAGTTTTAGGTAAAATTAACAGATCTTAATTTGGAGTTCTGTAACTCGAGTTATAAATAATTTAGTGACTATGACTCAAATAGACAGCTTTGAATAAACTATAAAGAATAATAATGAAATTATAGAAATTGTTGCATATGAACATGAAATGTATTAAATTGATAATTAAATTTATTTATTTAGATCTAGAAGATTAAAATACGAAGCTAGATCGAGGAAAGGAAAAAGTTCAGGATTAGTAGATTTTTGTACACGAACAATTATCAAGGTAAATTCATGTAACTTGAATTATATTCTTAAATGCTTGAAATGCATGTTTTTGATATGAATATGATTTGAATGTTCATTTTATGAAAATTGATGAAACATTGATATATTTGATAAAAATGGGGAAGAAATCCCGGTTGAATGAAAGGAAATTTCGACGGATCACTGAAAAGGAATTGACGGTTAAAATGATCTAGCTCAGACGGATGATCCTATCCTGATATAGCCCTCCCGAAGAATATGTGGAAAATGGATTTAGCCCGGACGGGTAATCTGAATTAGGGTCTGAATTTAGCCTGGACTGGTAATTCAGATCTAAGCTTATTAGAGTAATTGTCGTTGTAGGGGATTTAGCTTGGACTGGTAATCCCGACAATACTCTGTGAGTTTACATTACAGGGAATTTAGCCTGGACTAGTAATCCCGCTGTAAGATGAGGTTCGCGGGAGTGTGCTCTCTGAAATGAAAATGTGGGTACATGAATATGAATTGACGGACCCGGAAATGTACACTAAAGGTGTACCTCTGAAAATCCATAGAAAATTCCAAGAAATTCAACGGGATAAACATGAAAAAAAATATAAGGAAATGGAAATCATGTATTGATGAACTCATCAATCATAGTATATATTATTGGTACATGGAAATTATTGTACTAACTTGAATGTTGAGTTTGTGCATGTTAGGGTAATAATGCATTGAATGGATATAGGAATGTTTATTGTATTGTATTGAAAATATTAGGTAAGTATAATTCTTGTTACATGAGCTTACTAAGCACAAAGTGCTTACCCTGTTTCTTTTTCCCCTGTTTTGTAGTGTTAAGAGCTCGGAGGTCAGATTTGGTCGGAGACACATCACACTATCAACCTCAGGATTTCGGTATATAAAGAAACTTTATTTTGGAAATCAATGGCATGTATAAGCTAATAAAGTAAATGTTAACGTGAAATGAATGTAAAGTTAGCCATTAGTATGGTTAACAAATCTGGTTTTGGGTATGTGATGACGTTATCTTATAAATATGCATGAATTTATCTTGAAAATATGTTGAATTGGTTTGGTTGATGTGGATTGGTCTCGATTTAATATTGCAGGGAAGGTTAGATATTTATAAAGGGGCTATATTGAATACAAATAAAAATAAAAATAAAATCGTAAACTCTGGTAATACCTCGTACCCTATTCCGGCAATGAATACGAGTATGGGGTATTACAAATTAGGCATAGGTCAAGTCAAAAGTTTATCTTTGCTGAAATAAGGGGATAAGACGATATGAATTCCAGGGTGGATCAAGGAAGGGATTCATAGCTGTGGAAAATTCTCAATTAAAATGCTAGTAAGTTGCCAAACCCGTAAATGTATCTAAGGTATTTCCGAGTAAGGCATACCCTAATAGGTTCAAGAGAAGCCTGGGATAACAAAAAAAATGGTTAAGGCCCATAAGAGAAAAATATTTAGATATGGTTTTGCAAGCGGTAATGCCCTTTGACAGTACGTTTTGGAATACCCTGAAAGTTGCTACAGTAAGAAAGTAAGATATTATCTTTGATACAGTAAAATAAGGAAATAAAGTGACAAAAAAGGAAATTTTGAGTTATGTCAACAAAATCTGCTTAGGAAATATATTGTGATGTATTAATTCAATAAAGAACTAAATTGTAAAAGCGAGAAAAGTTTTGTGGCCCAGAGTAAATACTTAAAATTTGAGGGGTTAAAATATAAGTATGGAAATGTTAAAGGATCAATAGTGAAAATATATTAAGGGTGGAATGATCTAGAAAATAAGGAAAATGGATGAATTAGGACCAAATTGAATAAGTAGAAAAGCATGAGGGGTTAAATCACAATTTTACTAAAATGAGTGATGATTCAATGGAGAAATTTTGAAGGCTCATAAGGGGCAAAATGGTCATTTAGTAAGAAAGATATTTTGAAGAGTAATGATGATCTTGGTGATAAGTTAAATTAATTAAATAGATAAATATTATTTTATTAATATTTTGATTTGACATTTATTTATATTTTATTAATTTTTACTTAGTATATGTGAGAAGAAGAAAAGAAAGAAAGAAATTTTATTTTCTTTACAATTTGGTCCTTTCACCAAAAATTCACCATTTTCACTTAGAAATAAAAAAAAATTCATAGCCACTAAGAGAGAAAAATAATAAGGAGAATATTGGGACCTAGAATATCAAGTTAGATTGAAGAAAATAGAAGTTGGAAGAGAGAGAAAGTCAAGTTAAAGTTTGGTTTCAAGAGAATAAGAGAAAAATTGAGTAAGTGAATCAAGTGGTAGGGGAAGAGCAAAATAAGAGATTTTGATAGAAAAGAGGTAAGTACCCATGAACTTCCTTGTTATTTAAGGATTAAAATGTGATCTTTGTATAGTAAGTGGTAATTAAGTAAAAAAATAGAGTGAAATAATTTCTTAAGTGAAGTGGGAAATTGTAATAAAAGTATAATAGTTGGGTTATGTGCTATCGAAAAATATACAAGGTTTTAGACAAGTAAATTGAAAGACTTGAGAAATACATGTGGAAATAATACAAGTGAAATACATAGAAATTTGATTTGGAAATTGAGATAGTGAAATTAATTATTTGAATTAAGTGAGATGTGAAAGAAAAGAAATGTTTAATAATGAATAGAGAATTTTTATGAAAAAAAATGATTAAATTGGAAAGTTATAAAAGTTTGCAAGAAACTATTGATAATAAAGCACATAGTGGAAAATAAAAGAATATATGAATTTTGTAATCCAAACTACAATTATTTCCGAAGTTGTTGAAATTAAAGGTTAAATCATAAATTTGGGAAAATTCATATTAGAAATAGAAAAAAAGAAGTGCTTAACACTTAAAATGAGAAAAAAAATTGATGTTGTAGTAAATTTTTGAATATTAATAAGTATTGAATTATGTTATTTGTGATATTAAAAGTAAAATATACTGCTATATGAGATATTGTGCTAATGACTTAATTACAAAATATGTAAAAGTGATATGTGAAATACATGATAAGGGTTATTAGTGAATTATAGATGAATATTGAATTTAGAAATATATTACATGTATTAAAGATAGTGGAAGATATAAGTATATGGATTATTGATACAATGACAAAATTTGTAAAAAAAATGTAAAAGTGTTATGTAAAAGTGTAAAAGTGATATGTGTGCATGATATAATTTGTCCAAGTAGACGAGATTAGAACTATTGGGATATAGATGGCATGCTAAGGAAATTTTAGCGCGCTTATCGTCTAGCGCTTTAGCACTTACCGTTTGTACTTTGGTGCTTATCGTTCTGCACTACAGTGCCAGTTAGTGATTTGCACTTTGGTGCCTACTGTTCTATTAGTGCACCTCTATATTAATTCTGTATATTCTAAGTGTTCTGTTTAGTCTACTGGGTCTCTGCTAAAAACAAGTAAACAATTTTTGTTACAAGGTAAAGGTATATCTGCAATTAATGTTCGAAATATTGAATCAATAAAGAAAAGACATAAGCGAATCAAATATATTTGAGAGAGTATAAGAAAGACAATAACTAGTAAGTTAAATATGTAAAAATAGATTGTGAAAGAAATAGTGATTGAATTATGAAAAATTATACTAAGCTGTGAAACATGATACATGTATTAAAAAAAGTAGTAATATCTATGGGTTGAATTGAGTTTTTAAGGACTAAAATGTGAAATAAGTAAAAAGTTACAAATTAATATGATAATAAGAAATTGGGATGTAATATAATAAATAAACAAAGAAATGAGATATTGGGAATTAACGAATTTAATAGATTTTGAATATCATGGGTACTTACTAAGTCTTCACCGACTTAACGCGTTTATTTTCAACGCGTAAGTACAGTGATTTTGAAGTGTCGTATTTGAGGTCGTGGACATCCATCTCTTCAGATCTCCAAGTGCCAGGAGGGTATATTTCATAATTTGGAATAGAATGGCATGTACTTAGGAAGATCAAGTGTGTTCCAAGTAGTAGAGACTAAAATATAAGTTATGAAAACCTTACTTATTTAAGAGTCTAAAGAAGAACTTTGGTGATATTTGAATTGATTATTAAAAATCTAAATGCATGCATGCATAATTGACGGGATACATATTAAATAAGGTTGATTTGAGATTATTTTGAATTGGTTTTTAAACTTTGAAACAACTTGAAAATTATGCAAGGGTTTTTAGCAATTTTTCCAAGTGTTTTGTCCACAAAAAATTTCCAAAACAGAATACACTTTTGGTATCTATTTTTAGGTTGGTATTGATAATGAAGGAAAAGTATCGATACTTAGGCCAAAGGTATCGATACTTTGCTCATGTTTTGTGCAAAAGTCATATTTTAAACATTTCTAGGCATAGAATAATATCTGGTAATGTCCTTGAACATTGAGAATGATAATATAAAATTAATTTAGTGAAAACTTTATTTTTTTTCTTAATGTTCAAATTTATTAGTGTTTAGCCAAAATCACTTTGGCACCAAATGTAATATTTCTATATTAGGTTCCTCGGGTCGAACCAGGTATAGGGTGTTACACATTCGGAAAAAACAAGCTAATGGCTATGATGGATAAAGGTTCAGGTCTTCTTACATATTCCAAGGAGTTTCTTGTTTGTGCTTTAAGTTTCATATTCCTTAATTTTAAAGGAAATTTTCCATGAAAATCAAAGTATAGGATCTCACTAGTTCTTCTGAACTTATAACGTTTTCTGTTTCCATGTAGGTTAAGTTATCTCTAGGAAATTTTAGTTGAGGGACCAAGCTAAACATCATTTATTTCAAGAGATGGGTGTGGTTGTTGATTCATTTATATAGAGGGGCATCCCTAAAGGCCTCGCCACTGGTTCTATATAAGCTTTAATAATAGTTAGACTTTGTAAAATTTATGTCATTTACGCATGTAAATTAAGCAAAATTAAAAACACCGTTAAGTTATTTTGGTTATTGTATCATCTGATACCTAGACCTGACAATTAGACTAGAAATAGAGTGTTATATTACTAATGGTTGGGCAATCTTAGACTACACTGTCAATGTAGAACCCTTTATTCTACCCGTTAACAGTTACAGATAAAGTGTGTCACATTAAAATATACAGTTCTAATCTCTAACCCTAATTTACTTTTCTAGCTCTATATGACATTTAAATCTCTTTCAAAAGTCCATCATTTATCAAGTTTTGATTAGAGAAACTTAATTTCTTTTTTAGAATATTTTCAAGCCATCAATATATTATTCATAAGTTTTGGAACATGTACTAGATTACTATTCATTTTTAGCTTCAAAGCCTTCATGTATCGAAACTTTGAAACACATGTATAATGTAGCAACCTGTCTGACGAAGTCTTGGTATCTGGTTACTATTTAGAGTCCTGGTAAAATAAGTGTAGACATGAGTAAGTAAAGGGTTTATTTTCTCTAAGTATATGATTCTTTGTATGCGCCATTTGACGAACTTTTACCTTTGGTGTAGATCTATGGTTTGACAGACTCTTCTGTTAAGTGTAAGCCACCTAGATGCTTTGGCGAACTTGTTTGGTTTGCAGATTTGTTTATTATTTTAGTAAGAAAATTTAGTTAGTTAAGTTGAGATTTAGTTAGTTAAGTTGAGAATTGAACTTGGTGATTATTCTACAACTCTCGAAAGTTCCTTAAGTACCACTTTACTTTGAAGCTTAAAGTTATCCATGTAGCTTTCCTCGAGGAAAGGAGCACGAGTAAAAACTTTGATCGTATTATCTTTCAGATTGTAGAATAATCCACCCTTTATTTCTTTCAGATATCTTACAAACATGCACAATTCTGTCCGTACATCCAACTTCTTTGCATCATTATCTAGAACGTGTGTTAAACAACCTCATATTCTAAAGTAATTTAAAGCGGGTTTCTTTCCGTGCCATAATTCATAAGGTGTCTTACAAGCAAACTTGGTTGGCACAACATTCAAAAAATATCAAGTCGTTTGTATCGCATATTCCCAAAAGGAAGTAGTGAATCGTGAATATCTTAACATTGAACGAACCAGTCAAGTAAGGTTCTATTCCTTCTCTCAACTACGTCATTCTACTGTGAATTGTCCGGTATAGTCAACTAGGGTAAAATCTCATTCTCTATGAGGTATCTTAAAAATTCGTCGAACAAGTATTCCCCACATCGGTTAGACTGAAGATTCTTTATGGATAAACCTAATTGCTTTTTCACTTTCGCACGAAACTCTCAAAATTTTATCAAAGATTTTGCTGTTGCTGTGCATTAGATACACATATCCATATTAAGAATAGTCGTTGATAAAAGTTACATAATAATAGTAACCCCTCGGGCACTGATTCTTATGGGACCATATACATTAGTGTGCACAAATTCTAAAGGTTGATTGGCCTTTATACCTTTCACATTAAAAGATCTCTTAGTTATTTTACCTTCCAAGAAATATTCACATTGTGGAAGATTAACTTCCTTAAGCGTACTTAAAAGACCATCTTTCATAAGTCTAGTGATTCTTTCTTAGTTAATATTACCAAGTCTTAAGTGACATAGGTACACCTCAATAGAGTGTGAAGTTTTAATTTTTTCCATTCACTATTTTAGTTTGAGGCATCGAGTAGTTATTCAGTTTGATAAAGTTGAGATTTTTTTTCATCCATCCATTATAGATTAATAAATGATTTCTATGAATAGCAATCCATTTATTGAATGTCACAGGATAACCATCATAAAATAAACATGCTACAAGAATTAAATTCCTCTTAAAGTAATGTATATAAAACACATTCTTTAAAACAATCTTCCTAAAATTATTAAAATGTAAAATAACTTTTCCCACTGTTTCGGCTAAAACATAGCTCTCATCTCTGATCCGCAATGAGAGGCGTCTGTCACGCAGCATTCTCGTTTCACTGAACCCCTGTAAAGAAACACACACATTGTTAATGGCTTCAGACTCAATAACCTAGTTATTAATTTATTCATCCACTAAGCAAGCTTCAATCGCAAAGAGTTCCATACCTTTGTCCTTTTCGACTAGGTAATCCAAATATTTCGTGCAGTTTGATCTAAAATGCTCTTTCCTGTTGTAGAAGAAACATTTGATCTTTTTAGTATATTTTGACTTCTTAGCCTTCTTCCTATCCACATGAGGTGGAACCGAAAATTTAGTCGGTTTTTTCTTTCCCTTAGCTTCCTGCTTCCCCTTAGAAGATTAGAAGCCCACAACTAAGTTTGCCTCAGGTTTCTCCTGAACCAGCTTACCACCACTCAACATCAACTTATGAGATTGTAATTCCTTCATGATTTGAGTCAAGGTAAGTGTAACACCCCTAACCCGTATCCAACACCAGGAAAGGGCTCGAGGCATTACATGAACTTTACACTTTCAGTGTACTAACTCGGGTCACAAAATTTAATTTGAATTTAAAACTTTTCAATCATGACCATCTCATCTCTTGTATAGGCCTTCGAGACCTATAACATATCGGAAGGCAATGCGGGACAAATACGGGCATGTTTGATTAACCTTGGGCTCCTTAGAAAATTTTCCTTAACATAAAGGGACACACGCCTATGTAGGTGGGCCGTGTCGACTCACACGCCCGTGTATCTTGGGGCACGCCCATGCCCTTCAACCGTGGGAAACACTAACTTATCAACACGGCCATGGAACACACCCGTGCTGCCTGCCTGTGGACGAAACTGTCATTTTAACACGGCCATAGCGCACACCCGTGTGGCCTACCCGTGTACAACTTTGAGCTAAAATTTTAAGTGGAGGGGACACACGACCATAAACACATGCCCATGGGAGGGAGCCGTGTGTCACACACGCCCTTGTGTCCAACCATGTGGACTTTATTAGGCTATTTTCCAAGCTTTTAGTCACCCCTTTCTACTACTTGTGCCTAGTGGTTACCAAGTTTGAAAAAAAAACATAATTTTACGCTTGTAAATAATCTTAATGAAAATAGATGTATGGAAACCTCATATCATTGGTTTCATACATAAATGATTATTTCCTCTTTAGTGTCATGGATTCCCATGTTACATTAATCCATTCAAAATTGGCTCATTCATGTGATTCATTGCCAATTGATAGCAACCCATCATTTGTAATTAAAACCATGCATAAAATCGTAAGTCATAGCCTACTTAAATTAAGCCAATTTTCAGGGCCATAAACAAAGAGATAAACACATTTTTACATGCCTTTATCGGGCAAATCAAATGACACATATAACAAAATACTCAAAAATACTATACATGCCATTGAACAAAATAAACAGTCTTTATACCAAAGCTTGTTTAGTTAATAGTGTGTTGCTTCTCCAACCGTCTTCCAATCCTTATAAGTCCTCGAGCTCTGTAAAATAGGGAAAAGAGAGGGGTAAGCATTTTCATGCTTAGTAAGCTCGAATAATTGAAGAGTAAACTTACCGAGTAATTAGCATACATCCATACTTAAATCATGAAATCACCCAATATGAAATGATTTCCTATCACATGCATTCAATCAATGAGTTAGTCACATAATCATGTATCATGTAATTTAACTAGATGAGCTCACAATCCAACATTTCATTCATACATGTATCCTACGTTAATCTCGTTGAGTTTCTAGGAAATCTCGATGGAATACACATTATCCGTCAATTCATTCAAATGATCTTTCTATATATGCACTCCCGCGAACCTCACATCATATGGCAGGATTACCAATCTAGGCTAAATCCCCCATTATATGAACTCATAAGGTGATGTCAGGATTGTCAGTCCAAGCTAAATCCCTTATAACGACAAACACCCTTAATGAGCTCAGATCTGAGTTACCAGTCCAAGCTAAATTTAGATCCTAATCGGATTACCCGCCCGGGCTAAATCCACAATGCAGTTATATTCTTCGGGAGGCTTGATCATTCAAGGAACACCCGTCCGGGTTAGATTCCTTTCCATACTCGAGATCACAGATTACCCGTCCAGGTCAAATCCTTACTACAACACATGCAGGATCTCCTTTCACATATAAAACATGGTTTATCCATCGAATTCCCTTTTAACCTCAACCGAGACGGTTATCAACAAGTCATTATCAAAGACACATTTCATGCATTTTTCATACCATTAATAATGCAATCATCATGCATTCATAAATCATACAATCATGCATATTATGGGTTTACTTTAAGTTATCCGAACTTACCCGGTAACAATTTCAGAGTTATGTTTCGGTTATTCTGAAACCTTGCGTTTACCTTGATCGGCCTCTGAAATTTGTTCCTCGGGGTCTATAACAACAAAATTAGCTCATTAATACCCCACATTATACATTTCAAGTTTATCTACCCCCGGTCCAAATGACGTTTTGCCCCTAACCTTTGACATTTTTACGATTTAGTCCCTAGGCTCGTATAATGAAACAAATGCACTTTTTATCTTACCCAAGCCTAGCAGAACACTTTTTCTTCTTATGGTAGCCCACATTATCCATTATTTTCTCATTTCTACCATACATTTACATCTTTTGCAAAATAGTCCCTATAAGGGTTTCTCATGAAAACTAACTTGGAAAAGATGTTTAACACACATTTATCTTTCATATTCCTCCATAATCCATCAAAATACCAATAACTCATGCATCAGTAAATTTTTGAACATGAACCCTAGCATGAAATATGGGTAGAAATGGAGAGAGCAAGCTACCGGGATTTTAAAAATACAAAGAACATGAAAAACGGGGCTTGGGAGCACTTACTATTGAGCTTGAAAATTGAAGAAACCCTAGCTATGGTGTCCTCAAAATTTTGGCAGCTATGGGAAGAAGATGAGCATATTTTTGCTCCATTTTTCCCTTTTTATTTCATTAAAATGACAAATGACCAAAATCCCCTTATGCCATTTTCTTTAAAATTTCATCCATGCAAGCCCATTTTTGTCCCAAAATTTAGAATTTGGGCAAATTAATCTCCAATACCTTCTAGTTCATAATCTAAGGCAATTTCATATAATTTTCTTCTAGAATCCAAGTTTTTCAATTTATTCAATTTAGTCCCTAATTTCTAATTGGACACCTTATACTTAGAATTTCTTCATGAAACTTTAAAACATGCATATACTCATATTCTAGGCCTCATAATAATTATAAAATAAATATTTTGATGTCAGATTTGTGGTTTCAAAACTACTATTCTGACTAGGCCCTATTTCGGGATGTTACAGTAAGCGCCTTGCTCCCCAGTTGTAAGCAGTCTTAAAGCCAACAAACTCCTAGGATAAGGATTTGAACACTATTTCAATCTGAGTGTTCACATCTATTTCAGCCCCATTGTAATTCGTGTCCACAAAAATTCACATAAGCTTAAACGTATGTTATTTGATTGGAGTGTCGTGAAATTGCTGAAAGTTCATCAATTTTGTAATAGTGGATTGTCGAGCCAATGCAACTTCACCTCTGAGCAAATCCTCCAAATTTATCATGATTTCTTTGGCAATACAAAAATTATTGTGTTGCTTTTGCAACACGTTACTCATACTCGCTAACATATAACATCGAGCAATTAAGTTAGAATGTCTCCAGCAATTTCTCACTTTGGGCTAAGCTTTAGGAGGGCATGTTTCGTCAAGAACGAATTTGAGTTTCTCACAGTTGAGAACTATTAGCAAGTTCCGTTTCTATTCTCGAAAGCTATCCCCATCCAATTTATATACATATTTTATCGATGCTTAAAAAAGTTACGATATTTTAAATTAAAAAATGTTTTTAATATTTATTTTTAAGATTTGATTTAATATAGTTTGAACTTTGAAATTGTAAATTTATTAAAATGTTTTTAAAATATTTTATTTGAAGGGTATTTAAAATATTTTTCAAAATTACAAAACTTAGGTTTTATTGATTGGTTTTAAAAAACAAATTATGAAATCTATATAGAAGATGTTTTTAAAATAGTGTCTTTTAGATCTGTTTTTAATTTTTTTAAATCCCTATTTTAATTTATTTAAACAGTTTAATCTCATTAATATGTTACATATTTTAAAATTTAACTTCAAGTTTAAAACTTTAAATGGCTTTCATTACAATTTTTAATTATTTAAATGTTGTATTAAATAAATATATAATTTTTTAGGATAAAAATATATATAATTTTTTAATTATATAAAAGAAAATTTTAATAATGTCAAGAAAAATGGACTTACATCTTAAAAAGTTACAATTAGAGTAAATTGCGAAAATTTTAATTATGTTGTTAAAAGTATATAAATTTAGTATTATATTATTATTGTTAAGTAAAATAATATTATTATAATAAATTTTGTTTAAATAACTTAAAACTAAAATATTAATATTTCAATTTTCAAATTATTTTTATTAAAAACTTAAATAATGATAAATTAATAAATTAAGTGCATAAAAGAACAACTAATTTAATAATACATTTGAATCTCAAATTATGATTTATTGATTAGGTGTGTGCTTTTTTCAAAAATAATCTGAGTTTAAAACATTATTTTGTTGAGTAATTTTTTGTCTGTCTTATTAGAAGGGACAACCGAATGTTTATATATATACATAACTACAGTTAATAGAATCGACGTTCTTAGTAGACTCTATGCATTCTAGACACGTGTATTGCTCTGGGTTGCTTGCTGGACACTCCTTGGACGTATGCAAGTCAAGGCTACGAGCTCCCCTTGGAACACCCCTTGACGTGTGCGAGTTGAGTCCGCAAGCTCCCCTTGTGAGCTTCATATTATAAGGCTTGCATGTATCCACCTGGCGGGTTCTAGCTAGGTAGCAGGTAGGTGACCTGAACCCTCTCTGATTTTCGGGTTAGTGATCATAAGTATATAACCTATTTGAAAATACAATACTAGAATTATGAAAGCTAACAATAGATTTATTACTCGATATCATTTTCATTGGTATGTATTCAAGGTAAATAATAACTAAATGTAATAAATTTATTTGTTTTTAAATTAAAAATTAATCTATTTAATTAAAGGCTTAAGGGTGTAAAAAGTCTTCAAATTTTTTCAAAACAAGCAATTAAGCCCCTACTCTCTTTTTTTACACTCAATTGGGTACTTGAACTTTCAAAATGCATCAAAAGGCCCTCAAACCTTTTTAAAAAAACAATTAAGCCCAGCTTTTTTTTGGACTTAATTGGGTACTTGAACTTTCAAAATGTATCAAAAACACCCTCAAACTTTTTAAAAAAAACCCTAATTTTATTAAAAATTAGAAAAAAAAGTTATATAAAAATAAAATCAATAAAAGTTATAAATATTATTAAATTTTAATAAGAAAATTTAATATTAAAAATTTATTAAAATTTAGAAAAAAAATAAAAATCATAAAAAATATAATAACATTTTTATTAAAATTTAATAATTTGTTTAAAATTTTAATTTACTTTGTCATTATCTATTTTTGAGATTATTTTGTAAACAAGACATTTGTGCATTAGTTTGTACTATATGTCATGTCGAAACCATTTTTTTTGTATTTAAAAAACGGGCATCGACTAAAAAATAAGGTATGGAGTCGCCACCAATCCTTTTTGGTTTAGGTGTGATCGGGTCACCCAATAAATCATTTCATTAAAATATGGATTTTGGCCCACGAAAAATCAAGAAATGGGTTCAGGAGTCGGTTACGTACGAGGAAGGATTAGCACCCTCGTAACACCCAAAATTGGTACCTAATTGATTAATTTATGTCCTAATGTTGAAAATTTAAAAAAAAAATTGAAATACTGTCCCCTTAAAAGTGTGTGCACAACTCGAATTGGATTTTAAGATTCACTCGTTTCAAAGAAATAAAATACCACATCCAGCATGTTAGGACACGATATTTTAAGCTTAAAAAACTGAGATCACTTCATGATTTCCAAAACGCAACGAAAAGGGTATTCAATTATTTGGAGCAACGAAAAAAACAAAACCCAGCACGTTAGGGCACGATTTCTCGAATTTCCAAACATAGAACATTGCCTTATTTTAAAATTTAGAAAACATGAATGAAATTTTTAAAGGAATATTTGACTATTTTGGGCAAGCAGAAAATCGAAGCCCAGCACGTTAGGGCATGATTTTCTAAATTTCCAAGCGCCAAACATTGCCTTTGTTTTAGAAGTTTTTTTTAAAAAAAAATTGATAATTACAAAAACGAATTAAAAATACTTGTTTGCTTAAGGATAAAAACAATCGATATTGAGTAAACACGGGAATTGAAACCATAATGCAATTACAGCAAATAAAAAAAAACATAATTACATGTATGAACCATAATATGTGAAAACGATATGAAAGCCAATAACGACACGTGATATGCAAGACAACACAAGAACTAGGAGCCAATGATATAAACAATTTAAAGACTATTAAATATATGCAAAGAAATAACACAAGCAAAAATTCGAAATAACTTATATGCATATAAAAACTGACAATATATGAATAATTATTAAAAAATATATATATTATGTAAGAAGAAATTCGAAATAAATAATATAAAACACAGACAAGTTAATTTAACTAATGATGTATATATGAAAATGGAAAAAAAAAGTGTAAATGATTTATACCAAGATACTAAAATAAATAAAATATACAATAATCCTTTAAAGAGAACCAAATTATACATAAATAAATTTAAAAAATATATATATAAAATTTGAAAGAAAATATTTATATAAAATAATATGAAAACAATAATGTACATAGAATAAAGATAATTTTATCATAAATTATATATATGTATAATAATATATAAAGGTATTTCAACTAAATATTATACAAGAATTTCAAAACAACATTACATAAAATGGAATTTTACAATAATATTTTTATAATTTAAACAAATAAAAACAGAGTAGAAAAATAAAAACAAAGTAGAAAATTATTTAGGTAACCTAAAAAGTATATTAAAATAAATTTTTTAAAGTTGAGTACCAAATAAATTTAAGAAATAATGAATTATACATGTAAAAAAAAAAAAGAAAACTCAATTGAAACAAACCAAACTTAAAGAGATAATTAATGAATAAATAGAACATCAAATTAAAACTAAGGATCACAATTCAATGCGCATGAATTCACAAGGACTGAAAGCGTAAATGATCCAAATCTCTAAAACGCAGTACCTAGGTGTAGGCTAAATCGAAACATCGCACGAATTGCAGAGAAAATTTAATAAAACAAATAAAACACAAGCAAGGGCTAATTAAATAAAACGAAACTTTAAATCACCTTTAACAAGTATTGTTGCTATTGATTTCTGCATGTGTTTGATATTGTCGTTATCTCAAGATCTGTACTCTCTTTCAAGAACAAAGAAGGAAAAAAAAAAGCCATTTACAAACAAAAATCAAAGGCTTTATAGCCAAATACAAACGCTTTTCTGGCCATTCTTGTTCAAGTTGCAGGACATGAAGATGTGGGGAAAAGCCGGACGTGGGCGTGCAACACGCGCGTTGGACGCGAACGTGGAACGGGCGCAGAGGCTGTGGGACGTGCGGCGGCTGAGACTCTCAAGTAGCTTAGGGTTTCCTTATTTCCTGATTTGAGCCATTAGAGTTTGGGTTTGTAGTTGGGCCTGGTGTAACTAAATTTGGACTACTGTTTTTTTGTTTTTCTGTATATGTATGGGCCCGGGCTAAAAATTGGGTCTACATGTCATATATTTGTATTATTATTGTTCATTATTGCTATTAATAATAATATTTAAAAAAAAAAGTCACCCCATAGGAATGTATGTTTTTTGACATGCACCAGAGGATACAGCTTTGATTCTCCTACAAGATAGTGTAAGGATGAACATTGCTGCTCTTGTTAAATTGGCTGTTTTTTTCTGGCCATCTTCTCTATTTTACAAAAAAAAAACTATTCTAGAACTGCCTCTTACCATATTTGTGTTGATATGGTATGATTTTTTAAATATTTTATTGATTTTATTTCTTTAAAGAAATATTTAAGAATGAACATTGTCAAAACAACCCTTTCTTTAAAAAAAATTTATATTTAAATTTGATAAAAGAATGGGGGAATTGACTTTTTGAAAATAAAATATGGAGTCGCCACCGATCTTTTTGTTTGGTGTGATCGGATCACCTAAGAATGAGATTATTTTAATAAAATATTTTTGGTTTATTAAAACAACGATTTTGGTCTACGAACTTTTGAGAAAAACGAGTTCGGGAGTCAGTTACGCATGAGGAAGGATTAGCACCCTCACTACGCCCAAAATTGGTACCGAATCAATTAAATGCAGTCTTTATGTCTAAAATTTAAAAATATTTTTTGAAACGTGGTTCCTTTTTTATAACATTTGAATAACTCGAGTCGGTTGCCAGAAATCTTCTTGTTTCGACGTCCGAAAATTTTTAATTTGAAAATCACAAAAGGACGCTCACTGTTTAGTTCAACGGAAAACCGAAACCCAGCACAGTAGGGCACGATTCCTCGAATTTCCAAACATTGACCATTGCCTTGCCTTAGAAAATACGAGTTAAATTCCGAAGAGATATTCGATTATTTTGAACAAACGGAAGATTGCAACCCAGCACGATAGGGCACTATTCCCCAAATTGCCAAACATCGGACATTTCCTTCGTTTTTAAGAGTTTTTAGAAAATGTGAGTGAAATTCCGAAGGGATCTTCAATTGTTTCGAACCAATGAAAAAGCGCAACCCAGCATGATAGGGCATGTAACACCCCCTAACCCCAAACTGTTATCGGAACGAGGTTATGAGGCATTACCGGACATATCAGACAACTTACGAATAATTTACAATTAATATAACTTTCATAGTATAATATAATAATTAAGTCCCTATCTTGAACTCTCGAAGTTCAAACACGTATTAAAAGTAGAACGGGACTTGTTCGAGTATTCCAATTTTTTTTTATAAAAATTTTGGCAGCATTTCTGCTTATTTTTACCTAAACCTCCTGCAAATTCAAACCAAAACAACCAACACCAATATTTCACATTCATATACTAATATTTATATTATTAACAAAATTTTAATTTAATAACTATCATAGCATCATTCAAAATTGATTAAAAACTTCATTCATTTAACAACTTAATGTTCATGTATCAAAATATCATGTACTTTCCTTACCATTTCATTTAACCATCTAAATTTTGTAATTCATCCTTCACTACCCAAAGTAATATACATATTCAAGTGACTAAATAACACCTATGTACATGCCACCTTTACCCAAAAGAAAAATATACATCACCAAGTTTGTGTTGGAGTCGGGATTATTCTGGATGTTGAGCCGGGATACTTGACTTCAACTAACCTGCGCACGGAAACAACCGTACGCTGAGTATGGATATACTCAGTGGTATTACTATAAATCAAGACTATTTAACATTAATAAATTACAAACATCAACCATAAATTTTATAATTATTTAAACTACTTTTATATAAAATCATTTTACTTCATAAATCTTAAATTCATAATTTATTTTTCTCATACTAACTCAATTCATAATTTAGTTCATACATTCTTTCTCGTACTTTTCAATAGTGCTAAAACAAATAATCTCATTTTCAAAATTTCATTTCAATTATTTACCCTATTAACAAAGCTCGGACTATGACAGATACGTGGATTCCATCCAAACACACCAGAATGTCCAACCCAAACACACCCGGAATATTGTAAATCCTCCATAACACACCGGTATAATATATCCTCCCAAACACACCAATAAGGCATTAAATGCCTATTCGGATAAACCGAAGTATATAATAACAGAAACATCCTCTCGGCCGAACTACAATCTCTTCATCACATCACAAATCCAATGGCATGCCATTTGTATCGAATCTAGTCCGACAAGTTAATAGGGTATTAATTTTTTTTTTCTAATTTCAATTTCATTTACACAAAAATTTTCAATACTCATTCAATTCAAATATCTATTATCTTAATTCATATACAAATTAATTTTCACACAAGTGTATACCATCAACACCATACATTTGTCACAATTTATTTATTTTCAATCAATACACTTTTCAAATAATCACATATTCCATAATTCACTTATTCAATTCAATTTGATTCAATTTATATCACTTTCATTTTCACTCAATATTCATATCGATTTCACATACTTACCTCAAGTCTTATTTACCATACATAACAATTAAAATTTCAGCAATCAATAATAATTAAAATTTGAATTATAGTAATACACACCGTAATTCTCCCGTGTTAGTCCTCGATGACTTTCTCCTTTCCTTTCGATGCTGATGCTTCCGGTTCTTTGTTGGCTACGAAAATAATAGTAATTTACATTATTATTTACAGCATTAATTATAATAAATAATTAAATTTCTAAACAACTCCTACCTTATTCCCAATTTAATCCTAACTAAACTTAATTATTTTCTTAATCCAATTCACTCTCTTTTTCTATTCAAATTTTGTCTAAACTTATATTTAACTATAAAATTTCCAGCATATTTCCTTAATTTCTAAATTTCTTCAATTTAGTCCCTACAACATAAAACTTATAGCCTAGTTTACAATTTAATCCCTTAATCAATTCTAAATTAGAATTCATTCAATTAAATCCCTAATTCCATAATTTTTCCAAAATGAACCCTACTTGGAAACATATGAACTCTTGAACTATCAACTTAATTTCATCAAAATCTTGTTTCAAAGCTCCTAAAACATCAAAATTAACTAAAAAGGACTTAATTGACTTACCAAATTAACTCCAAGCTTCAAATCCTTAGTTTTCTCTTTTATTTTTCTTTCCCTTTTTCTTTCTCTTTTTCTCCCCTGCTTCCCGTTTTCAACTCTGTTTCTATTTCCTTTTGTTTCTTTATTTCTTTAATTCTTTTATACTTTATTATTTTATTAACATAATATAATATTAATATAATATATTAAAATATCTTTTACTTTAATATTAAGTAAATTAATAATTATATAACAAGTGTACATATTTATATTATTACAAATGTCATTATCTAATTTGCTTATTAAATAAAAATCTCATGATTTAATTAATACAATTAATAATTATAAAATATTTTTATACTTAAATTATAAGTAATTAAATATTTAAATTACAAATGTACCCATACAATTCTTACACATGTATATTTTATTACCATACAATTGTCTTCTATTTAATTTATTTATAATATATTATCAATTAAATAATCATAACAATTTAATATAAAACCATAATAACAATCATTATAATATATAAAACCTAAAAAAAAATCTTTGATTTTATTTCACCAATATGCCATCTCATTTGTAGTCAATGGCTTAATTGCCATTTTAATCTTTTTTATTTTCTATTGCTTTATAATTAAACTTTTACCCTTTATTCAATTTAATCCTTTTTATTACTTACTCTAAATTAAGCTAAATTCACTTAATTAGATCCTAATAGACACACCACTAGGCTCATAAATATTTTTAATAATTATTTTCGAACTTATTTCACTAAGACAGAGGCCCTATAACTCACTTTTCCGGTGCCCGTGAATTTCAGGTCATTACAGGGCACGATTCTCAAATTGCCAAACATTGAACATCACCTTCGTTTTAAAGTGTTTTCTTAAAAGACATGAGTGTAAACCTAAAGGAATATTCGATTGTTTTGAGCAAATGAGAGATCACAACCCAGCACGATAGGGCATGATTCCCGAATTGTCAAACACCGAGTATTACCTTCATTTTAAATGATTTTTAGAAGACATGAATGGAATTTTGAAGGGATATTCGATCATTTTAAGCAAACGAGAAATTGCAACCCAGCACGTTAGGGCACGATTCTACGAATTGCCAAATGTCAAACCTTGCCTTCGTTTTAAAGAGTTCTTAAAAGGCTTGAGTGAAATTTTGAAGGGATATTCGATTATTTTGAGCAAACGTGAAATTGCAACCCAACACGTTAGGGCACGATTCCGCGAATTGCCAAATATCGGATCTCGTATTTGTTTTAAAGAATTTTTAAATGAATGCTCATAAAGCTAACTTAAAACGTATTAATGTATTTTTTGAAATGAGACGAAATTAATCATAAAGATTTGAATTTTAAAACCACATTTCAAAAACAAGGCAGAAAACGATGATATGAAGTAATAGGCGCATACGAGATACCATACTTGATGAATGAGAATATTAATCAACTAAGAAAATAAGCAATTAAATATAATTAACTTGAAAATATAACTCAACTTCAATCATGCATGGAAAACAATTAACATAGCAATAATGAATAAATAAAATGCAACGATAGCATACATGGCATAATAAAATTATTAGAGGCACAAAACAAAATGCAATCCAAAGAAGCAATATGGTATAAAACTATTTCACAATAATGACGAATAAATGGACATATAAAATATAGGTTGGTAAATTTGTATATATATAAAAACTAGGGCTAGATATATAGTGTTTTTTTTTTTTGAGGTGGATATTAAGGAATGAAAATTTGAATCACGTTGCATGTAAAACATTTTAAACACAAATATATTTAAAAGTTGACAAACTACATGATGATTTAAATAACATATATAATATAAAAATAATAATAATGAAGATATATAACAAGACATAACACATAAAATAGATTTATAAAACATATGTACATGTAAGTTTATTGTAAAAAAATGAGATTAATAATAAGATATTTATATATATAAATTCTTAAAATAGTCCAAAAATTATACATATCCTTGTATCAAGACATTTAAAATAATAAACTATATAAACTCAAAAGCAATATAATATAAAGATATACTCAAAAATGATAATTTTAATTACAAAAAAAAGAAGTTTCCAAAGTTATTTCATATATATATATATAGAAAGTACATGCAAAATAACATTGAAATATGTATAGGGCCAAATTAATTTTATTATAAATTACGTAGTAGATTTAAGAACATATTTGTATATGTAAGAAAACCATATGTATAAAAATGTATGGATTAAATACGAATGCCCACAAATATATATACATATAATGACAATAGCTTAAAAAACATTGCATGGGGTTATATATATATAATAAAATTAGCTTTAATACAAAGTATACGTGTATGTATATATATATATATTCACACAAGTGGTCATATGAGAATGTCAAAACAATTTGATGCAAAAAGAAATTCAAAGTGGCTTTACAAAACAAAACAAAGCTGTACATGTATAAATATATATGTATATAGAAAATAAAATGAAAATGTTAACATAATAGAAAGAACCTTTAAAACAATCGTATGAATAAGCAATCAAGAATAAAAGTTATAAACTAAAAGGGTTTAATTAGAATTGACCCACAATAAAAGGAAAAATTTGAAAACAAAACATTAGAAGAAAGGACTTCTGCGCGATGCGTGCCAATACACAAGGGCTCAATCTGGAAATAATCCAGGCTATCAAAACGCAGCTCATATGCCCGGACTAGACTGCAAAAGCATGCAAATTATAAGGGCCGAATTCAAAAGAAATAAATCTGGATTTGGCCTAATCGAACCACTGTACGAAGGAAGAGGACCAATCTTGGAAATAACCCTTCACCGCGAAAACACGCGGGTCCTGAGGGTTAAAGAGCTGAATCGGGCCGGGCTAAAGAGGAGTGGCCTGGATGGTGTCGTTTGAGACCACTATTATCGGTCTAAACTGCACCGTTTCCTAATCCCTTATAACCTTTAATAAAACACCCCATTTCAGCTGAAACCCCATTCTTTTTCTCCTTTTCCAAACCCTAACAGCATGTTTGGTTGGGTGTATTGGCTATGCCAATATACCCCTAATCGTGGGCCCCACTTATTACGCCTCTAATCCGTTGTTTGGTTCAATGTATTGCTATTACGGGGCTAAACCATTACTGACCTAATCGGTGAAATCCACCGATTTCTAATACCTCCCTTTTGCTCCGTTTAGGCGATCCTTCAGTTTACCCTCCCTGTTTTACCCTCCCAGGCTTCACCTTTTATTTTCTTTTTCTTTACAACCGATTTGCTCCTTCTCAACCTTTTCTTTTCTTTTTGTATCATTATAGCTCCAAATTTTTGTTGTTTGATCGAATCCAAAATATTAATCTCAGTTTCGCACAAAAACTGTAAGTCAAATACCTTTCTATCAGCAGTTTATTTCTTTATCGTTTTTGTTGAATTTTGCTGCTCGTTTAGTTATTTTTTCAGTCGAATCTGTGATGAGTTATGAATATCGGATATATGTTATCATTATCTTTATTTCTCGTTGTAGTTCCTTGAAATTTTTTTTATTTTGTTGAAACCAAATGAAAAGAATCAATGGAGGGGCTGATAAAATACCCTAAAATTGAACCAGAAGACAACCAGTTTCAATTCTTATCTTCCCAGGTAATTCTTATTATTTTTTCTTTCTCGTGTTAAATATCTGTTTGGTTGCATTGAAAACCAAGGAAAAGGAACTGGAAAGTTGTAAATGTTGTTTCTCTGCTTTTTCTAATTGGGTTTAGCCCAGATGGTTGAATGAATAACCTTAACTAAGATGGAATACAATTTTCTATTGTTTATTCTTTTTTTCTTTGAAAAGGGAGCATCTGTTAGTTTTAGTTTTCTTTTTGTTTTGGATTAATTGTTATTTAGCTTCTCCAAGTAGAGGGTTGTTCTTAGTATTTCTTTGTATGAAAAAATTTGAAGGTTCTTATTGGATGCCTGAGATTGATCGCACGAGCATTGCTGCATTGTTAAGGATAGTCAGTAGCTGTTAGTCAAGAGTAGCTGTTAGTCGAAGCTGTTATACAATTGGTTCAATTGTAACTATTTGCTATCCATTATAGTCTGCTAAGGAGTTAATAGTAGCTGTTAGTCGAAGCTGTTATACATATTCTTGTATGAATAGCTATAGAGACTTTATTGTAAAGAGATCATCTTTGCAGATTGATGGTATTTCAATATCAGATGTCTTCCTTCTTGTATATTTAGTGTGTATCTTGATATGCATTGATGTGATTTCCCAGTATTAGAGCAAAGTCATTGTTTAAATTGTAGGTTATTTAATTTGATATGGATTTTAGTATGGCAGCAAGTTTTATGTCGAAATGTACCTATAGGCTATAACATATTTTGCTTCTTTTTTTTTCTTTTTGCTCGCATAATATGCTTATCTTTGTTCTTTTAGTTTGTGGTTGCAAGCAGTTCTGTGTTTGCTGCCTGTTGTTTAGAGGATCTTGGGAGTGTCATATTGGGCATCCTTTGTCATGTCGTTTTTTATTTCTATTTTTTGTTTCTCCTATTTCTCCTTATGTCTGACCTTGTTTCCATTCTTGTTTATTGATGGATATTTTCTTCCATAATGGTTGTTTCCTTTTACTGTGGTTTTCCTTGTTTCAAAAAGACCAGTTCTATACTCTGGAATTAGTGATTCAGCCTGGAGGAATTTCAGACTTCCCCATCAGGTATTCTTTCATCCTTCACCTCTTCTTCTTCTGACGGTCCCCATTCCTTATGCATTTGACTTGCTTTTCCTCAGATGATGTCCCCAGCAAACAATACTGGGCCTTCATCTGGCTCACAGATGGATTTCTTAGCTGAGTTTCGTCGTGCAATTCGAAATGGCAATACCGGCAACTGACTACTGACAAAGTGTGATAATGGCAGATGTGGACTTATGAAGAAATTCATGAACTTTGCACTCGAAGTACCTGTTGTATGTGTTCATTAGTTACTGAAATCAAATGCTACTTATTTGGGCGATCGTGTTATTCAGTGTAAAGCATGGTCCAGGCATTTGTTTATGTCATGGTCCTTGGACATGTAATTTAGATGAAAACGTTATGAAATATGTCAGCTATACAGTGTTATATTATTACTCTGGAACTCTAAGGTGGTGTTTTTATTCTCTTTCCTTTTATGAGACAGTAGTAGGGGAGGGGTATTTTGTTGCCAGACCTGTATGGATTTTGATGAATGCAAATCTCTATCTAGTAAAATTGAGCTGTTGTTCTTTTTAAGACTGATCATTCATATCTGTGTTTTTAGGGAGGAATGACTGCTAAAGTGAATCAGAGTTGTATTGTTAATTCAAATCTTAAAGCTGCAGTGCCCTTTTTACTCTTTTGTTCAACCTAAAGGTTTGACATGATGATGGGAATTGATATTTGCTTTTCTAACATTGCCCTGAATTAAGCATCTAAAAAGATTCATTTTTCAAATTGTAGAACAATTATGAATTGGAAAATTTTGTATGAGAGCATTATATTCAGACATGAATAATATATAAGAATATTAATTATTCTTATATAAGAATATCACAAGCAATAACAGTCATATATTATGATTTGAGTAAATTCATATAAGAATATTGATTATTAATAATATTATTAAATTATATATTTTAATTATAATATATTTAATAATAATTATGTTAATTTATATTTTATAGTATCATATATTATGATTTGAGTAAATTCATATAAGAATATTGATTATTAAGAATTTTATTAAATTATATATTTTAATTATAATATATTTAATAATAATTATGTTTAAATATGATTAAATTATTTATTATTGATATTAATAATCTTATTAAAATTTAAATAACAATAACAATAATCATTTACCAAAATAAATTTATGGTAAGGGTATTCTAGTCATTTTAGTTTTTTCCATTATGCTATTACACCTCTATTCCATTCAACCAAACACAAGATTACTATTACGCCTCTATTCCATTACATTCAACCAAACAGTTGATTTGCTATTACACCTCTATTCCATTACACCTCTAATCCATTACACCTCTAATCCAATACAGCTCTAATCCAATACAGCGAACCAAACGTGCCCTAAAACTTCCCTCCTAAAGCTGCCGATTCTCCTTCCCCTAGGAGCCAATAGATTTAGGCTGGGGAAAACGCTTTACAGCCCTTCGATCTCCTCTTGACTTCGATTTCGACTAAGTAAGAGGAGATCCATGGCATATCCTCCAGGTAAACTCCCATTTTCCTTTTTTAATCAAACTTTCGAATAAAGAAAAAGATCAACAAAACAAAAAAAGAAAAAGAGATCCATTCGAAAGGGAACGCCCAGAGGTTTGAGTCAGGAAATCACTTTTAGAAAAATGGTTGCTTTGTATTGCTTGAGTTTTTGTGTTTTTTGTTGCGTATTTGCGCGTAAAAAAAAACTACAATGAGCAGAGGCTTTGGCTTTATAGCCGAAACAAAAATAAGAAATATTCAAAAATAAAAATAAAAATCGAATACAAATTCTCATTTTGTTGTTGTCTTTTTTGTATGTATTTGCTACTGTGGTTGTTCTCTTTCGCAGGTACGGGTGCTGTGCTGGCGTATGGAGGCTTGGCGTGGTTGCTGGAGGCGTTGTACGGAGCGTACGGCGCTGGGGGAGGGCTGTTGCGGCGCAGGCATATCGCTAGGGTTTCTGTCTTGGTTTCAGTATTTGGGTTATACAAGTTTGGGTTAGGGCATTGGTTATTGGGCCATGTAATTGGACTGAGGGACTGTTTGGGTCTTTAGGCTTGTAATAGGACATTAATGGACTATCATAATAATTTTTATTTTTGTTGTAATAATTTTGGTTTTGTATTTACACGGGCCCGGGCCAAAATTGGTCCTTACAAACATACAATACCTTAATTTACTTTTCTGAATCATATAATTGCCATGAATGTGGATTAAGAATATTTATGTTTATGTTAATTATGAAAATATCAAACTATAATTTAAATTATATGTTTGACCATACGTAAATCCTTACCTACTATTTCAAACAAAAATATTTTTATTTTTATTACTAGAAAATTAGCTTAAATAATTTTGATTTGCATATTAAAGCACCGGTATTTGTGCCAATTTCTAGTTTTTTCTCCCCACTAATATGCTTAATTATATGGAGCGAAATAGCAACATTTAAAGTAAGCCACCTAACAGCACTTAACATTAACATTATTCAACACTTAAATATCCACATCGTGCATTTTTAAGGTAGCCTCAACGTATTCGTATTACATTATCGAATATATAACGCCCTCAGGGTGATGCTGATGAGCTAGATTGAGAGTTGAGCAGAGTTATCTACCTCTTATAGAGGAGTTTATATATTGGAGGGGACATGATGCAACCCTTTTGCATGATTATCCTATTGACTGTTAGGTTACTTTGAAAATTAAGGAAACGTTTTTTAGGGTGTGGTCGGAGATGATATGATGATGAACTTCTTCTAACGAAGTGGGTTTAATCATGGTATGAAGTCTTACTAATGGTTATGTATAATAATTATTCGAGTAAAAAATTTTAAAATTAAATGTGGGTTTACTTGCAATTAGTATAAAAACAATGGTGATACTGAGATTAGATACTATAATGATACCATAGCGTGAGACAAAAATTAAACTAAACGTTTTAAGAGCAACTTTGAAAGGCTTAACTGTTTGAAAAGATAAATAGTAAAATATAAATGATGATAAATTGATATAGACAAATATGGGAAACAACTCTTGTTGCACTACCAACAAGCTAGTACCAATTTTGGTGGAAAAGGTAATTAAAGGTATAAAAATGCTACAACCCACATTGCATTTGGCAATTAAAGGTTGCATGCTTTTGTAATCTAAACCATGCTTAAGTCCGTATTCAAATAATTTAAAATTATAAAAAGTATAAATTTTCATTATATTAAATAAAGGTTATTTTTTTATATTCTAATATTTATGTAAATAATTTAAAATTAAACTTGAATGATAGTTAATGATTTTAGATATAAGTTAAATTGAGATTGAAAAACCCATTAGGATGGAATTAAAACACCATTTAATATTAAAATTACAACTATCAATCTCAACCCAAACCCTAAAACTAAAATCCATTTTGGATCTGGAAAAGGCGAAGCTGACGGTGAACCATGAGCGTCGATGCTAGTGATTCCTCAACTTACTTTGGTGAACTGATCAGGGTCCTTGTCGAGAAATGGCCGGGTACCGATGGTAAAATGACGCTCAGTTTGCACTTTTTGGATCTGGAAAGGGATGAAGTCTTTATTAGAGCGTTGCCACCTGATGCTTCTTTATCTTCCACTGCCGTTGCCTGTGGCAACCACGTTTACGTTCTTGGGGGAATACGCAAAAATGATGCTACTATTTTTGGTTATGATGATGTAAACGACATTTTCCAATTAGATTTGAAGGACCTTGAACATGGGTGGAGAAAAACTACTTCTATGTTGTTCCCTCGGTCTTTTCCCCTGGTTCTTGCTGCTGAAGGAAAGATTTACGGCTTCGAACGTATGGGTTCTGAATCTTTTGGCTAGGTTTACGATATAAGTGGGGATATTTGGGAACCATTGTTGCCCCGTCCGGAAGGTATCAGTCTATGCGATCCTGTTCTAGATTCTTTCCGATCTCGGATTTTGGTGCACTGCAATGCCAATGATACTCTTTACGCTTATTACTATGATAGAAAATCATGGGTTTGCCTCGGACAAAAATTTTGTTACTGGTCTGAATCGGCGACAATCGTGGACGATGTGCTGTATACTGTCATTTATAATTATTCTGGTAAGTTCCGTTCTTTGGAGGCGTATAATTTGCTTGATAAGAAACATTTGCCCGTTAAATGGTCATCAGAATTTTCAGTGGATCCAACAATGAAAGGCATTCTGTATCGTTTGGGCAATGGCAAGTGTATTTTGGGTTGGGTCAACCATAAACATATGAGTTTTGAGTACTTAAGATTAACTATTTGGTGCAACGAGCAGTGAGGGATTCATGCAACTGCAGAGCATCAATCTGTCATCACTGTTCCATATCCCAAAGATGTTTCTGATGTAATGTCGTTCTGAATGAAGGTTAGAGCCCCCTTCATATCACTACTACATCATAATTATTCATTTGCCAATGCTGCTTGCCATTACATTTGGTTTGCTCTAAATGAAGGTTAGTGCCCCCTTTACATCACTACCACATCTTAATTACTCCCATCCTTGTAAACTGAAGGATTTTTCATTTGCCAATATTGCTTGTCATTGCATTTAGTTTGCTCTTGTTGTCACTAAGAAGTTGATAGTGAGCCTGGAACTTCCTGTATAAAACTTGAGTAATGCTAAGGTACAGAGTAGACGAATCAGGCGTCGGATTTGCATTGTGTGAAAATGTCTTCCTTTTACTAAGACTCAGTTTTATTAGGACTATGCCCCATGCTCTATTTGTTGTTTTAAATGGGTACGAGGCTTCTAGCACCTTTAGAGAACTAGAACTCAAGTTCTGTCTTGCCTTACCCCCAATAGTTGCTTCTAGTTTTTTCTTCCAAAAAAATATATATATCCTGATCTAAACAAAGGCTTAAATTCCTACTTAGGAAGTTGGTAGACTACGATAATGTTTCTGCCTAAAATACCAGAGCGAGGTCATTACCTATAGGCAAGTGAAGATTTAGTAAAATGATGTCCTTTTGTCGGTGATGGATACCCCATGTAAAAATGCCAATATTGATAAGGACTACGATAACCTTGAACAATAAGTAAACAAAGTAAAGCTTGACTGCCAGTTAAATAAAATTAGAAAAAGAATTTGGGTGGGTTGTGTTGGACCAAGCATGGCTCCCTTTTGGTAATTAGGGTTGGATCTAGTCGAATGATATTGCCCATATTTTGTGCCGGGTCAGGGGCCTAGACAAACGTGAAAGGTGTTAGTATCCTGTCTAGGCTCTACTTGTGAGCAGGCCTACCTATGACCAAACTATTACTTAGGTTGTAACTTCTACTTGACTTCCATCCCCCCCTCCCCAATAATTACTTTTGATAACCTCCGTCTCTCCCACTACTCATGATTGGTGTTACTTTCATATTAGTGCTTTCCTAATAAATTCCCAGCCCTTTTAACTTCACTCGAAGAGGCTATACAGTTGTCCCAGAGATGAAGGTTTGGCTCTCAAGGTTTCCTCATCTTACTGAACAGAAATTTTTGCAACATGCATATGATAAGAAGCAAGATGGAAGTGCAGAAATTATAACTATTACTAAGTGAGGATAGATTTATTCAATAGGCTGAATTTGATTTGAGATAGTGAATGTTATTAGTTTGATGAAATCAGTAAGAGAGTGGACAAAGTATTACTTAAGAATATAACTCTAATAAATGGGAATTACTTAGTCCTACAAGTAGAGAATTTGAAGTAGAGAAAAAGTAATTAGTAGGGGAGGAAAATGTTTATTTGGAAATTCTTGTTAAATATTTTGCCATCCTATTTCCGGTTTTGTATGTCATATGAATCTTATGGTTTGGGAGTGATAATTATATCTGTATTGGTTTTTCCTTGTTTCTTTGATTTTGTTCTTGCGTGCTTGACTGATGAAGCTCCAACACGTAAGAAGTCAAAAATGAAAATGGAATGAATTACATATGAAGATGAATGCTGCAGACTGCGGAGGTATATCTGAAAAACCATTAATAGATTATTTGTTTTGTTGGTTGTTGTGAGTGAATAACTGTGGGTTTGAAAAGATAGGGAGTTATAATAATAATGATCTTACTCACTTTTCATTGCTGTAAAAGGTCATGGAAGCTTTTATTATTATTATTAACAATGTTAAGTTTTAGGGCTTATTTGGTGCCTTCTGATGGGGTGTGCTGGGGGATTTGTGTGTATATATTTTGGTTAAAACTTTGAACTTGATGATGTAATTGGGTGCTGATACCGAAATATTGAGAAAGTTAAAATTATATAGTATTGTGATTTTGCACTTTATTCAGTTCTTTTAAGGCTCCCTCTCTTGCTCTTGCCCTTCAAATAACACCCATTACGTTTTTTTTTTATTTTTTAAATTAAAAAAATTCAAGTTAAATATTAGTCTTTGTATTTGAAAATTAAATTAAACCTTCTTAGTCAGAGGGGGTTGGCAGGGGCTTGGACCTTTAAAATGGAAAATTGTTATTTTGGCGTTATAGAAATTTTAAAAGTTTAAATTAGTAAACTTAAAATTATACTTTGACCCCCTAAAATTAAGAAAATTTAATTTAATCCTTTAAAATTTAATAGATATAGACTATTAAAAATTAAAATTTCATTCTCTCCCTAAAAGAATTTTTTGGCTTTGCCCCTGTTCGCTCTTAAAAGATTTTTTTTTTAATTACAAAGGGAGGGCAAAGCCTTAACGGCAACGCGATTGGCGCGGCTCGAACGTAGACCACACCTAGGACAATGAACACCTTTGACCATCAAGTCAACACACGAGATTAAGATCCACATAACATCGATATCAAATCATATTTGGGACCATATATTCTGAAAGATCCACCCCAGCTGCAAACTTATAATATCAAAACTTTTATAGGATTGCAGAAAAGACGAATAATTCAAATGGACATTTCGTGTCTTTTAACATCCTATCTCATAAAAAATCTCATACAAAATATAATATCCATGATTCTTTCTTAAAAACAAGAATTTGTTGGATTCCTACTAACTAGTTGATTTGATTTGGGTTCCTAAGGTATTTATGAATTTGACAAATTTCATATTTTTTAAAAAAAATACCATTTTAAATATGTATATTATATTGAAACTCAACCCATTTATTATAAATATATGAATCTTATTCTTACAAAATCGTTAGGGCATGTAAAGAAAAACTTACTAACAATTATAAAATAAGATGTATCTCATGTTTATTTGTTTATATTGGTTTCAAGTTTCAAAGTAAAGTCATTTTGTAGCTTAGTTGTAATAAAGAATATATGTTTATGAGAAATACTAACAAATAATTTACCTTTATTTTACTTAATATTCTTTTGTTCATTGGAAAGTAGTTACTAGGCTAAATTAGTCGGGACTAGAAATAATATTGAAATTAGGTCGAAATTTTGAAAAATTAGAGAAATAAATTAATTTTGGAAACACGTTTTTTCACAATTGGTCAGAAAGTGCACCCAATTGGACTTGTTTTACCTTTAAACTCATTTTCTGACCTTTAAAATAAAATCAGTTGCTTTGGTCATATGGCTAAATGTTAGTAGTTTTATCCTTGAGTCTTAGATTTAATTTCTTTCTTACACACAATTGTATTTTTTATTTTATGTTGTTCTAAGTTTTTTTTAATTAATATTTTTAATACATAAACTCCTTTGGTTAAATGGTTTAACAATAATTATTTCATTCTTAAGTCTTAGATTCAATTTCTCTTTTAAGTACATTTGTAATTTTTATTTCATCTTATTTTAAGTTTTTTAATTAATAAATATATTATTTTCAAGTCTTTTTATTTTTTTATTCATCTTTTTAATTAATGTTTCTTTTATTTATAAAATCAAATAATAAATATGTAATTATATAATAGAAATATATATTTTATATATATCATTATGTTAAAAATATTTGAAAATTAATAACTCCTTAATATATAAAATAAACATCAACTAATTTTTTTGATATATTTTTCTTTATATATAATATTTATATGTCAAATATTTATTTTCTCCACGTATGTTGTGGGTACGATGATTTCTTGTAACACCCATAATCGCTTCTGTTGTCAGATTAGGGTTACGGAGTGTCGTTGCACGTTTCAGAACATTAAGTAATAATAGCATCAAGTTCACTAGAATAATTAACAATATATATATTTTAAATAATTCATATTGAAGTAAACATACACTTATCGGCCTTAAATTGAGCCTATGAGACCTTAAAAATAGTTTAAGAACAATCAGAGAACATTTCAAAGCAAATCAGAAAGTTTAGGAAAAACTAAAATTTTTTTAAAAAGACAGGGTTCGTGCGGTTGTATGGTCAGGCCATGTGACTCAACCCAGGCCGTGTGGTGCAAGGGTACGCCTATGTGGCTGACTGTGTACCTTTTGAAACAATTCCACACAGTCATGTCGCAGGCTGTGTGCTAGCCCGTGTAACATTTGAAATACCCTCACACAGTCGTGTCGTAGGCCATGTGTTAGCCCGTGTAAAAACTGCACCTAAACACGTTCAGGGCACACGCCCGTGTCCCAGGCCATGTGTGCCTAAAAATGTCCAAATTCATTCTTGTATCTCACCCAAATACACATGTACCTAACCCAATTTATCTCACATGTTCACAAGTTTATAAATACACTTTAGGATAACTAAAATATGTCATTTCTATTCATCAAAACACACTAAAGTATCCCATACCAATCACATTATAATGTTCATGCTATTCATAACCCTTTACACATACCAACCATTTATAAACCATACTAACTTAACATGTTACTTCTATTTCATGACCCTTTACACAAACTTACTCAATATGTCATTTGCCTTATTACATCACACAACCATATCACTTGCACCTAAATTGGTATCATATATTCATGCATCAAATAGTTATAAATACTCAAGGACATAAGCATATCAAGTTATACAACATAAGCAATTATGCATCATTACACACCTAAAATAACTAACTCATACTAACTTACCATTTCATGTTCATCGATTTACTTTAACTTGAGATTAACATGTATACCACATTAGTTACTCATACCACAACATCAAAGTACATCACATACTCATTACAAAATACGTATGAACCATTATAATCATGACCAATTATTCTTATTACATGCCATATAAGCTAAGATGTATTCAAAAGCTGCCAAATGATCCCCAGATAGTGTGATTTCTTTGTGCTGATCTAATCTCTCGATCCACAAAACGTATCTACAAGAAATAAGACAATTGATACGAGTAAGCTTTCATAAAGCTTATTAAGTCCGTCGATTGAACAATAAAGCTTATTAAATCAACATAAATAATAATTCAAATAAAGATTAGTTAACAGAGTTCCTGTCAATCACAACTTTCAAATAGACGAATAGTGATCAAAACATTATTTTGGTATTTATTTTCAAATAATCAGTACAGTGAGACCTCATTTCGCTTAGTTAGTGGATAATACTCATTTGAGCATGCATTCCGTACAATCAGTGGATATCGCTCGTTTGAACCCATTCAGCAGAACCAGTGGATATCGCTTATTTGAGCAACTTTCAGTATAATCAGTAGACATTGCTATTTTGAGCATGTTCAGTATATTCAGTAGAGATTGCTCATTTGAGCCCATTCAGTATAATCAGTGGATATTGCTCGTTTGAGCAACTTTCAGTATAATCAATAGACATTTCTCTTTTGAGCACATTCAGTAAATTCAGTAGATATTGCTCGTTTGAACACATTCAGTACAATCAGTAGACATTGCTCGTTTAAGCTCATTCAGTATTCCATTTTTCTTTTTAAAGATCATACTATTATACAATATAAAATTTAAGAAAATTATATTAACAAAGGATATAAAAATCATTAGAAGTATAAATAAAAATACGAACTTACAAGATTGATTTGCAGTAACGGCTTAGAGCATCTTAATCAATGATCGACGTTATTTCAATTCATCATTTCCATTTTCATTTACACACATTAATATAATCCAACATTATGCAATTAGGTTCACATAAAATATTTATAAATGTACTAAAAGTAAATTGAACGAGCTTACCTCATTAAATTGCAGCAAAGACAAAGGTATAAGGACTATTCGTTAATTTTCTCTTTTCCTCAGTTTTCCACATGTTCTTGATCTAAAAATAGTATTTTCATTCATTTAAATAATTCCAACAGTAAAATTAACTCATTTTATGCAATTAAGTCCTTTTTAAATTTTTACAAAATTACCCCAACATTTTATTTTTATACAATTTAGTCCTTAGGTTCAAATCATGCAATTTAACCATTTTATATTAAATCCAAGCTTAGCCCATAAATTAACCCCCTCATTACAGCCCATACTTTCTATTATTTTGTATCAAGTCCTTATACTTTTATTATTTTCACATTTTAATCCTTGAACATTAAAATCAACAAAAACTATTTCACAAAACATTCCTCTTCAGCAACCAAGTTTAATAATCTACCATAAAACTTTGAGAAAAACTCAAATTTATCAATGGCACAATCCATACCGTTCAACAGTTTTACAAATTAGTCCTCGAGTTAGCTAGATTAAGCTATTGCGAGCTCAAAAACATAAAAATTACTAAAAACGAGCAAGATTTACCTACTTAATCGATGAAACCTAGCTTGGCCGAAAGTTTCTCTTCTCAACAATGGTGGAATTAGTTTTTGAAGGAATAAATAAAAAGATAGCCATTTTTGCTTTTTATTTTATTTACATTTTACTTAATTTCAAAATTACTATTATAACCTTACAATTTCAATAAAATTTCCTGCAACTAGCCTTACAAACCGTCCACTATCTATTCAAATGATATAATTATCAATTAAGGAGGGTTTAATTGCACAATTGGTCCTTCAATTATTTTAAATTTTAACTAAATAAGCTCAATTTCAATTTAATCCTAAACTAATTAGGACTAAATGAGAAATAGTCCAAAAGTTAGTGGATTTAATCATGTCACCACGACTTGGACTTTTTAACCATGGTTTAATTACCATTTAGTCCCTTTACTATTTTAAATCAAAAGCAATTAAGTTTTACCTCTTTTACGCTTTAATCATTTTACCATAATTAAACAATAAATCATTAAAATTTTGGGACCAAACTTTAATTCACATATAAAACGAATTTGCAGATATTTAATAAAATATTTATGGCTTTAAATTACGAAAACAGGATCCTAATACCTCGTTTTCAATAACCACTTGCCTTTTAAACCTAACCATTTATACTAACTTTTAATTCAATTAGTTAAAATCCTCAAATCAAAATTCAATATAAAAATTATTATTGACTCGTATAATTTAAATACTAATTATTTGAACTTACTCGTCAGACTTATGATCCCGAAACCACTACTTTCGACACCACTAAAAATCGGGCTATTACATTTCTAATATTATAAAATGGAATAATTATTTCAAATATAATTATTATTTTTATATGTAAAATATTTTAAAAATAATTATTTTTCATCTACATTGTGGGTATGATAATTCAAATATTTTTATATGTGAAATATTTCAAATACACATACAAAAATATATATAATACTAAAATTTACTACACTAGTGATATGGACAGAAAAGTAATTTATTATAATTTAATTAATACAAACTTGAAAATTTAAATTACAATTAAAACTAAATGTAATAAATATAATGTTACACGTACTAAAATTGATGGTTCAATGGTATTGTCCGTAGGATAAACCGTTATGGTGCTCAATGTTGGCGTTGAGGGTTCTCGTGACGGCCATTGTTATCCTTACCTGGAACATCGTTCACAGCATCCATCGACGAATCTTGGAGTGTGCTAAACATACTAAAAAAATTGTATATCCCAAAAATTGGCTTGGGCGGGGTGGAGTACTGGGGTGGTAATGGGCTGAAGATATCAAACATCATTGATAATCTCGGATCTGAATGATAAGAATTGGAATCAGAAATCTTTGACTAATATGTGTAGCCTGACGAGCCAGAAAAATAATTATCTGCCCCAAGTTCGAATGATGAGAACTAACCCCAGACTATGTATAAAACCGCTTGGGTTCGGGCTCGGGCTTGTGCTCAGGCTCAGGTTGGGGTATAGGAGGCAGATGCCCTAGTCAATGGTGTTGGTGCCCTCATTAGTGCATGTGTGGAGGGACTAGTATCAATTGCCCAACATAAATATGGTTTCTATAACACCCCGATACCCAACCCGATCACCAAGTCAAGGCACCGGGATGTCATGTTTATTGCTGAAGTAATGACTAAAAATTTCAGATTAATTTATCATATTATTTAATTAATGTAGATCATTAACTTATTTTAATAATAATTGAATTTACTACAGAACTAATTATGAGTTAAATGAGCTCATTAAAACATCCATAATTGATCAAAAACCAAATTGTGAAGTTTATAAAATTTTTGGATTGTCGTCGCGACGTTGGGGTTTCCACGTTGTGACATAATGAACTTGTCATCGTGACGTCGTTTCAATTTCTTACAAGTTTCGTGCTTTATTTTTATTTATTTATTTTTATATCATTACCTAAACCGTATTCAGATGTCATAACTGTCACTTCATTTTACATATCATCCACTTATATCTATTTCTAATCTCAAGTTCTCATAAAAACATGATCTTCAATCAAAGATAACAAAGATTATAAAAATACACAAATATTAAAGTTTTACAAATAAGACCATTGGAGGACTTGTACTTTCAAAAGTAGTTCACCCACTTTATGTATATTTCATATTTATTTCTAAATTATGCCAATCAATTTAATTCTTCATAAAATTTTATCAAAGACTTCAATATCACATTAATTAACAATTATTCGCTTATTAGTTTATTAATTCGTTTAAACATACTCACATATATTAATCATTCCATCGCTTACAACCATTTTAAAACATTTCAAATTCATCTAATATATATATAAATTTCCTTCTTCTCCTTTCCACTCTACGTTCTTTGTGTATATATTTATTAGAATCTTTAGCTTTTAGTATATAACATGTTTATATGTAACATTATCTATAATTCCATTATTTACTTATTTGTTCATATCAAAGCTGTCCCCTTGATTCATAGTCACTAATTTATTTATATCTTGAGCTACAAAATTTGAAATTAAGATCCGCTTAATGTTTTTGAAACTAGACTCAAATATCTTTTTACCATAAAAATTTTAGAATTTATAATTTAGCCAATCAGTACAGTATATTCTTCAAAATTTTCCTTGTTCTACTGTTTGACAGCTTCGACTTTCTTTATTAAAAATAATTATCTCTTAGTACAGGGTTCAAATGATGTTTCCGTTTGTTTCTCTTGAAAATAGGCTCATTTAAACATATAAATTTAAACCTCTAATCAAGTTTTTTAAATTTTTTGATGATTTTCCAAATTCAAAATAGGGAAACCTTAATCCACTCCGACCTTATTTCACGAAAACTAATATATCTCAAAATATAAAATTTCATTTCTTTCACCATTTCTTCCATATGAAGCTAGACTCAATAATATTTAATTCCATATTTAATTCAATCTCTAAATAAATTTCTATAATTTTTGATGAATTTTCAAAGTTAAGTCATTATTGATGTCCAAACTGTTTTAATGAAAATATTTTTTTCCATGGTTCTTTGCACTATCTTTCATTCAATCACACATAATTGCCATTCTTTTGATTACTACAAAATTTAATCACTTATGTCTATATGTAGATTACATATTTATTTTTTAATCTTAGTACTTTTCACCATACAAATCACATTCTCTCTTACCAATTTAGTGTTTTAAGTCTCTATTCTTCATCAAATACTTTCTATTTCTAATATTTAGATTAAATACATGTTTTATACATCCCACTCAAAACATTTTTAACTCAATCTATTGAAATACAAGTAAGGTTAATTTGAAAACTTACTTCTTTTGACAAGAATTTCATCTCTTTTGCTTCTCTTCCATTTCTTTCTCAACTTCATTACTACCCCTCTCTTTCCATCTATTTTTCTTCACTTCCATCTACTTGTTTCTTGCTTCTAAGTTGATGAACATACTCTCTAAGATCTTTACTTCCATTTTCCTTTTTAGAAATTCTTATGATTTTGAGGTGAACTAGTAGAATTGAATAATCAATGACCAAATTATAAAAGAAGGAAATGTTTTTATTTTCTTTCCTCCATATGACATTCACGTTGGGAAGACAAGGATGAAGAAAATTCTTCATCTTTCCTCCCTTTTTATAGTAACATTTTATTATTAAAATATTATCAAAAAATTTAATTTATTTATTATTAATATATTATTTAAAATATCACCAACATCATGATTACAATCCAATGACCTATATTTTATACTTTAAGGCTAAGCAAATCTAATGGTCATAATTCACCCATATATTCAATGTCATTTTGGTAATTTTCTCAAAATTATTTATTATTATTTTGCTAAATGACTATTTTGCCCTTGGTCAAGTTTTATATTTCCATTTATGTCCTTTTCACTTTTGGTTATTTTTACTTTTAGTCTTTCAACTTTTTGAATTTACACTTTAACCTCTCAACTTTTGAATATTCACAATGTGACCCCATCACTTCACTTTTTTACAATTTAGTCAATACCTTAAGTTTATATCCCACAATATAATACTATATATATATATTAATTTATAATTTATTCATTTATTTTTGGACATTCTCCATTATCCAATACCTTCCTCTACTAACATTGATATATTTTATTTCATTTACTCAATAATTTAATTATACGCTTTCTAAATATATCATTTTACAAAAGTTAGGATGATGATTTTAGGGGCATTAGAAACATTCTTCCAGAAATAAAATTTCATTCTTGAAATTTTCTTAATTTGAGTAATTATAAATTTCATTATTTCTTTACTTTCTTTATTCCCTTGTGATCATATATCTAAAATTTCTTTATCCCAATAATGCACTTGCTTCTAAATTCTTCCATCTCTTGAACATATATTTTACTTATCCTTCTAATTCATATAATTTTCTTTCTTTCGTTTCTTCATAAATTCATGTTTTCTTGTATATATTTTTAGTGTATGAGTTATCTATAACCTTCATATATCCTTATAATTTTTGACATAAATCTTGTCCTTCCATTAATTAACCACAATATACACTTCACTTAATTTGCATTACACCGCTAACATATAACTTACCATACCATTCCATGACCTCCAATACCAAGTATAGGATATTCTAACTTACCAATTTCTATTTGAAGTTAAATAGTCTCTTCTCACCTTTACTTTATGGTCATGGTAAACTTTAACAGTTCAATACACTTAGCACATCACCTTAGTTGTTTTATTAAACTAATATATCACCGTATTATTATTTTCATTCATTATTCTAATAATAGGATTTCAAATTATAATTTACTTAATTGAATTTCTTATTACATTTTTCTTTAACATCTCTTATCCTTTACTTTCTTTAATCTTATTTCACTAAGAATCTATCTCATATTATTTTCTACCAAGGGGGTTTTGAGAATCCTACAGTTTCTCATTCTCGACATACCAGCGTTGGTACTCAATCATGGGCCACAAATAAAAAAGCAAAATTATTGATGTAATGCTTAAATTTTATCACCTATTTACAAGTGGGAAGACATGTTTGGTGACTAATTGATGCAAAAAATGACATTCTCTATAGTGCCCAAGTCTGTAGCCATATTAGGCACCCGCCTATGTCTTGTGTATTGTGCTTTGTCGTCTAACAATTTTTTTTTCAATTTACTCATCGAAATAATATTCAAAATAAATATTTACCACTTTGAACATCATAAAGACACAATTCATCATCCGCACTAATAAACTTTGAATTACAAATTTTCATAATTAAACTACTCACACTTACTTTCTTTTAATTATTCATTTAAAATCATCCATCGTTCTGTTCATACATAAACATAATATTATCTTTACTTAGAACATCGAAAATAATTATACAAAATTAATTCTTACAATATCTCATCAAGTTAAACACACCAATAAGTATAACATAATAATTTAAATCACTTACCAGCTTAATTTTTTAACTAATGTCTTCATATACCTGTGCTTTTTCACATTTCCATCTTCATTTTCAAGCCTGGATACATTGGTTTCCTATTTTCTCTTAACTTCTTTCACTTCCAACTCCAATTTCTTACTTTCAAATTGATAATTCAAATTGATAATCAAACTGTTTAGGATCTCTACTTCACTTTTTCTTTTTGGTGACTACAGAAATTTTCATGAATTTTGGATGAAATGGTGGATTTAATGGAAAAAACTCTAAATTGCATAAAGTTAAATTGCATAAAGTGCAAACTTTGTTTCTTCTCCCTTTCATGGACATCGTGAACTTTGTGAAAGTTTGAAGAATTTTATTCATACTTTCTTTATATGTATCACGAGTTCAATTAATCAATACGAATTTTCAAATTATAATACCACGAGTTATTAAATTCAAGTAATCAATTTATATTTTTATAATGTTCTAAATTTATAATAGAATTTTAATTAGTGAACTTAATAGTTTATTAAATTGATATATTTAATTTCACTAATTGAATATTATTTTCACTTAATAAAATATGATTAATTAATATCTTTTTCATGTGAAATTTAAACAAATTATTGAAATAACATTTTAATTAATATCATTTTTATTCAATAAATTATGATTAATAGGGTTGCTTATATGAAATATCTATAATTTTACTTAAAATTTTAGGCAATAAAGATTGTACTTCTTAACTATTATTATTGCAATTAGAAGTGAAAAGTTGTTATAGAGTATTAGAATAAAACATAAAAAATCGAATCTATTAGGAACTTAATTGTTAAAACGAAATGTTATTATATCAAATGGTCGATATAGAAAGGATTGACTATATTTCAGAGCTCGTGATTATTCTTTCCAACAATATTTGATTCTTTAATATTAATACCCGATATAATTATCATTGACATAGTTGAGGATCGGAAGAAATGGTAGAGAATGCAATGGAGGGGTTGAATTAATATATATATATATAAAGAAAAATAAAACCCAAGCTAGCATTTAATTCAGTAGTTTCGTCTTATTACTTACTTTCCCAGATAGTTTATCAACTTCGAAAAAATAATAAAAAACTGAAATTCAATAAATACCTGTTCTGACTAATTTGTTCGATCGGAGATGATGAGGAATATGAAGAAAACAGACAAAAGTTGCAGATAATATGATAGAGAGGAGCCCCTCCAAAGGGTTTTTCTATGTCTCCCCTTAAATCATCTTCACTTAAGCAAGACTTACCTTAATCAATACATTGAAAATTACATTCTAACCTATTATTATTAGATTAATTTGAGGATAAATTTCGATCAATAAAAAATTCATTGTCAAGAGTTCTAAAAGCACCACTACATTAATGATGAACAAAAAATCATGTTTGGAATGATCTATCCTCATCAGTGTCTCGAAACTCAATACTACAATCATCGTCATAGTTCTTATGATAAGATCGTTTGAGAATGGTTCCCAATAAATGTAGCAGCACTATTGTCTTGGCAAATTTCATATATAAGCGTAGTAAGCAACAACCACAATAGCTTTAAAAAAAAATTGGAGTAAACAGTAAGGGCTTTCATAGAAACAAAATAGATTGAAATAAGAATCAGGATAATTTTTTAAGAAAACAAAGTGGATTGAAACTAAAAAGAATACAGTTGAAAAAGCCCCTACCGACAACTAACTAGAAGACTGATGCCTCCGCGGACAAGATTAAGTTTTGATTCTAGAAAGTGAGTTTTTTATTTTAATTTATCAAAATTTAGCTTGTATATTTCATAAAAACTAATATGTTAAGCTCAAACTTCTCAATTTTTACTAATTTATGATATGTGAATCGTTGAAGTGCTGATTTTTTATTTTGTAATTCCATAAACTTGTATCATCATAGCAAATAACCCTAGATCTCCCTGGTCCTCATCATAGCAAATAACCCTAGATTTCCCAGGTCCCGACTTTTTTATTTTCTATTGCATACAGTACTAACAGAGCATTTTGTCAAAACTGGAAAAGAAATTAGGTGCAGCCTAATTAATATAGGTACCAGGGACTATAGTTTCAATGCTGAAAGGGAAAGGAAAAGAAAAAAAACCAAAATGCTGCAGATTTGGTGTAATAGTTCTCAAATTTGTTTGAAGATTTCAAAGATATAATAGCAACTCTTATTGACTATTAGTCTATGGCACTCAAAACTGCAAACTCCAAAGGCACCATTTGATCTAAATCATCATGTATGTTATAGATTGAGGAACGTCGAAATCAGTTTCATAATAAAAACTTCATCAGAAATTGCATTCATTTTTATTTTACTAATACTTTGAGACCCTTTTATGATTGCTATAAGATTTTTCCAATAAATATGTTCATACAAGGTTTGGTTGACGTGAAGTTAGTTGGCTCATCCCATTTAAGACAAGGTGGAAAGCCAATGATGGTGACCGAAGTATGGCCTTTGGTGATGATAGCATACTTGCTTAGGCGACCATAAGATTAATTTAATTAAAGTTCATAATACAAAAAAAAAAACATAAAAGTATCATAAATTTTTTTTATTATGAATTAGATTACATTTTATCTCTTTTAATTTATGATTGAAAACACACTATTGAAGCTTCTAAGAAGAAAAATTGTTTAATGAACAAATCTTTTGAACTAAATGTACTTTTAAAAAAAGTGACGAAGATTATATCTAACATGACACTCTTTATTTCATAATCTAAAACCATTGTTAAAACATGATTAATTGATTATCAATGAGAGAAAGTAATTTTTCTTTGTTTGTTTGAAAGTATAGAGATTCGTATTTTGTGTATAAATAATTTCATGTTTCAACTTTGCTTACCGCCAAGTTGATTTTAAAGTTTTGGAAAAGGTTTCGCCATGGCTGGCCCTGTCTTACTTTAAATTCATCAAAGACTTTTTTTTGGTTTTCTTTTTAGAGCTGTTGAAGTTGAATTCCCATACATGTGCATTCAATATTCTCTTTTACTAATTGTTTGCATGCTAGAAAACTAATTTGGGCAAAAAAATGTTGGTTCTAGAAACCCTTTTTTTAATCTTACACATAGTACGAAGAGAAAGTTTCAAAGTAATTCAATAAGCATACTTATTATTTCGCTCCTAAAATGATAATTTTTTATTGAATTACTTTTTTTTGGTACCATTTGTAAGATTGAAAAAAAAGGTTTCATTGAAAGATAATTCAAAGTGGTAATTGTTGAATGTTTTGTATGTTGATGCTCTAATAGGATGGTGATGATGGATTGAGCATGGTTGAGCTGGCGAGGAGATATTAAAAATTGTGATTAGAGAGTTTTTTAATATTTAAATTTACATAAGTGTAATGGTATAAAGAAAGAGTTATTAATGAGAATAAAGTTTAAAAAAAAAAAGAATGATATTTAAAACCCATTCTGTTACGGGTGAAAGCTAAGACTAAAAAAATCACATAACCATGTACTTTTCACCACACATTCAAAGGTACCTATCATGGGGTGTGGGCAATTGACATCATTGGTTTGCCAATCTGGCTAGCCTTCTAAAAGGTGAATTAGTCATGCCGGCACTCTTTTGGCCTTCAACTTTCTTTAGGCATAACCTGTCGTATATTGGTGTATTATTGTCCTTGCATCCAATGGTACCCTCCTTCCTTCAACTTTCTAAATTTGTATTGCTTCATACATTTCATTCTTCCTTACAAAAATATCCATATCTGAAAATATAATTTTTGCTAAATAAAATATTTTTAAGAAGAAAAAAAAATAAAGTAGAAAATTTTAACTTTGGGGAAGAATGATGGCAGAGGGCATTTATTACACAAGAATTGCATTGTCCAATCGTATTTTCTTTTTCCATTTTGGTATATAAACAAAGCTACATACAGTGGAGTATATACATACAAATACAAATACTAAAACGAGTTCATTTCCAGAAGATAGCTCCTCGCCTTAAGCAATTCCCTGACAGCATCCCCATATACGCCATTCCCGAAAGCCTTCACTGCCAAATCAGCATCTTCCACGTCAGCTTCCCTCCCATTGTGGGTCCAATCTTTCACCGCCCTTACCACCACCAGCGTCGCACCCAATCTTGGCTTATGCCTCATCCTCATCCTTACACTCGGGACCACTGTCCTCCCTCGCTCCTCCTCTTCTTCCTCCATCCTCACGTGACTCTCACGTGCCTCCCTCCACTCCCTCAGCCCTTGTTTCTCCATTACCACTTCCCCTTCCCCTTCCCTGTCCGTTATAACTAACTCTTCCATCCCCTTGTGTTCCCTAACCACTTCCCGTAACAGGAAATGCCTAACGGAAGCAGCCATCAGCGCGCTTATCGTCCACATCATGCGCCTCTTCAACCCTCCCGCGAACTCCGTTTCGTAATTCCCGTCATGACCCAAACGGAACCCAAATATGACGCAGGTTTTCAACGTCTCGCCGAACTCCGCTCTCCACTTAACCACCGTGCCTTTCTCTAATTGAAGATCCCCGGCCGGTAATTCCACGTGGAGTTCCCTGATTCGTTGGAACCGGGAGAGGATTTGAGCCGGGTAAGTGTGCGTCCGGTTCGGGAGTGGACTCTGTGTAGGCTTGGGGAGGATGAAATTGAAAAAGGACTTGAGGAGGGTGAGGAACAGCGAGTCGGAGTCTGACTCCGACGAGATGACGCGGTCGATTTTCAAGAGGATCGAATCAGTTTGCGGTACGAGAGAGTTGAATCGTTTGGAGACGGAACGGCAACGTATCAGGCTTTTGACGTCGGAGACTGAGTTGAAGATCAGGAGGATCAGAGAATCCGGTAGCTGATCAAAGCCGTCCATATTTTTTTCTTCAGTTTTTGGTTCATGCTTGGCAGTTCGATATTTATATAAATTGAAAAAAAAAAGCTTTGAAGTTAATGATAAAAGAAATAAAAACAAAAGGTTTAAATTGCTCTCAGTCTCTGTAGTCTTCAGAGTTTTGAACCTTAGTCCCTATGTTTTTTATTTCTAGAAGTTTAATCTTTTTACTTGCCTAATATGAAAATTAAAGTTCATTTATTCAAATTTAAAAGAATTAAATTAAAAATATTATCAATTAAATTTTAATTTTAACATCAAACAAGTAAAGGGACTAAACTCTTGAAATTGAATTTTAAGGGACCAATATTTAACTGTATAAGAATACAGGGACTGGAGCATAATTAGACAAAAATAAAAGGCATTAAGGAGTGGTGGAGTACGTTTGACCGTTGACCTGTAAAACAGTTGGGCCCCTAATAAATTTTGGCGGGTAATGCGTCATGATCAAAAAATGTAGCGTTGTCGTTTTAATTATCCCATTGAGTCTCTCGTTTGATTTTTTTTTTTGATTAAGATTATAATTTATTTATGTTGAATTTAAAAGATTTTCTTTGATCACTTTGAAACAAGGGCATTAAAAACAATATTTTGGCTAATAAATTTCTGAAATCATGATCAAATCAACCAAGGTTTATTTAAATTTGTAATGTTTTAAAAAATATTAATTACACTATTAAAGTGAGGTTGGTCTTGGACTCTCAATGGAAGGTATTGTTTTCGTATTGAGGTTTTGTCTCATATTGTAGGAAGTATCTCGATTGATGTAGATACGACTTACAAACTCACGAGAGAAGTGTAAGAATCATGTGAAATATAATTAATTGTACATATTGTGTTTACAAGAGATAGGACTATCAACCCAGGCTTAAATGTCTTTCCTTAATATACTTGATACTACCTAACCTTCTTTGGACTTCTTTCTGCTTTCGAACCTTACAAAAGCCTAAATTTTGTGAACTCTTTTAAACTCTCTTCAAAATTGGAAGATAAAAACTGAAGTTAAAATAAAATATAATCAATCCAAGAATAATACTTAGATTGTTGAAGAAGTAAGACACTCTAAAATAAACACTTGGCTTCAATATATATTATTTCTGGAGATGAATCTCATAGTACATAAATAAATAATTAAAGGCTACCCCGCAAGTTGTTAAGATTGTCCAATCAAGAAAAAAAGTATTGTTTAGTTCGATGGAAGTCATGTATTAAATAATAGACAATATCTTGTAGATTAGTTTAAAGGGTAATTAATTTTCTAAAACTCCAACCATATCCAAGAATATCATTAAACACCATTGACTCAGGGCTAGTTTGGATGGGCGGTGTGTTTACCTTCGGTGAGGTTAAAAATAGCAGTGGCGGTGAGATTAGTTACTGTAGCGGTGAGATTGGATACTGTAGCGGTGAGATTAGAAACAATGGTGGAGTGTGTGTTTGGATTCAAACGCAGCTGTAGCTGTGAGGTGAGAATAAGAAATGGCTATTAAAGACATCAGATTAGAATTGATATATAATAGAAGTTATTTAAATTATTTTACTTTTTTTAAATTATTAAAATATGTAAATTTATAAATTCATTTAATAAAATACACTACATATATTTTTTTATTTCTAGAATACACTACATATATATTTTTATTTTGAAAATACACTACATGTATTTTTTTATTTTTAAAATTTTAAATACAATGAAATCCCATCTCCCCTCTTCCACCGTATCCTTCTCCCATTTCCCATTCCCATGCAATACCCATTCCCATTTCCCATTCCACCGTGCCCTCCTCCCATTTCCCATTCCCATCTCCCCTCTTTCATCGATTCCCCTCTTCCACCGTTCCCTCCTCCCATTCCCATTCCCATTCCCATTATCAACAATACCAACAGCAGCAGTAGCAGCAACAACAGAAACAACAACAAGGGTGTTATTGTCTTCTAAAAATATCTATTGCCCCAGCTACACCCAACTGATGCTTTTATCACCAGTCAGCTTAAGGCTGTCCAGTGCAGTAGAATTCCCTCACTGTGCTGGAAGCCTTGGCATCCAAAGGCTGTCTCAGTCCACCCCAGTGCAGTCAAGTTGATAATAAAGAGAAAAAAATTCAACGCGCTGCTGTGCGTTGGTATCCAAAGGGGCTCTCAGTCCTCATTTTCTTACACTCTAAGTTCAAGAATATAGTTTAAAACTATTGACTTCGTCTTTAGTGAAATTAAATCTATTTTGATTTTAAGCGATATATTTGATAAGTTATGTAATACATCAGTTTAAGTAATTTTTCATTATATTTTATTAGCAGATTTTATATATGTTGGATACGTGTACTACTTTTGAGAAATTAAACGATCAAATTCCATTTTAAATAAAGAAAAATATGAAGAGAATCAATCCTATTAACATATTTCTCCTCAATCTAATTAATATTTACAATCTCCTTAATTTTCTTCAAGATATTTCCAATTTGTGTATAGGAAGAATGAGAGCTTTGGTTTTAAGCTTCGAAAAAGTCCAATCCAGTTCTTGACTTCATAGTCCAACATTTCTTTTGATATTGCACAATTGCAACACCAGCTCCCAAACTTTCCTAAGATATGATGTTTAGTCTCAACAGCTCTAGAACATAGCAAACACCGAGTCTCAACATGAAGTCTCGTAGAGTATAGCCTATCTCTAGTTGGGAGTCTATTCAAGATTGCCATCCAAGCAATAATTGCATGCTTATTTAGGGTTTTCGTTGTTCCCCATTCTTTCTTACTGTTTGGGCCTTTTAAAGTGTAAACATTAAAATGGGGTTTGTTTGTTTGTTTCCTTAGAAAGTAGCATAGGCATTTGATTAAATTAAAAAAAATTAAGCCCATTAGTTACTAATCTAATAAAAAAAGAAAAACTGGGTCTAAGTAATGCGTAGGCAGTTGACTTGGGTCCTTTATTATTATTATTATTATTATCTAATTTCGTGGTAATCACAACACCTAATCATTAAAGGCACAATGGAAAGAACCAATTGGGCTGATTTAGACACCAAATCTGATTTAGTAGGCCTTGGAAATTGCCTACCCCCAAGCATTTATTTCTTGGTGGTGTCAGATTGTCCTAGTTTCTGCAGTTTTAATGCATGGTCCACTGATTTTAATTTTTTTAATGCAAAGGAATTATTTGATGAAAAAGATTATTTTTTATTCAAACTACATTACTTTTATTCATAAATATTAGATCATTTCCATCGAGACCTTAGCATTGCTAGAAGAGAGTGAGGTTGAGTCCTTCAGTATTCGGTTTTGATTATCATAGGTAATTGCCATTCAGAGTCTTTAGGAGAGAGGAAGCTTAAAAAAAAAAATTACTTTTTGGGAGTTGTAAATGAATCAATTTTTTAAGGATTAAAATGTAATTTATCATAATTGTCATGTGTAGAATATGTTGAATTATATTTCGATTCTTAGTTATTTGTAGGGGTGGAAGATGGGCAGGTTCAAATTGGGCTTTCTGCTTATTTAGATTTTATTATGTTTGGATTTTCTCGGACTCAGATCAATTTAAACGGGTTTTGACGGATTCAAATAATTTTAAATTTTCTAAATTATAAATATTTTAATTTCAAATGTTTTACTTTTATATAATGAAAACACATTCAAATGCGTCTTATAAAAAATATAAATTATATATATTTAATAGAGTTTTTTTATATATAATAATTAAATTGCTAATTGTATTAAAACTTTATTATATTATAATATACCTATACTAATTGATGAAAATATCTTTTATTGTTTATTATTATAATATATTTATAATTGAATAACTTTTATCTTTCTTATTAAATTTATAAACTTAATACTCATATTCTAAAATACTTATTCTAAAACTAAAATATATCATACTACGCTCAAACAAAATAATATACTTATTATTACCCAGGGTCAAAATAAACTAATTATAGCCAAGATCTCAAGTCCAAAATAAAAAATTAAATTCAATACCCAAATACAATTTGTAAAAGTTAACATTCAATTCAAAATCTAATTTAATAAAAATACTATTTTATTAAGATATTAATTTTTTAATAATATTTTATCCATTACTAGTTATAGACATGTATTGTAATATACTAATTTATCAAACTGTACTTATTTATCATGTTACTGAAAATTCTAAATTTATTTTCTTATAATCAATAATGTGATGATTGTTATCTATATGTATTGTTATCTATATGTATTAATAGTTTTAATCGTATTTATATATATATTATATTATTATATTATGTAATAGTACATCATCTATTATGGTTAGTTATTAAAACCGATTTAACCGACCAAATTAAGGCAATTCAAATAAATTGATTGGTAAATTTGATTTTGGACCAATTAATAGTTATATATATATGTATTAACAATTTTAAAACTACATTATGTAATACTATATCACATACTATAATAGTAGTACATAATATAGTAATTATTATATATTCTTGTTTATTATTATATTGGTTGAAATATGCTTTAAGTCCCTCCATGCATATACACTTTGTACATTTTAAAATTAGCCCTCATACTATATTATATAATGCTATATCATATAATATAATATATAATATATTAACAATTTATATATATGCATTAATGATTAAATATAATCAGTTAATATATTAATACTTTATATATATGCACTATGGTCGGGTTAAGTAACCGATTGATTTAATGTTGTTGATTCGATTTTGGTTTTAAAAATTCAAAACCGTTTAAACCAAATTAATCAACTTTGTACATGATATATATATTTAAACCCAATACCAACCAAAACCAAATCAAACTAAACCTAAGCCTAAGCCCAATTTAAACTTTATTTAAAACCCAACCGAAATAAAAATAAACTCGTTCCAAATTAAAATATAATATAAAGATAATAATATTAATAAATATTAAATATTAATAAAAAAATTATTAAAATTAAATTTATTAGTAATGTTATTAATATTGCATAATAAATCATGTTCTATCATTTGTGATAAGTATAACACTAATTATTGTGTTATTAAATTAATGTATTATGTTATTATATATATTTTTATATTATCGTTAAATTTAAATTTTATAGATTTTAATAATTATTAATTTCATCTATTTATTGTACATATATAGTAATAGTATTAAAACATTTTTTATTCAATTAATGTTTTTAAAAATTTACTTTATAATTTAAAAATTTATTATTGATTATTTTTGCTATTAATAAAATTTTAATATAAATATGTAATGTTTATGAACCCCAACTTCATAAAATAAATAATTATTAGTTATTTTTAGTTCAAGTAATATCATAAAATTAAATTAAATATGATTGTTCAATTATAAATTTGGGTTGTGTGTCAGATTTATCTCGGGCTCAAGCTAGATACTCGAACTCAGATTTTTATGGACTTAGGCTTTCTCGAGTTCAGGTTATCTCAAACTCAGATTTTCTTGAGTTCATATATGTTATGGGCTTGGGTTTTCTCGGACTTAGATCATTCCGGGCTCAAATTGGAAGGATGAGCTTTCAAGCTTGGGCTTATTTTGCTCACTTTATCTCTTTGTATTTTGTATTTATTTGACTGTATTTTGGTGTTACTTGGTATTTTACAATATTTGTATTTATAACTTCTAAACAAAATTCTATACATCTTCATATTTAAATTATTTATATGTTGGCGTATAATGTTATTGTAAAAACCTATTTTCATATGGGTAAATTACACCATTAGTCACTAAATAGGTAAGTTTTTGCTTTGGTCACTTAACTAAAAAAAGTTATAAGTTGGTCATTGAACTATTTGCAATTCCCATTTAAGTCACTAAACTATTCAAAAGTTTTTATTTAAGTCACTAGGCTGTTAAGGTTTTTTTTTCAAAAAAGAAGGTTCTGTTAGCGAGCTCCAAGCGACGATTTGATGATCAATATAGTGGATTAGTGTCCATCGACAAGTAGAAATACCTTAGATCTATCTCAATCTGACGGTCAGTGTTGAAGATTGAAGAAAAAGGTATTTGAATCTTGATTCATAGATTCGTGACGTTTAAAGCAGTTTCATGAAAACAAAAATTGAACTGTAATAGAGAGGGGAAAGAGAACTTTTGATAGGTACAGACAGTGCGAAGAGAAAGTCATATAGCATCAATTTTAATAACCTAGTGACTTAAATGAAAACTTTTAAATAGTTCAGTGACCAAATTATAATTGTTTTTAGTTAAATAACCAAAACGAAAACTTACTCATAATTTAGTGACTACTAGTTTAGTTTACCCTTTTGATATTTCAATCAACAAAAACAATGAGACAAATTCCTCCATTATTATAATTATTGTTATTGTCTCATGCACGCAATTCATGAGCTGCGTGCACCACCTTTCCATGCATGCAAGGCCACCGCCACCTCGATTATTACCCTATTGATCGTAAAATACCACCGTCCTCCTCCTCTATCTTATCTCCACGGTTCCTCATCACTTATAGCCCGAACCTTATTAAAAAAATTGTACGGGCACAGCAATCTCAACCTGTTTGGTGTGTGCTTCCCTGTCTAATTATATTAATATTACTTCCTTTTTGTAAATATGTCCTTCTCTCTCTCTCTGTGTGATCTATTTTTTAGGTACAAGATAATAAAGAACCATTACAAAAGATACACTGCAAGATTTAAGACAGAACCATCTGGATTTTCATGTACCAATTATCTCACCTTATCTAAGTCCAGGTGCCCCTATGTTTTGTATATAATTAATAGAAAAGATAAACTTTTTAAATAGAAGTGGGAACCTTTTCACGGTCTATATATATATATATATTAGGTCAATAAGGAAATAGTGCAAACCAGGCAGGCACCTTGGCTAGTTTAAACAATTCGAAAAAAAGAAAAAGGTTTTGAAATATTTGAAGTTTGTTGAATGTGCAAATGATCAATTGTCTTTTTTACAGGATTTATAGAAATAAATATTTGTGCTACGTTAATATTGTGGTTGTAGAACGATTCAAGCTCATCAATAAAGATTAATTCACTAGAAAAATCATATTTTGAGTATTGAAACGGATCGGATAGATTCTACTAACACCTTTGGATCAAGGATGTTGGATTGAGAAATTTTTTTTGAAGGCTTATCTACCAACAATTCACCTTATTGTGGTCATTATTATATTATATTTAGTTATTTTAACTACTATTTAAAATAGATTGTGATTGACCTTTTAGTATACTAGCAAGTCTCGTAAATATATATATATTGGAGAGACTCATGTAGGTTGATGTATTGAATATTGAGAGCACTTATCAGTTCATTGAGGAACGTTATTTTGTAGAGTGTATTTGAAAAAGTAAAACCTTTCGTTGTTAGTTTTACGAGCTAAGTTCTTAAGGGGAGGAGTGTGGACTCTTCACTCGAGTATGTTAGAACTAGGTTCAGTTGTTGCATTTGTTTAAAAGACAATAGATTTATCCAATTGAATTAGATTCCACAAATATAAGGAAGCTGAACTGTGTAAACAATTTACTATCCCCTATTTTATTGTGGTTATCACAGTCATATATGATCTATTCCACTATCACTTTTCCTCATATTTTGTTTCTTGTAACTTTAGCAACTAGTTCAAGTCCACAATTATAATCATAATTATTGATATGATTGTAAATTATTATAACAAAAATATTAAATAATATATATACTCAAGTACAATGTAACAAGAAAACTACTTAAATAGACACATCGGCACTTCCCATTATTATACAACTTTTCATAATTGAAAAATCTTGAATAGACATAATCATTATTTAACCATCTAATGATTCCCGAAATAATTGTCATTTAAATATGACCCAAGAAGAAGCTTAGGAGAGCTTTGGCTCAAATATGCATAATGCCGATATGAACTCAAACCCCTTAAGGCTCACAAGATCACCAACTAGCGTAGTAAGGTCACATGGCGCAAAAAGGATTCATCTCCCTATAACAGAAAGAAGCATCTATACAACTCAGCATACTTGCATAAGGAATGAGCTAATAACGTACCTAAACAAATAGGAGACATCACGTTAACCAACTGACAGATCTAGGCAACAAACATAGAAGCTCAAGAATCAACTGCAAATACCAAACATTGACCTCATTTCCAGTATGATTTCTCTCTGTTTTATGTTTGATCCATGATCATCTTCAACCTCACACCCTGCTGAAACGTTGACTTGAGCTTCAGAGTGTACACAAGCTTCGGCACCTCTTAATTTCTTTTGTGTTGTAGGCAACCTAACTACACAACCCGATCCGTTGCTCAACCCAACGCACCACATAGAAACATCAACAAGATCAAATCATTTGAACATAATAAATTTTAATAGTCCATTGAACTAATGCCGAAATAATTGTCATTGAAATTTAGATAAAATCATTTGAACAAACAAAATGTGCCAACATTTATACTTGAAAACATACTTTTATAAGAAATTCAACATGTTTTATTTACGAGACATATGTAACTATTGTCCTGAACTGTTCCAAGTAAGAGCTGTTTAATGAAATGGGACCATTAAGTGCGACTTGATTGTGGAAGGGAAGTGGTTTCTTTTCCTTCAATAATTGGAGGCTTCGGCTACTTAGTTTAATTGAGTTTAAGGACCTAATAATGGGTTGAATCTAGTGATACCTTTCTTTACACATATGAAAGAGCCAGAGATATAGAGAGAGAGGTTTCATAGCTTGAAAGCATGTGTTGGATGTCCCCATTAAAAATCCAAGTCCCATGTCTTCAACTCAAAGCACTTCAAGTGGATTCCAACTCCTCTTCAACCATGGGTTCCCCCTTTCACCTAGTGGCCATCCTTTTCACCACCTAACCTTAAAACTCATTATTAAAATTTAAAAGAAGCCCCCCCAAAAAACTTTAAGATTCTTTTTTAATCTTTTGAGGTGGGCTATCTCAAATCCAACTCTCCAATGGTGTAGCTCTATGCTTCTGTTTGTGAGCAATGATCTTCTTACCCCACTCTTTCAGTGCATAATATCTTAAACGTGCAATGATTTCTTGTCCTTTTCTTTAATGTGTTTTTAAGGATCATTTATTTGGTCTATCACTCAATTAGCCTATGTTTCTGCTTTAAAAGCAAAAGCTTGCTTCTTTAACCTGTACTTTAATATCTGGTTTAAGATATAATAATCAATGTGAAATCTATTTTAATATTCTTCTCTCTTGTACCCTCTAATGGTGCCAATTCGCTTTTCTTTTCCTTTTTTATTTTTCTTACCACCCCTATCCGAGACTGGGTTTTAAAATATATAATATTCATGAAAGATGGCTGCAATATTTATATATTATATATGGAGCGTTAGAAGATATAAGAATTTAGATGAAAATATATGTTAATTAATTTGTTTTAAAATAATTTTTTATTAGGTAAATGGAGTTTTGATTTAATAGTAAAGTTCATGTCTTGAAAATTTTGAGTGTTCAAAATCGAGTCACATTTAAGAATCTCAAACTAAATGGGTTTCACTTCACCTCCTCCTTATAAGGGGGATTTTTTTCAATGTAAGACAAGTTAATTTTTTAATTGTTGGTGTTAGGTTGAGGTTAGGTTTAAGTAAAATTTCTTTAGACTATTTCGATATATTTAAGAAAATATCTCTTTTATATTTATGACTATTTTTATGTTTTAAATTATAATTTTTTAATTCTATAAGAATTTATAGCATATATTTTTAATTTTATAAACACTTGTATAAATATTTCATTATAAGCTTTTAATTTTAAGAGTTGAAACAAAAGGTATAAAAATTAGATTGGATTAAGGTGAGCAAAACCCTTCTTCAATATCGTCCTTAGCTTCCACTAGTGTAAACCATGAGTGGGTAAGATCGTTTAAGTTGGTCAGTACTTGTAATGATTGATCAGATTGGATTAAGGTGAGCAAAACCCTTCTTCAATATCGTCCTTAGCTCCCACCAATGTAAACCATGAGTGAGTAGGATCGTTTAGGTTGGTCAATACTTGTAATGATTGATTGTGATGTTAATTTTAAATTTATTTTTATTAAAATATAAATACTTATTTTGAATAATTTCAAGATATGATTATTTGTATGAAAATGTAGACAAAATTAGTAGTCCTCATTTGGAATCTGTTACTTGTTGACAGAAAATAGGTAAAGAAGATAGATATATAGGTGAGGATGAAGATGAGAATGATTCTGTTTAGGGTTAGTGAGTTGAAACAAGAAGGCATCACCAACTTTTTCTTCATCAAAGTTTTGTTTGTTTGTGATCATTTAACCATTCTTGTACGTATTAAGTGAGAAATGAGTACAATTTTGTCACAAATTGCATTTGGAAACCTTTTAGAACTAGCCATTCTCATTTGGTTTTTATGTTAGAAGAGAAATTATGTATCTTGTGGTTGGAAAAAATCATAAAGAAGATCATAATTATGTTGAATCCCCATAACTAAAAAATGATTATATAAATTAGTTGACCAAAGTTCTAAAATTATTTAGATACGGAAATAAAACACTGTTTTTGTAATATTATTCATCATTATATTTGAAAATCTATCTATTTATTTATATTTGTTTAAAAGAGTACGAAAAAAATCAATTATACTCTTATGTTAAATTAGCATTTAATTAAGTAACTGCCCTTAATAGAAACAATTCCTCTGTTAACGGTTTTTGTTAAAAAGTGGCACTTGACAAATTCATAAAAATTAAAAATATTTTAGAATTTATTAAAAGTAATATAAACTTATAAATATTATAAAAAATCTAATTAAATATAACAAAATTTAACAAATTATAAAAAAATTATAAAATTAATAAAAAATATTTAAAATTTTATTAAAATGTATACAAATTCTTAAAAGCTTATAAAAAATCATTAAAAATATTTAAATTGACATAAATTTATAAAAAATTATAAAAACTTAAATTGTACCGGATCAGTCGGTCGGACTAGTTAGATCGAAATCAACAAGGGTATCAGTCCAGAGAAAACCATTAGATTGGTTGACTTGCAAGTCTGGCGGTTGAACCGATTTGTTTTAATTCTTTAATGTTTTATTTAATTGAACTATACAAACCAATCAAACTGGCATATCGGTGGCCTGATCGGCTCAACCACTGGTCTAACTATACAAAAAATACTTGACTTTGAATATTTTTCTTAATTTTATAAATTTTCATTATCCAAATATTAGCATAGATCAGTATGAAATATTCTAACCAAGGTTTTTAGAATTAAATTAATGGTCGAACCAGTCAAGCCACCGGTTTGTCAGTTCGACCAGCACATACAATTTAATTAAATATAATATTTAAAATAAAAAATTAGTTCAACCGCTCAGCTCCCGGGTCAATTAATCTATTGGTTTTCTTTAGACAAGTAGCCTTGCTGATTTTGATCTAACTGGTCCGACCGATTGATTTGGTCCAGTTCATGTTTTTATGATTTTTTTCATAATTTTATATAATTTTTAATAATTTTATGATTTTTTATATGTTTTCATAAAAGTTTAAATATTTTAAATATATTCTATTAATTTTATAATTTTTTAAAATTTATTTTTATAATATTTATAAGTTTTTATTAATTTATTAAAATTCTTAATTTTTAATAGTTTCAATTTTTATGATTTTTTTAATCATTTTCTATGAGAAAATATTAGATTAAACTAGAAGTTGCCATGTGTCACCAACTGGTTGGTCCATTAGTTTTTTAAACGGTCAACGTGACCAATGACGGAACTGATAACAAAAAGACTTAGTTGATCTTTTCGCAATTTCTTAAGGGTTTTTTTTACATATAAGCCTATTATATTTAAGTTTTTGACTAAGTGTCACTAGTCAATCAAACACCAATTCAATTAAAAAATGACTAAAAATATATATTTAGAAGGTAACAAATACTATTATGAATATATTTTTGTCTTTTAATTTATACTTTTATATAAAATTTAATAAGAAAATTGTTGAGGCTAGGTTAGTTGAATGAGTTGAGTGGCACTTAGTAGTGCCCACTACAAACTGCCACTAAGGCAGTGAAAATTCTTGCTATATTTAAGTTGGCAATTTCATGAAAAAAATATTTGGACCTATTAATAGGCTATTATATTGAAGATATTGTGGTCTGCCTAGGGAAACCAATTATTGACTATTGAAGATTGGATTAGATTTGAGTGAATTAATTCAATCGTTGGAATGTAGAGATCTGATCAAGATTGTGTTACTGATTTTGGAGAGCCTATCTTTGATTGATTGTGCTTTGAATGTGTATGTTGTAATAGTTATTTTCAAGGAGTTACTTTGTATTGACTTAGTTTCTATATTAACGAGCCGAATTTGATATATGTTTTAAGGCTTGTTTAGGTTATGTATGAGAGTTTATTGAGAGCACTTGAATCTATTTATTGAGGAATTGTTTTTTCTGAAAGAGTGCAATCTAAATTGTAAACATTTAGTATTTATTGCCCAAGTTCTTAAGGGAGGAATTGGAGGCAAGTGTTCTAGTTTATAGGTACAAAAGTATGATCTCTATATTTGGGGAGTGATGGAGTGTAAATTGTTGTTGTATTTATGATTAAAAATAGTGGAATTAATCACTGAGCTAGGCTCCGTAGTCGTAGAAAAACCAATTGCATAAACAAATCCTTGGTGTTATTTTGTTTTGTTTGCGCAAATTTTCAGCAGTGCCAAGTTGTAGTGGTTATTGCTATCAAGTACGTATATGAACTATTTTCGTATTAAGCAAACAACAACTGTAGGTAGAAACAATACCCAATGTCATGAATACATTGGCTATGGTCATATTTAGACTAAGTGTGCTAACATTCTTAAGAAGATAAAGAAAGTTTTATGTCCCACATGGAGTGATGAAAACACCTCTAGCAATTTTGGATCTAATGAGGACAAAGTGAACAATTATGTAATATTTGCTTCGAGTGTGGTATATGGTTCTAAGGTTGAGATAGATGATAAATCTTATGATGATTCTGAAAGAGAGTTTCTAAACACATACAAAACTATGCTAGGAAAACGTGAACATGTATTGTAATAGCCCGATTTCAGGGGTGTCGAAAACAGTAGTTTCAAAACCACAATTCTAATGTGTGAGTTAGTAAATGTTATTTATTTAATATTTAAAAAGTTATATGTGTATCGTATTAAAGTTTGGTCCAACAATTTTTTTCGTTTGGCTCGTTAATTAAAGAAAAATGACTAACTTGTAAAAAATACGTAAAACTTTATCTCTATTGATTTCTATTAACTAAAATGCTTGATTAAAGTTTTTAATGGTTTTAAATGGTAAATATATCATTTTTATTTTTGTTTGGACGATTAGTATGTTTTGTAATATCCCTAACCCGTATCCTTCACTAGAACAAGGTTACGGAGTATTACTAGAGTTTACGAAATTTTTACAGATAATTCATGTAACTTATTATTCATTTATCAGAATTATTCATAACGTCCCTTAAATGGATCCTCGAGGCCCAATATAAGTATTAAAATCGAGTAAAAAATAAATCAGGAACTAAGAGAATTTTTCATAAAATTTCTAAAATTTTCCTAGATACAAGGCACACACGCCCATGTGACCCTAAGACATGCCTGTGCTACAGGACGTGTTCGACCTCGTGTAACTCTCTGACTTGTGCCACACAGCTGCCTGTTTTCTAAGCTGTGTAGAACACACAGCTGATACATACGCCCGTGTCTCTGCCCGTGTGCTCAATTTTGAGCATTTTGTTTCTCAAATTTAAAATGCAGGGGACACATGGCCTAACCACATGCCCATGTACCAGGCCGTATGTCACACACGGTCATGAAACACACCCGTGTGGACAAAATAAAGTCGTTTTCTAGCTTTATTTCTCACCCAAATTTGCCAATAACCTACACCAAAACTTACAAGTATGTACCAGCCAATTCAAGCATTAAATCTAAGTCAATTCTAACATTTAATATGATATTTTATGATATGCAATCATGATTATAATATTATCTTTATTTAATTTATAGGTTAAGCATAACTTGATAATCATATTTAATATACTTAACACATAGGTATTTGTTTTAATAAAACCTTATAATTATACCAAACAAAACATTACTAGCCATTCTAATAGCTAGTTTACAAACCACATTCATATGCCATCAAAGGCCAAGTTACCTATACATGCCAATTTACAAACTACATTCATATGCCATCAAAGGCCAAGTTACCTATACATGCCATTATACCAAAATGAGGTTACTATTTATACCAAAACAAGTTAGTGGATAGTGTGATGATGCTCCAACAGTTTCCAACCTTCATTAGCTTCCGAGCATTATAAAATAGAGGAAATAAAACCTAGTAAAAATTATATGCTTAGTAAGTTCGTATAATAGGAATTGAAACTTACCAATCACATTTAACAACACTAAGCATACAATTAATATGCTTTCATCATTTTAACAAATTTACCTAAAAACATATAATCAATCAAGCAAGTTAGTCATATAATACATGTAAATGCTAAATAAACATAGATGAGCTCATCATATAATCCTTCATCAAACAATTCAAAAGCATTCAAAGCATATTTCTATTTATCTCATCATTTTTCTCATGTCAATAGTGTTATTCGTTGAATTATTGAAATATTGATCGATACTCAAATAGTACACTCAAGGTGTACATATCTATAAACCGTCAATTCTTATTCAGGGAACATACTCTCAAGCCACATATCAGGATGCTCAAACGAGCCATGTAATCATGTAATAGGACACTTATCCGAGCTAATCAGGAAACTCATAAGAGTTTTTACTCAGGAAGCTCATAGAGCCTTTCAGATATCTCCGAAGAGATAATATTAGGGAGCTTCGGATAAGGTAACAGAGAGTTTAAGCGAGCTTAATAGGACGTTCTTGAAGAGCTACGTTTGTGTTCATATTATATGCAGGATCACAACCGATCATATATCAGGATGCTCACAAAGAGCTGCGGTAATGTGTAACAAATGCAAGATCATTACCGATCAGGATGCTCGCAGGAACTATATATATATCAAGATGCTCGAGAGTTATATCAGGATTACTCGTCCGAGCTAAATCCCATCTACAATATATGTAGAATCATATTTCATGTATAGGAAATCACATGTATCTATCGATTTTCATTATTCCAACAGAATTTACAATTTAATGACTTTTGCAATCATGTAACCATTTCATGTACAGGAAATCACATGTATCTATCGATTTTCATTATTCCAACAGAATTTACAATTTAATGACTTTTGCAATCATGTAACCATTTCATGTATTTATAACATTATATATATTACATAAACATATACCACATTCAAATCAAATACAACATTCAATTAAAACATATTAATATGCGAAATTAAGTTACACGAACTTACCTTGATAACAGTTTGTATAAGAAAATCTACTAATCCGAAACTTTCTTTTTTTTTCTCAATTTAGCCTTGAATTTATGTTGTCTGGATCTAATTATGCCAAGAAAGCTTGTTTTCTCTTTATTAGGGTTTCCATGGAATATTTGGGGAAGAAGATGATCTATAATGATTTTTATTTCTTATTAATTATTTATCATCCATTAATTTTTCTCTTTTCTAATTTAGTCCTTGTCTTTTTTAAAATTTTTCATGGATGAATCATCAAAAATATCTACTAACTTTTCTTTAATGGTCTAATTATCATATAAAGACCTCAAGTTTTAAATTTCATAGCTATTTGATCCTTCTAGCTACTAGAATCCAACTTTTGCATTTTATGCAATTTGGTCCTATCCGTAATTAAGCACAAAATCGATAAAATTTTCTTATAAGAATTTTCTTATGACATTACTATCATAATGTAGACCATGCAAAAATATAAAAATAAATATTCTTTCCGGCTCGGATTTATGGTCTCAAAACCACTGTTCCGATTTCACTGAAAATGGGTTGTTACATGTTTATTTAGTTAAAATGTGATTTATTTTATAATATAAAATATTATTATAATGCATAATAGTTAAAGTAAGAAAAACAAAAGCTAAAAATATTTTCGTTTTTATTTTTGGTTCATCTTCTTCTCACAAGACAAAAGGGGGAGCTAGGGCTTGGTTTCAAACTTTTTATCCTTGATTGGTAAGTCAACTCTAGTCTGTTTCTTGTAATTTTTATATTTTTAAAATCCCGAGAGCTTGATTTAGCTAACCCGGGGACTATTTCACGAGACTGTTAAAGTTTTTTTAAGTTGTTATTGATGTTTTCTTGAAGCTTTTATGGCTATTTGGTTAGGTTTGAAGCTTAGATATGTAAATGGATTAGTTGGTAAAGTAAAAGTTGTTAATTTTAAACTTAGGGACTAAAATGTAATAAGTTCAAAATGTGTATGAATATTCTGAATTTTTGTGTTCTATTGGACTTTTGGAGGATGAAATTGAGATCAATTTCGAAATCGAAGCTTAAATGTGTAAATTATAACATTTTCGATTTTATAGACTAAATTGAAATAAATGCAAAACTTAGAGAATTGTTGTATAAATGAAATTACAACAACCGGAGGATGTACAAGGAAAAGAGAAACTTGTAGACTAGTCCTTATCAGCTAAACCGCTACTGTGAAATCAGGTAAGTTCATATGATGTAATTTAAATTGCTTATGCTAATGTGTTATATTTAATGTGTCAATATTGGTTGTTGGTGAATTGGAATTGTGTATAATGTGAGATAAATCCTGGTGAAATTAGTAAAAGTCTTGTATATGAGGTTATGAATTTTTGCCAAGGTTCAAAGTTCCTGGATATGTTGCGGAATCAAGAATACATGAATATTAAGCCCTGGCTAGACTATTTATCGTGTAGGTTCAACCTAACGGATAATCGGGCACTATTATTTTCACCTGTGTATAGAGTTCTTTTACAAAGTTTCATCGGGTAGAATTGTGAATGAAGTTTTAGAGATATGCTATTTAAGGTTGGCTAAGTAAGGAATATGTTTTGGTTATGAGATTCAAGTTAAATTGAAAAGAAAATAAGAACATTTGAGGGTATTTATATGATTGAGCTCAAAATCTTATAAGTTGATGTTGTTTAAATTTTGATAGGTAAATTTGATATACAAAATGAATTGTGTATATGTTTAATGATTAAGGTAAGTAAATGTTTAATTGTACGAACTTATCAAGTATTTTATATACTTACTCGTGTTATTACTTTTTTGTAGATTTGGACGTCTAAAACTTGTCGACCAGATTGGCGAGAAGCTCACATCTACTGTCTTTTGTTTTGGTAGACTTTTGATGTTCTGAAATTGGTCACTTCCAGTATGTATATAAGATGGATAGTCTTTGCAAATAGTAATCATGTTTTGGCATGTTGGTTTTGTATAAACTTATATATGTAACCTTGTGATGTTAAGTGATTTGTACCAAATTTATACTTAGTAGATTGATGATAATAACAAAGAACTTTGGTTGTGTTAGGCAAATGTTATATTTGGTGTGATTGAATTATGGTTTGAAATGGTTAAATGCATTGGTAAATATGATATGTTTTGCTTGATGAAATAGGTACTTAAGTTTTAGACCATTTGATGAACTTTGCCTATTGATATCTTAGTTATAGAAATGATGGTTGCACGTGTATGTTTAGGTATGAACAACTTGGCATGTGTAACACTCCTAACTTGAGTCCATCGCTGGAACAGGTTTACAGAGCATTACTGGAGTTTATAGAACAAATAGACAGAAATTTCAAATATTTCACATTATATAATATACATGTCAGAAACTAATCATAATTAAACATATTGTCCTTTATACGAGCCTTCGATGATCAAAATACACATTAGAAACAAGGACTAAATCGGGTACTCAAAGAATTTGTCGAAAAATATTGAAATTTTCCAAAGTTGCAGGGACACATGGCCATGTGGCCAGGCCGTGTGACTCACACTATCAGGAGACACGCCTGTGTCTCAGGCCGCGTGGGCATTCAAAATAGGGACATATGGCTGTGTCCCAGCTCATGTCTATGCTCGTGTGAATATACTAACTTGGGACAAAAGGCCAAGCCACACGTCCGTGTGCTAGGCCGTGTTAGTATATTGACTTAGGTCATACGGCCAAACTACATGCCCGTGTACTAGGCCGTGTGAACAATTTGAGCATACTAACTTGTGCAAATTAAAAGATATAGAGGACACACGACCATGTCACATGGCTGTGTGTCTGATAACATATTAATTTGCATGTTATTTTGTGTTTAACTTAGTATATTTCTGACTTGATACCTACTGATTAGCACCTTTATGTTTTAATCTTGTCAATGATGCAATTGAGACACTAAGAGACAAAATCAACAAAATGAGGTCGGATAAAAAATATGGAGAAAGCCAATGACTCATTAGAATTTTTGACTTTGTAAAAAGCCAAAAATAGAAAATTCTATTTTATTTTTATTTATTTATTATTTTATATTACATTATTTAAGGCCAAAAATAGTAAATTTTCTGTATATAAATAGAGCCTTAGTGTTCTTTGGAAAGGCATCCATTAATTCTGTATTCCTACTTCAATTTGGAATAGAATTAATTTTTCTTTTCTTTCCTATTGGCATAAGATTACTGCCATTTTTATTTGCATTTGCTTGCTTTTATAAAATTGGGCTAATTGCCTTCCAAGACCTTTTATTCCCTAATTTCCTCCATTATCATCAACCTACCTTTCAAAGCATACAAAGCATGAATAATTTCATGTTTAACTAAATTTCATCTTAACCTTAGGCCGGTGTTCTTTCTGGTTGGGAATCGTGAGATATGAATTCATGCTAAAAATTCGTCCAATCGATATTCATTTTTTTCGTAAATATCAGGATCGACTAATCATCCCTTAAAGTTAAATTCGATTTCAAGTCAAAGTGCATGTTGGGTTGGAGTCATGTTTGCTAATAGTTGGAGATTCGAGTCGGCCGTACTCTATTCGAATTTTTGAGAACAAATCAAGGAAGAAGTGATCGGGTTTAAACGACCCACGCGATTGAGGCCGTTGATTCTAGTTGGGTTCTTCAAAACGAAAGGCTGCCAGAATCTTGAGTCGGGAACACGTGTATCTCGATTAGATAATCAGTAAGGGTTGGTTTACAGGTTGTACCAAAACCAGCTACGAGAGGAAGAATTGGTGGTTAGGACGTTCTTAACTGCTATAACCAGCTTCGTTTGGAGGAGAAGATTAATTTTTAAGGATCGATTCTAGATACAAAATTTACTGAGTCTAAGGCTAAGACTTATTTTATCAGTTTCCACAAGTCTGAATTTATTTCCAGTTTACATTTATTTTCAATAGTAGTCAATCGTTTATTTAAGCTGATTAGATTATTTACTTTCTTAAACATTCTCAAATTTCCCCGATTTAATTGTTTATTTTTGTTGCAGGTACGTTTGGAGTTATGGGCACGACTCTTAACACGATACTTGACGCGACGAATATTTTGTTCATAAGTGAACACAAAAGTTGATTATGATATCCAATCCATGTGGACTTTACCCTACTACTACTATTTACTACAATTTAGAGTTATTTTTGTAGGAATTATTTTTAATAGTTTCGATGCCCATCAAATTTTGGCACCATTGCCGGTGATTGGAGATATTATTCTAATTTTTGTTTGTTTACCTTATGACCAGATCAGAACCGAGAACTCTAGAGCTTGAACCAAAAATTGAGAAATTGGCCTGACAACTGTGAAGAGAAGCTATATGACGTATTAAACGGCCAAATCTTAGATTCGAAACAATATCATACACCGAAGATATTTTCTCGTTTAACGAACCAAATGAGATGGCTGAGCAGACAATACGCCAGCTTGCGGCAGCTCCGGATGAACAACAACCTTTATGTATAACCTATCCGGCAGGAGGAACGTTATTCAAGTTAAAATCTGGTTTGATTCATTTACTACCCACCTTCCGTGGACTACAGAATGAAAACATGTACACTTACCTTAAGGAATTCCATATGGTGTAAGCCTTAGGGAGTTACCGAAGACCAAATCAAACTTCGTGCTTTTCCTTTCTTACAAGTCGACTTTGCTAGAGAGTGGCTATTTTATTTGCCTCCGGGTTCTGTCAATACATGGTCTGACATGTCTCGTTTGTTTTTTGACAGGTTTTTCCGTACTGCTTGAGCGGCTGAACTTAGGAGAGACATTGTGGGAATTCGTCAGAAAGAGACTGAATAGCTCTACGATTACTGAGAGCGATACAAAAAATTGTGTTCAAGTTGCCCATATCATGGATTGACTAAACTGTCACTCTTGCAGTTTTTTATAAGGGATTGCTCCCGATGGAAATGAAAATGATAGATGTTGCAAGTGGGAGGCACTCGTTAATATGACGCCTCAAAGAGCGAGAGAGTTGATTTCAACCATAGCTGCTAACTCTCAAAAATTTCGACGGGCCACAGAACCCATGAGACGGGTTTAGGGGTTAAGTTCTCTATCTCTAGAAGACAAAATTGATAAGCTGACTAACATTTTTCAAACTTTGCTTACAGATAAAACGAGCCCAGAACGGTTGTGAGGAATTTGCACTAAGCCAGATCATCAGACGGACTCCTGTCTGATTCTACATGAGGATTCGATAAAACAAGCGAATTGTTTCAGGAACTTTCTAGGACCGCCCCAAAGACGGTATGACCCCTACTCAAATTCGTATAATGTGGGGCAGAAAGATCACCCAAATCTAAGTTATGGGTCAAATCCTCAGTTCAATCAACCTTACCAATAAATGCTGCCTCTGAATCAACAATTATCGCCCCCAAAGTCATCTTTGGAAGCCATAATGGAAAGGCTTGTCAATAGTACTGGAAAGTTTTAGCTAAAAACTGAAATGCATTTGCAAGAGTTAGATGAGCAAGTGAGCAAGCTTGCACTCACAGTTAGCCATTTGGAGTCCCAAGGTAAGCTGCAGTCCCAAACTGAGCCTAATCCAAGACACAGTGTAAGTGCTATGATGTTAAGGAGTGGGAAGGTTTTGGAGCCCGTACCTGGTACGAGTTGTGCCCACAACGCTGGTCGAGATGAGAAGAAACTTGACATAGAGTCTCCAGTAGAGTCAGCACCATAAAAATTATTTGCAGTACCACCTCTGTTTCCTGGAAGACTTGTCCAATGCTAGAAGGAGCAAGACAAGAAGGAGATCCTCAACACCTTTAAAAAGGTGGAAATCAACATACCTCTTCTCGATACGATTAAGTAGATCCCACGATACGCAAAACTCCTAAAAGAGTTATGCACGAGTAAAAGGAAACTTCTAGGCAATGAAAAGATAAGTGTCGGAAAAAATGTATCTACCGATCTACAAAAAAAAATACCACCCAAATGTAAGGACCAATGTATGTTTTCCATTACTTGCAAACTAGGTAGTGTCAGTATTAAAAAAGCCATGTGTGACTTAGGCGCATCAATTAATGTTATGCATTTGTCAATTTATAAACTACTTAATGCGGCTCATTTGAAGGAAACAAGTGTAATTATTCAGCTTGCAGATAGATCTGTAGTGCATCCGGAAGGAGTGTTGAAGGACATTATTGTTAAGGTAAACGAGTTAATATTTCCTGCAGACTTCTAGATTATCGACATGGAGGATGACAACTCGGCCAATTCGTCTGAGATACTTCTTGGGACACCATTCTTGAGTACCGTACAAACAAAAATTGATGTTTGGAATAGAACACTCACCATGGAATTTGACAGTGAAGTGGTTATGTTTAGTGTTTATGAGGATATGGGACATCCCAATGATAAGCTACAAACTGTACCTTGCAGGAATATAGATCTCGATGTTAAGCAAGAGGAATTATCGATGATCCAAAAACCAATTCGTAAAGTTGTCATAAAAGCCTCAAAATTAGATTTGAAATCATTTTCAGAACGTACAAGGATTCCGACAGAAAATAATGCAAACTTGAATGGAGAAGCTCAAAGACACCTTAATCCACTAATAATAGGGGAATTCGGGAAGGGCTTCAAGGATAGTGGGCAAAGGTCGAAACTTTTCTACAAGAACATCCAAGTACATGAGGTGGAAAAATTAATTCTCAATGACCCAAACAGATAACATTTATGGTGTCAAGCTAACGACGTTAAACAAAAGCGCTTTTTGGGAGGCAACCCAAAATTGTTTTCATTTATTTAATTTTGAGTTTTAGTAATATTTAGGTTGTAAGTAAATAAATTTTTATTTAGTCAAGTGAATTTGCTGTTTTCAGGAACGTAATGGAGGTTATGAATTTTTCCAAAAGTCAGATAATGATGATGGTGTGGGCACGCCGTGCTAAATGCTGACAATTATTTCCCAACACCGGCAACATCGTTAGAAACACATGGAGAGTATTCTTAACCTTTCTCTTTGCTTGTTTTTTGAGTTTGAACTTTATTACATATAAAACATGCTTGAGGACAAGCATAGAGTAAGTAGGGGGGATCGAAAATTGTAAGTATGCACGGATGATTGATTGATTTTTGCTGCATGTTTTTCTTTTGCATATGTTCAATCTTATGCTAGATTTATTCGATAGTTTATTTCGACATTGAGCCTCTAATCTCATTACTTAGTCAATTTGGACAATTGGGAAATTTTTGAATTAAAGTGTTCAAAGTATCTAAATTAGTCGACATTTGTGTTTTAAGGTTGATATATGTAACTAGACTTTTCATATAAATTGGTTGTTTGAAAAAATGTTTGCTTGTACATAAGTAGATAAATAAAATGAACAAATAAATAATGGCTCAAGTTATGAGTGAAAGTTTCGAAAATGTGACTGAATTGAGTAACTGGGATAAGGTGCTCGGGTTGTCATTTTATCTCGCGTAAAGAGCTTCGAGTGACAAGTCGATAACTTGCAAACATTCTGCTAACCAAGCCTTCAAAAAAAAAAACTGTTTAAACTGAGTAACCGGAATAGGGTGCTTGGGTTGTCATCCTAGTTCGCGTAAAAAGTTTTAAACATGTCTAATTTTTTTAATTAAAAATGCCTTGCAAATTTTGGATTCAAACTCAATTTAGTGAAATTATTTAGTTCACATATTTCAATTTTATGACACTTGTTGATTAAACTATATATTCTGAGCATTTGTTTATTTTTGCCTATGTTGTTTGCGTTGATTATGAAAATGGAAAAGAGGCTCAATTTGTAATAAATTGTAGAATAATTTCTAGTGTTTGAAAGAACAATATGTTTGAGGACAAGTATGAGTTAAGTAGGGGGATTTGATAACATATTAATTTGCATGTTATTTTGTGTTTAATTCGTTATATTTCTAACTTGATCTCTGCTGATTATTACTTTTTATGTTTTAATCTTATTAGGCATACAACGGGGATTCTAAGAGACAAAAACGAGCAAAAAAGGACCAAATTAAAACCAAACCAACAAAATGAGGCCGAATAAAAATATGGAGAAAGCTAATGACTCATTAGAATTTTTGACTTTGTAAAAAGCCAAAAATAGAAAATTCTATTTTATTTTTATTTATTTATTTTATTTTTGATTTTATATTAAATTAGTTAAGGCTAAAAATAGTAAATTTTATATATATAAATAGAGTTTTAGTGTTCTTTGAAAAGACATCCATTAATTCTGTATTCCTACTTCAATTTGGAATAGAATTAATTTCTTTTTTCTTTCCTATTGACGTAAGCTTATTGCCATTTTTATTTGCATTTGCTTGATTTTATAAAATTGACCTAATTGCCTTCCAAGACCTTTCATTCCCCAATTTCCTCCATTATCATCAACCTACCTTTCAAAGCATACAAATCATGAATAATTTCATGTTTAACTAAATTTCATTTTAGCCTTAGGTCGGTGTTCTTTCTGGTTGGGAATCGTGAGATACGAATTTATGCTAGAAACTCGTCCAATCAATATTTATTTTTTCTTAAGTATCGGGATAGACCAATCATCATTTAAAATTAAATTCAATTTCTAGTTAAAGTGCACGTTGGGTCGGAGTCATGTTTATTGACAGTTGGAGATTTGAGTCAGCCGTGCTGTATTCGAATTTCCGAGAACAAATAAGGAAGAAGAGATCAAGTTTAAACTACCCATGCGGTTGAGGTCGTTGATTCGAGTTGGGTTCTTCAGAATGCAAGGCTGCTGGAATCTTGAGTCGGGAACACGTGCATCTCGGTTAGATAATTGGTAAGGGTTGGTTTGCAGGTCATACTGGAACCAGCTACGAAAGGAAGGATTGGTGGTTAGGACTTTCTTAACTACTATAACCAGCTTATCATTTGGAAGAGAAGATTAATTTTTAAGAATCGATTCTTGATATGAAATTTATCGAGTCTAAGGCTAAGGCTTATTTTATCAGTTTACACAAGTTTGAATTTATTTCCAGTTTACATTTATTTTCAATAGTAGTCAATCGTTTATTTAAGCTGATTAGATTATTTACTTTCTTAAACATTCTCAAACTCTCCCGATTTAGTTGTTTATTTTGTTGCAGGTACGTTTGGAGTCGTGGGCATGACTCTTGACACGACGCTTGACACAATGAATATTATGTTCATAAGTGAACGCAGAAGTTGATTACAATATCTAATCCCTGTGGACTTGACCCTACTACCACTCTTTACTACAATTTAGAGTTGTTTTTTTAGAAATTACTTTTGGTAGTTTCAACGCCCATCAGTGTCACACATAGCTGAGACACACGCCCGTGTGTCACATATGGATGAGACACACGTCTGTGTCTCTATTCGTATGGATGAAAATAGGCTATTTTATAAGCTATTTTTCTCACACAACAAGGCATGTACCTTCAGTTAACATTGCGCATATAAACAAGTCATATTATGACATCTAAAACAAGTAAAAGCAATCCTTAAACATATAGTATATTCACATACAACCAATATACCCTTAGGCACCTTAAATGAAAAATACAAATATGTTTAACCATATAATCCATGTAACCAAGTAATCAACCAACTTTTATGTCTAATTGCATTAATACACAACATGTAAATTATTTACTAAAACTTACCATTTGGTACCAATTGTCCCACTTATTCAATAGCAACAAATACATATACACTTATTATAGCATAGTACCAAATCACACCAACTTATAAAACGTACCTTATATGTATTTTCAACTACTATTTTACCTTTCATCATTCAACCACAAATCATTCCACTCATAAACATTTCATGGCAAATTATGCACATATCAAAATACCAAAACATAAGCCAAATGAGTGGCTAAACTCAACAAAACACATATAGGCCAACAGTTAGCCAAAAATAACCTATACATACCATTATAACCAAAATCAAAACATTCAAAAGTACTGATAGAACCGATAGATAGTGTGATATAACTCTGACAAGCTTCCAACTCAATTGAGCTTCCGATAATTTGAAAAGTAAAGGAAAACAACTACGTAAGCAATAAATGTTTAGTAAGCTCGTATAAACTTTAATCATATTAATTCATTTCAAATATGAAATTTATACACATCAAGAATAATCCAATATTGATACCGCAATACTCGTGAAGTTATATTCAACAATTCACAAGGTGAATAAATCCATGACATCACTTATACATATTATTCCTAGCATAGTAGAATTTTAAACAACTTTAACTTTTTCAAATTTCTTTATTTTCATTTTCATTTCTTTACTTTCCACACTCATTCCATATGCATAACACACCAATCATAAACATATCATTCAACCATAGCCACAAGTTAGTGCATTTAAACATAGCCTTTTTCAAATTAATCACATGATAAGTCATTTCATAAGAAATTGTTTAACTTAAACCTTACCACTCTTTCATGAGCACTAGCATATTTTCATTTGAGTACTTACCCTTTCAATGCATCACATAAATAAAGATATTACCATTCAACCAATAGCTTGGCACTTGCCTAAGCATCAAACAACAACACTTATTAGTGTACTTGAATATATTTCATATAAATTCAACATTGATAAACTTATTTTCTCAACATGTCACACTTGAGTTTATTACTCATCTTAACTAACATAATTTTCATGTATCAACATATCAATGATATTTACACATTTACATGTCATAATACATATCATTCTCTTTCCGTTTTTTCATATACATAAATCATCCATTTCAATATATTAATATATATTTCATGTATATACAAGTATTAGTTCGTATCGAACTCATATCGTCTCGTAACAGAATATTGCCCTTCGAACCATTAGAATATCATTGGATACACGGGTAGTACACACGAAGTGTAGAAATCTATAATCCATCAATTCATGTACTTGTATGCTTATACAAGCATGTAAACAGGAAGCTCATTCAAGCCGTATATCGGGAAGCTCTTGCAAGCCAAATATCGGGAAGCTCAAGAGAACTGTGATGTGTCCGCAACAGATGCGGGATTACAACCTAATTGGGAACCTTAATGACATGTCATTTGTATCCTTCGAATTTCTAAGGTTCAAACGGGACTCGATAATCATCGTACGTCATTGAATTTACGTCGTTTCATAACACGACAACTTGCATGCTAACATATATTTATTAATTTCATCACAATATAATCGCCTATTAACACTCACTGCAATCAAAATTATACAGAACACACTTCATACGAACTTACCTGGCTAAATTACAAAAATACCAAAATTTAGGGGCATTTTGGTAATTATCCATTTTCCTCGATTTTCTATTCGATCTTAATCTAAATTAATAATTTCATTCAATATATTAATTTGGAAAATAAAATAATTCATTTAAGGTAATTTGGTTTTTTAACATTTTTACAAAATTACCTCTAAAGTTTTACTTTTATTCAATTTAGTCCTTGAACCCAAAACATGCAAATTTACCATTTTTAGTACAAATCCAAGCTAGCTGAATATTCACGGCATTATATAGAACCCATGTTTGCAATAATTTCACAACATACCATTGTACTTATACTATTTCAACAATTTAGTCCCTAATCAGAAAATTCATCAAAAATAACTTAATAAAATACTTTTAAATAACAATTAATATAAAAAATCACAAGGTTCATTAATGGAAAATTTCAAAATCTTTAATAATTTCAAAATCAAAGGTACAAGATAGCTAAATCTAATTGCAACGATTTCAAAAACATAAAATTTATTAAAAACGGGACAAAAATCACTTACCGATTAGATTTTAAAGCTTGGCCAAACCCTAGCTTCTATTTTCATGGAAGCTTTCGGTTGTAATTGGGGAAGAAGATGATAACCCTACCTTTTTTTTCTTATGTTTTTATATTAATTGAATTTAATCCATCAAATTACCATATTACCCTTGGTTAATAATTAATTTAAAACACCAAATCTATGCCCATTTTTGTCCATCACATAAATATATGGCACAATTACCGTCAAAGGAAGGTTTAATTTCATAATTGATCCTTCAATTTAATTAAATTCTAACTAAATAAACTCATTTAAAATTTAATCCCAAACTTATTAGGACTAAAAGAACAACTAATCCAAAAGCTAGTGGAATCAATCATAACACCACCGCTTGGAAACTTTGACCATAGTTTAAGTACCATTTAAGTCTCTTTTCCTTTAAAAATTACCCATTTAATCAAATAATGATTAAAATTTACATCTGTTACAATTTAATCCTTTTTAATTAATTAAATATCAAAAAGTTAAAATTTTTCAATGAAACTTTAATACCACCTTAATGCCACTTCGTAAATATTTATAAAAATATATACAGCTCGATTTATAGAAACGAAGTCCCGATTCCTCACTTTCTAAAACCACTTGATCCTAGAATTTTACTACTCGAACCTAATAATTCATTATAAAACATAAATTACCAATTCAAAAATATTTTTTAAAACCATATTTAACTCGTAAATATTAAATAATAAAATTTATGAGCTTACTCACCGGATTTGGTGGCCTCAAACCACTGTTTTTGACACCACTGAAAATCGGGCTATTACAACATGAATTGTAAGGAATAGTTGTTATTTAATGGTTGAATTATGGTGCCAAATGTGGCATATTGGTTAGGCACTCAGATTGAATGAATTATGTTGCAATTTCGTATATTTTCGTGTCTTTTAATAGGTTAACCAAGGGTCTATTGCATGACTTGAGGCTTAAAAGAACCTAGGTTATATTTGCTTGTTATGGAAGGCACTTTAGGTACACACAATCTGTGACACGACCTGCTACATTGCCGTGTGCCATACACGAGTGCAGGCACAACTGTGTAGTCTGTTTAATTTAAGTGCAGGGTGATTCACATGGTTACAGTATGTTACACAGGCTAGTGATACGGTCGTGTGACCTTGGATTACACGACAATAAAGAGCTACATGCCTTGGGGATGCGGCTGTGTGATAACACTACACGACCTCAACCATATCACACGGTTGTGTGACCCCAGTTTTACTATCTTTCCTATCTTTTTGTAAAAGTTTTAAAATGATCCCGATTTAGTTCTAAGCTTGTTTAATGGCTTTCATAATCCCGATTGGGACTCAGTTTTGATTATAATGTATGCTTAACCTGAACTCAGTTTGTATATATGAATTTATTGAATGTTATTGACTAATTTGTTTGTGAATGTTTCGGTTTTCTGTTGTAGCATCCTGTAGCTCAAGTTCAACGACTGGACTAGGTATAAGGTGTTACATGTATATGAGTTGAATTTGAAATTGGACAAAAAAATGCTCAATTGAAAGAACAAAATGGAAAGTTGATCAAACAAGTTGAGGCTAAGGAGTCTTTATTGACAAAAAAGTTGGACAATCTTGTTAACACTAAAAAGGAGTTGGCTAAAACTAAATTGGCTCTAGAGAAGTTCAATGCTAGGAGTAGCAGGAGCAGCAAACTCAATGGAATACTTGTCATTGGTAGAAGGGATCCAGGAAGGAAAGGACTAGGACTTGTTGACAAAAGGAAACCAATAATGGAAAGTCTTGCAGTGTTTGTGAAATGATCCAAACAAGGTAAAATAGGTGACAGTTTAACCAAGGATATGATAATCAAGATTGAGAATAAGGTACATATTCATTCCAGAATCATTTTCCATTACTGATAATCAAGATTTGAGGTGGAAACGTTTAGTGCTAGCTGAAGTGCCCACTGCACACAGCCACTCAAATCTAAAAAAGCATAAACAGGTTTGAAGGAAGAAGTAACCATAGTGTTTGCTTGTAGCTCATAGATCTTTAAAGATTTCTCATGAAGATGTTTAGTATTGTGTCCCAGACACATGACTGGGAATCAAAACTTTCGTATTGATTTTGAAGAATGCCCAAATGGTTGAGCTGCTTTTGGTGAGAGGAAGAAAGACAATATTCTTTGGAAAGGTACTCTCGATGCTCCTGGTTTGCCTAGGCTGAAGAATGTACTGTTGGTGGAAGGTTTGAAAGATAATCTGGTAAGTATAAGCTAGTTGTGTAAAGCTCCAAATTTTATATTTCAGCTTTTGTGATTAATTGGCATAATTGTGTATCTACTTTAGTGGTTAAGTATTCTGGGTGTGTGTGAGAGGCCCTGAGTTCAAACTTTAGCTTGGGAAAAAATTTGGTTTTTATATGTATGAAGCATTGTCTTAGGTTATAAGGCTTATAAGTAAATGGTTGGAAAAGCTTGCAAAAATGAGCTTGCTGGTTTAGTGATTAAGTAGAGTGTGGATATGAGGGGGGTCTTAAGTTCGAGTCTGAATGAAGGCATTATTTTTGCTACTAATGCTGTGAGAGTGTTTGAGTTGGCTTGGGATACTGAGTGTTTGCAACAACTGATGTTTGGTAGGAGCAAAACAAGGGATTTGGGAGTAACCCAAATCATTCCACTCTCTCTCCCTGCCGAATTTTCCCTACAAATTTCCACTGTCCATTTTTTCTCTATTTTCATTTTCTTTCCAACCAAAATCCCCTGTTGCTGCTGATTTTTACTTTATTTTAATATTAGTTTTTGGTCTTTTTTCGTCATCGTTACTTATCTCTACGTTTGGCACGAATTCAGTAAGTGTTGGGGTGCTTTTTGTCTTTTTTTGTATTTTTTGAATGGTTAAGAGACTTTTTTCTATTTAGGAGACAATCTAGGCCCTGTGGATTGCTAAAATGACACTTTAGAAAGTAAGGAACTGCCATTGATCGTTAGAGGTATGGACATTATTAACTTTTAGAATTTGCCTGTTCTTAAAAACTTGGTTTAAGTGACTAACTAAGGGACGTGTTATTCGATATTAGGTTCTGAAGTGTTCGTTGTTGCGTTAGCTTTGAATCGATACCAGGTGTGTACTCTGATTACATAGAAAACGAGATTCGAAAAAATTTGAAAAGTAAACTATCGACGCCACATGGGCGTGTGGACTGCCCGTGTGGTAGGTCATGTGGCGATACATGGCCGTGTGGTCGACGAATCAGGTCGTGCGCATGCGATACGGGCGCACGGCACTACCGTGTGATGACCGGCAAGGCTGTGTGCGAGACACAGGCTTGACTAATTGGGTCGTGTGCGCCACACGGGCTTGTGGGCCTACACAAGTGAACCACACGGGCGTGTAGAAATTTGGGCCCAGCTGTATGATCCACACAGCTAAGGTTGATTTAGGCCGTGTGGGCCCACACAGGCATGTCACATGGGCGTGTGAGCCCATTTTTCTGAAACGTTCTGTAAGGTTGCACGGGTCACCCACGTCGACTGTGACCGGTTATAGGGTTGGTAAGTGTTACTTAGACCTCTAATTTCTATATCTGATTTGATTATGTGATGTATGATTAACGCATGTGCTAGTTAGCATGTATATATGTTCTGTTCTGTATATGGGTATATGTCTGTTAATCTGTTTATTAGTATGCCATGTTTGTATGCTGCATTGCATTGGGGTAGGTTTGATGAAGTGAAGGAAGTATCTAAAAGGCTTCATAAGCCTGTTGTCTGGCAGCTAAGCTGCATATTTATGACGAGTGCTGCATTGCGGTACCTTATGGTGTGTAGGGTTGAATGGGTCGATATTATCCTCATATTTAGTGTGTAGGGATGAGTGGGTCGATTTTATCCCCACATGATGTGTTGGGTCGGACGAAGTTGGTGTGCAGGGTTGGTTGGCATATTTTTTTGTATATCTGATCTGTTGTATGTTATATCTGACTTCGTGGGCTAAGGCCCAACTATATATATATGCATCTGATTCTGTTTTTAAGTGGGCTAAAGCTCACACCGATTCTATAAAGGGCTCAGGCCTGAAGTATGACTATTTTCTGATATCTATCTGTATGCATGTTGAACTGTGGGGATGTACACACTAAGTTGTGAAACTCACCCTTTTCTGCTTTATCTGTCTAGGTAATCCTCAGCAGTAGTTGGATTAGTGCAGCAGAGGACTTGATGGTGACCCCAGCTTTCCTCTTATGGGATTTATAGTTTAAACATTTTATTGCGTTCCTTCTTAATTATTTTTGGAATTCTGGACGTAATCTTGGACTTAAAATTTCGATTTTGATTTGGGATTTGAACTGTGAATTCGAATTTTAGAACTGCAACCATAGAGAATAGTTTTTTCGAAATAACTAAGGTTTTTTGTAAATTAAATTAGTTTTGAAAGTTTTCGTGATTTGAAATATGACTCTAGCTAAATTAAAGATAATAATTGGAACGGTTTTCACGTAGCAAAAAGATTTTTCCAAAAAGTCTCATATGGCATCGCTAGATTCAGCCATAAAGTCTAGGCCAAGTTTAAGGTGTTACATTTAATGGTATCAGAGCCAGGTTTGCAAAAACTCAGCTGTAGATTTGAGCGGTAAAAAAATTATTTAAAAAAATAATGAATGATGATTTGTAAAATGTTTTGAAATGTTTTTGATAAATAAATGGTAAATCGAGTCTCCGGTGCCGATCCTATAAGTTTCTAAATCTCTATTTAGAATTATATGATAGCGTACTTAGAATATCTTAAAATTCTGCTTGGATTTGTCTGAAATTACTGTTAACATGCTATGAAACTACTATAGGTAGTAAACCTTACTAAAACACTCTATGTAGTGTAAACTGAAAACTGTAGCAAACTGTGACCTTTCAACAACAAACTATGAATATTTTGATAATTTTACTGTATAAAATATTTGTTAATAATTATCAAAACTGTAAACTGATTTGCATAAAACTGTTAATACAGATTAATCTAAAAATACGATGAGCGCGTGTGGTACTCGTGGACGGGGTAATAGAGGCCGTGGTAGGGGCCGTAGAGGGGTCGAGCTGAATCTTTCGCATCTGATACGATTCTAAATTTGGATACTAGCGAGACGCTGATATCCCCTGTTATTGAGACTAGGTCTGGGACTAGGTCTCATAATTGTGCGGTTGGGGACGACGCACTGTCCCAAGCTATATTACAAATTTTAGAGAGGGTCACTGGGCCCAACACTAGTTTTGGAGACCGTGGGTCAATTACAGAACGATTTCGGTCCAATGGGGCTAAGGTATTTAGGGGCATCGCTGGAGTTGCTCCTAACATGGCCAAGTACTGGATGGAGGCCACAGAACGCATTATGGATGATTTGGATTTTATTGCTGAGCAAAAGCTTAAGGGGGCTATATCTCTGCTTCGCGATGAAACGTATCAGTGGTGGTTGACGGTTAAGGAATGCACTCAGCCCGTTAAACTGACATGGAATCTGTTTAAGACGGCTTTCAGAGTAAGTATGTGGGAGCCAATTATATTGATGCGAGACGACGTGAGTTCCTGAATTTCACTCAGAGAGATCGTTCACTGGCCGAGTATGAGGTTGAATTTCTGAGGTTGAGCCGCTAGGCGCGAGGCATGGTGGCAACTGAGTATGAGTGTTGTGTCCGGTTTGAGGATAGTTTTGAAGATAGGCTTCAGGTTTTGATAGTTCCTCAGAGGAAGCGGGATTTCTCAGTACTGGTGGAGAAAGCTAAGATTGCTGATGAGGGTAAGCGCGCTGAGCACTAAAATCGAGACAGAAGAAAGGCTAAGAAAGATGCTGAGCCTTCGAATACTGGGATGAGGCATAGGAAAAAGGTTAAGTCTGATGAGCCCGTGAGAGTTGGGCCTACTATTGCACCGATGAGGGTGGAGATCTACTAGCTCTGTAATAGGCGTCTTCCGGGTAAGTGTTGGAGGACTAATGGGGCTTGTCTTAGATGTGAGTCTACTGAGCATCGAGTTAAAAACTGCTCATTGAGAGCTAATCAGATACAAGCTCCGGTTAATAGGACTGTATAGCTGCCGAGAGTGGTTCAGCAGCTACCTAGGGGCTGAGGACAAGCGAGGGGTGGTAATGGTGTGGGCCGAGGGTAGAGAACACAGGGCAGAGGTGCTGGGTCGATTAAGGCGAGGCAGCCTGTTTTGGTTGACACTGCTCGTCATCGTGATGATAGAGATGTTCCAGACGTCATCACGGGTACGTTTTTAATTTTTAATGTACCATACTTTGCATTGATAGACATAGGTTCTACACAATTTTTTGTAGCTAGTACCGTGTTTGAAACCTTGTGGTTACCGTCTGAGAGCACTTCGAGTGAAATAACTGTGGTAAGTCCGTTGGGACAGCCTATTATAGTGAGTAAATTGTTTAAGGACATTCCGTTGGAAGTCCAAAAGATGGTATTTCTGACTGATCTGATGGAGCTTCTGTTTGGGGAGTTCGACATAATTCTGGGCATGGACTGGTTAGTTAAACACCGAGTGAGTATGGACTGTATGACGAAAATAGTGGTTCTGAGGACCGTGGAGGATAATGAAGTAGTTGTAATTGGAGAACAACAGGATTATCTAACTAATGTGATTTCTGTGTTGGCAGCAGAAAAGTTAGTGAGGAAAGGATGTGAGGCATATCTGGCCTACATCAGTATTTTTGATTTTGTGGACTCTTCAGTTAAGGATACCAGAACTGTAAGAGACTTTCTAGATGTATTTCCAAAGGAACTTTCGGGATTGCCTTCGAACCGAAAGGTAGAATTTGGTATCGAGTTGATTCTTGGTGTAGCTCCAGTCGTATAGCACCAAAAGAGCTGACTGAACTTAAGGCTCAAATACAAGAGTTGTTAGATCATGGATTATTTAGCCAAGTGTATCTCCATAGGGAGTACATATTCTGTTTGTAAAGAAAAAGGACGGTACAATGAGGATGTGTATCAATTACTGTCAGTTGAATAAATTAACAATCAAGAATAAGTATCCACTTCTGAGGATAGATGACTTATTCGATCAGTTCAGAGGGGCTTCAGTGTTCTCAAAGATCGATCTGCGGTTAGGCTACCATCAGTTGAGAGTAAAGGAGGCCGATGTGTATAAGACGACATTTAGGACTCAGAATGAATATTACGAGTTCCTAGTTATACCCTTTGGGTTGACTAATGCACCATCGACATTTATGGACTTGATGAATTGAGTGTTTCAGCCCTACTTAGATCAGTTTGTGGTAGTATTCATCGACGACATCTTGGGATATTCTAAGATCAAGGATGAGCTCCATATGCATTTGTGATTGGTACTGTAGATTCTTCGTGAGAAGCAGTTGTATACCAAGTTCAGTAAGTGTGAATTCTGGCTTCTAAAAGTGACATTTCTAGAACATGTAGTTTTTGCAGAGGGGATTAGAATGATCCTTTTTAAGGTTGAGGCTGTGTTGGATTGGAAACAACCAAAGAATGTGTCTGAGGTTCGCAGTTTTCTAAGGCTAACAAGATGTTATAGACGGTTCATAGAGAGGTTCTCCTTGATCGCAACTCCATTGACTAAGCTTTTGCGTAAGGGAGTTCCTTTCGTATGGACTGATGCACAGCAGGAGAGCTTTGATAAGCTCAAGACTGTGTTAGTCAGGTTCCTGTTCTGATTCAACTTGAATCTAGTAAGGATTTTGTGGTTTTCAATGATGCATCACATGTGGGTTTGGGTTATGTTCTGATGCAAGACGGTAAAGTTATTGCTGATGCATCTCGGCAGCTCAAGACTTATAAGGTTAATTATCTGACGCACGATTTGGAGTTGGCGGCAGTAGTCTCTGCTCTTAAGATCTAAAGGTACTATCTGTACAGTGAGAAGTGCACCATCTACACTGACCATAAGAGCCTCAAGTATCTCCTCACTCATAAGGATTTAAACCTTAGGCAGCATCGATGGGTTAAACTGCTTAAGGATTACGACTGCTGTATTGAGTATCATCCTGGTAAGGCCAATGTGGTGGTTGATGCGTTAAGCTGTAGGGCTATAACTGACTTGATAGCGATGTTCGCTCGGCTTAGTTTATTTGATGATGGGAGTCTATTGGCCGAGATACAAGTAAGACCGACATAGATTGATAACATCAATGATAAATATAAGTGAGATAAGTCTCTTGAGTTGAGGTTCCGTCAAGTGGAGAGTGGGATCAGTTCAGATTTTAAGATTAATGATGATTGGGTATTGTATTTTCGAGGACAGATCTGTGTGCCGAACGATGAGGACTTAAGACAGTCGATTATGAGAGTGGCACATAGTAGCTCTTATGCTATGCACCCCGTTGGAAATAAAATGTACCGAGACTTGCGAGAGTTGTATTGGTGGCCAGGGTTGAAACGTGAGGTTACCAACTTTGTTGCTGGCTGTTTGACGTGTCAGTAGGTTAAGGCTGGACATTAGTTACCTTCCGGTTTACTACAGCCGGTTAAGATACCGATGTGGAAATGAAAGCGAGTAACGATGGACTTCGTTAGTGGGCTAGCTCTAACACCCACTAAGAAGGATTCCGTTTCTGTTATCGTGGATCGATTGACCAAGACTGCACATTTCATTCTGGTCAGGACAGACTTCTCCCTGCAGAATTTGGCTAAACTTTACATCTCGGAGATAGTGAGACTTCATGGGGTTCTTCTTTCGATCGTTTTTTATAGGGATCTTCGGTTTACGTCTTGGTTCTAGTAGAAGCTTTACGAGGCTTTAGGTTTGAGATTAGACTTCAGTACTGTTTTCCATCCTCAGACAGATGGTCAGTCAGAGAGGGTGATCCAGATACTGGAGGACATGTTGAGGGGTTGCATTATAGATTTCTAAGGTAGTTGGGAGGAGAACTTATCGTTAACAGAGTTCGCTTACAATAATCGCTATCAGTCTAGTATACAGATGGCACTGTACGAGGCACTATATGATCGTAAGTGTCGTACTCCCTTATGTTGGACTGAGTTAGGTGAGTGACGTGTTCTGGGTCAGGAGTTATATCAGATACTAAGGATAAAGTCTGTTTGATTCGAGATCGACTGAAATCAGCGTCTGATAGACAGAAGTCCTATGCTGATTTGAAGAGGAAAGACATTGAATATTTTGTGGGAGACATGATTTTTCTTAAGTTTTCGCCATGGAAGAAGGTGTTGAGATTCAGTTGCAAGGGTAAGTTGAGTCATTGGTTTATTGGACCGTACCGAATTCTGAATTGAGTAGGACCAGTCGCATATCAGTTAGAGCTACCTCTAGATTTGGATCTTATACATGATGTGTTCCACGTTTCGATGTTGAGACGCTACTATTCTGATCCCACACACATTGTGCCTGTGAAGGAAATTGAGGTTCGATCAGATCTGGCTTTTGAGAAAGAGCTAGTTTAGATTTTGGATTGCGACGTTAAAGTTCTGCATAGGAAATCCATCCCTTTAGTGAAGGTGCTGTGGTGGAATCATAGCACTGAGGAGTCTACTTGGGAGTCAGAGGATTCGATACGTCAGTAGTATCTTCACGTTTTCTTATCAGGTAAATTTCGAGGACGAAATTTTCTTTTAGGGGGTAGAGTTGTAACACCCCAAATTTTAAGTTTCAACTTTTGTGATTAATTGACATAATTGTGTATCTGCTTCAATGGTTAAGTGTTCTGGGTGTGTATGAGAGGCCCTGAGTTCAAACCTTAACTTGAGAAAAATTTTGGTTTTTATATGTATGAAGCATTGTCTTAGGTTATAGGGCTTATAAGTAATTGGTTGGAAAAGCTTGCAAAAATGGGCTTATTAGTCTAGTGGTTAAATAAAGTGTGGAAGTAAGGGAGGTCTTGGGTTCGAGTCTGAATGAAGGCATTATTTTTGCTACTAATGCCGTGGGAGTGTTTGAGTTGGCTTGGGATACTGAGTGATTGCAACAACTGAGGTTTAGTGGGAGCAAAACAAGGGATTTGAGAGTAACCCAAATCATTCTCTTCTTTCTCCCTGTCGAATTTTCCCTGCAAATTTCCTCTCCATATTTTCTCTATTTTCTTTTTCTTTTCAGCTAAAAATCCCCTGTTGCTGCCGATTTTTGCTTTATTTTAGTATTAGTTTTTAGTCATTTTTCATCATCGTTACTTAGCTCTGCGTTTGGTACAAATTCGATAAGTGTTAGAGTGCTTTTTGTCTCGTTTTTGTGTTTGTTGAGTGGTTAAGAGACTTTTTTTTTATTTAGGAGACAATCTAGGCACTGTAGATTACTAAAACGGCACTTTAGACAGCAAAGAATTGCCGTTGATCATTATAGGTACGGACATTGTTAACTTTTGAGATTTTCTCGTTCTTAAAAACTTGATTTAAATGACTAACTAAGCGACATATTGTTCAATATTAGGTTCTGGAGTGTTTGTGGTTGCATTAGCTTCGAATCGATACCAGGTGTGTACTCCGATTACATAGAAAACGAGATTCGATGAAAGCCGAAAAGTAAATTGTCGATGCTACACGGGCGTGTGAACTGCTCGTGTGGTAGGCAATATGGCGATATACGACTGTGTGATCGACAAATCAGGCCGTGTGCATGCAACATGGGCGCACGACATTACCGTGTGATGATCGGCGAGGCCGTGTACGAGATACGGGCTCGACCAATTGGGCCGTGTGGGCCACATGGGCGTGTGGGCACACACGAGTGAACCACATAGGCGTGTGAGAATTTGGGTCAGGCCGTGTGGGCCACATGGGTGTGTGGGCCTATACGGGCATGTCATATGGGCGTGTGAGCCCATTTTTCTGAAATGTTCTATAAGGTTGCATGGGTCCCCCAAGTCGACTGTGACCAGTTATAGGGTTGGTAAGCATTACTTAAACCACTAATTTCTGTAGATCTGATCTGATTATGTGATGTATGATTAACGCATATGCTAGTTAGCATGTATATATGTTCTGTTCTGTATATTGGTATATGTCTGTTAATCTATTTATTAGCATGCCATGTTTGTATGCTGCATTGCATTAGGTGGGTTCGATGAAGTGAAAGAAGTATCTGAAAGGCTTCATAAGCCTGTTGTCTGGCAGCTAAGTTGCATATTTATGACGTGTGCTGCATTGCGGTACCTTATGGTGTGTAGGGTTTGATGGCTCGATATTATCCCATATTTAGTGTGCAGAGATGGGTGGGCCGATTTTATCCCTACATGGTGTGTTGGGTCGAACGGAGTTGGTGTACAGGTTGGTGGGCATATTTTTCTGTATATCTGATCTATTGCATGCTATATCTGACTTTATCGGCTAAGGTCCAACTTTATATATATGCATCTGATTCTGTTTCTGAGTGGGCTAAAGCTCATGCTGATTCTGTAAAAGGCTCAGGCCCGAATTATGACTATTTTTTAATATCTATCTGTATGCATGTTGAACTATGGGGATGTACACACTGAGTTGTGAAACTCATCCTTTTTTGCTTTATCCATCGAGGGAATCCCCAGCAATAGTTGGACTGGTGCAGCGGAGAACTCGATGGTGACCCCAGCTTTCCACTTATGGGTTTTATAGTGTAAACATTTTATTTCGTTCCTTCTTAATTATTTTGGGAATTCTGGATGTAATCTTGGACTTTGGACTTTCAGTTTCGATTTGGGATTTGAACTGTGAATTCAAATTTTAGAACTGCAATGCTAAAGAATGGTTTTCTCGAAATATCTAAGGTTTTTCGTAAATTAAATTGGTTTTGAAAGCTTCTGCGATTTGAGATATGACTCTAAACTAAATTAAAGATAATAACTGAAACTGTTTTCACGTAGCGAAAAGCGTTTTCCAAAAACACTCTCATGTTGCATCGTCAGATTCGGCCATAATGTCTAGGCCAGGTTTGTGGTGTTATAATAAACGCTAATTTATACATATTTTTACCTCATGTTTAGCCTATATTTTGGATGAATTATTATCAATTTAGTGAGAATTGGTGCTCTTAATCTTTCTTTTTCATATCTTATACTCAGGAGAGCATAGGGAAGAGAAGAGAACAAAAATGGACCAAAAACCGGAGAAAATAGGCCAAAATGTGAAAACGCACAGCCCAAAGAATTACCACACGGCCATGGCACACGGCCGTGCCACATGAAGATCATACGGTCCAGCCCCGACAAGTACGGCCAGGCCACACGGCCGTGTCCCAATCAACAGAATCTCATACGGCCTGTTGTCAAAGTACACGGGTGTGGCACACGAGCGTGTTCTAGTCGTGAGGACGAGGAATTTCACTCGAATTGAGATACTTTGAAGCTAAGAAAGGCTCCCCAAAGCTCTATATAAAGACCCTAGGAGGCAACTCTAAGGGGGTGCTTATTTCCCTGTTAAGGGAAATATTTTTTTCTGCAAATACAGAGAGTAGAAGCAAGGGATTACTCCAAGGGATAGTCGATTGATTCATCCCAGAAGCCGAAATTCTGAAGCAATATAGAGGATCTCCTTAAATTCTTTCAGGGTTTTTAGGTTCTTTTATGTTTTGTTATTTTATATCTTCTGAGATGTTTTCTTTCTTTATTATAAACTAAACCCTTCAAATACTTGAGGGGGATGAAACCTAAGACAAATCTTGTTATTATTTATTCTTGAGTTATATGATAAGTACTTGAGTTGTTCTTAATTATGTGTGATTAATTCTTGTGTTAATAAACCTAGGTATTAATTCAAGAAACAGATGTGCTTAGAGTAGAGGAGCAAAAGTCCCTGTGATAAGAGTAGATCTACCATAATTAAGCGGAGTTGCATGCAACCCTAGACATAGGGTGACATAAATCTGTCGGATTAGGGTCAAACCTAATATGGGGAGCCATAGATCGAATTAATGCAACCTAGGGAGTTAATTAATAAAGGAACTTTAATTAACAACTTAGGCCTAGTTGCTCTTCACCTCGACGGAGGGTTTAGCATAAATTAGGGATCTCTACGGATCAAGTCAAGTGAATAAATCATCTAGCTCAAGAACCAATAACAAGTGAAGTCTAGGTGGATTCTCCCTTGAGTATTGTCCATATCAATCAGCTTTTCCCTAAAAGTTTCCCAATTTACTCTTTGTGCGTTCTTAGTTTAGTTTTAGAATTAGTTTAAACAATCTTCTCTTATTTTTAGGCTAGATAATAAAAAGGAAGTAAGTAATAGTACTTTTGGTTCCCTTGGGTACGATAACTCGGTCTTGCCACTAAGCTATACTACTGTTCGATAGGTGCGCTAGCCTTAACGTCGTGATATTAGTTAGTTTTGGTGTGATCAAGTTCTTTATAAATTTTATTACTTCATATCACGCATATCAAATTTTTTGGCGCCGTTGCCGGGGAACTAAAATATTACGAAAACTCGATTTCTATTACTTTAGCCATTACTATATATATTTATTTTTATTTATTTATTTATTTATTTATTTTTATCTTCTTTTCTTTTTATTCATCTAGGTTTTTCTAGTTTATGACTAGAAACAACCCAACAGGACCACTACTTTTTGACGAAGATTTAGAAGCCACAGTTCGCAGAAACCGCAAAGAAATTAGACGAAGCCTGCATTATCCAGAACAAGAGCCAGAACCTACAGAAGAAATGGATGCAAATCAAAACATTCAACCGCCTTCGGCATTACTCGCAAGACCAGATAAAGCTCCTCGTACTATGTATGATTATGCTAAACCTAGTTTGGTTGATACTCAAACAAGTATTGTTAGACCTGCTATTGCTGCTAATAATTTTGAATTAAAACCTAACACCATTCAGATGATTCAGCAATTTGTGCAATTTGATGGTTTACAGGATGAAGATCCCAATGTACATTTAGCAAACTTTTTGGAATTGTGCGATACTTTCAAAATTAATGGCGTTTCTGATGATGCCATACGACTAAGGCTATTTCCATTCTCTTTAAGGAATAAAGCCAAACAGTGGTTAAATTCTTTACCACGAGGATTAATCACTACATGGGAACAGATGACAGAAAATTTTTTACTTAAATATTTTCCTCCTGCTAAAACAGCTAAATTACAAAACGATATTTCTTCCTTTGTGCAGATGGATTTAGAAACACTTTACGATGCCTGAGAGAGATACAAGGATCTTTTGAGGAGATGCCCTCATCACGGACTACCTTTGTGGCTACAAGTTCAAACCTTCCACAACAGTTTGAACCCATCAACTCGACAAATGATTGATGCAGCCGCAGGAGGAACGATTAACAATAAAACACCTGAAGCAGCTTATGAATTTATTGAAGAAATGTCATTAAATAACTATCAGTGGCAAGTCATGAGGACAAAGCCAACAAAAGCTGCAAGAGTTTATAATATTGATGATGTCACCATGCTTACTAACCAAGTAGAACTTCTAAATAAAAAGTTTGATAATTTTATTTGTTCTACGCAGGCACAACAGGTGATGCGGTATGACGCGACGCAAAGGAACATGTTCAATCCAGACTATCCATTCTATGGCCATAGCACAGAAACTGAACAAGCCAACTATTTGGGTAACAATTCTCGACCTCAAATTAATCCTTATAGTAACACTTATAATACAGGTTGGAAAAATCACCCAAATTTCTCATGAGGAGGACAAGGAAACCAAAGGCAATAGCCTCCTCCAGTATTTCAGCAGCCACAGCAGCAACAATAGCAAAAGCCCAATCTTGAAGAGATGTTTACCAAATTCATGGCCATGTCAGAAACCCATTTCCAAAATACCGAAATAGCACTAAGGAACCAGAAAGCATCTTTTCAAGGACTTGAAACTCAAATAGGCCAGCTTGCCAAGCTAATGTCAACAAGACCACAAGGTGGACTTCCAAGTAACACTGAGACCAATCTAAAAGAGCAAATTCATGCCGTGAGTACAATAGATGAGGAAGCATTAACCAAAGACAACCCAAGAACAAACGAGGAACCTGAGGTGAATAAAGGTAAGGTAGAGGTAAGCAAAAACAAGTCAGACATCAAAGAATACAAGCCTCGCATCCCATACCCAAACGTACTAAAGAAAGATCGGTCAGACGAGCAATTCGGTAAGTTTCTTAAACTCTTAAAGAAATTACACATTAACTTACCATTTCTTGAAGCTTTATCGCAGATGCCAAACGCCGTTAAATTTTTGGAAGAGCTACTAACGAATAAACAGAAGTTAAACGAATCATCGCACGTTAAACTGAATGCAGTGTGCTCAGCTATCCTTCAAAACAAACTACCCAACAAACTAAAGGATCCAGGGAGTTTCACTATCCCTTGTTTAATTGGTAGTTTAACCGTTGATAATGCATTAGCTGATTTAGGGGCAAGTATAAATGTCATGCCTTTTACAATGTTTAAACAACTAGGTCTTGGGAAGCCCAAGCAAACTAGGATGAGCATACAATTGGCTGACAAAACCCTTAGAGTTCCTAAGGGTATAATTGAAGATGTTCTAGTAAAAGTAGATAAATTTATATTCCCAGTGGATTTTGTTGTCTTAGAAATTGATGAGGATAGTAATGTACCCTTAATTTTAGGGCAACCCTTTTTAGCGACGACTAGAACTAAAATTGATTTAGAAACAGTGAGCTTACACTACGTATAGGTGATGCAAAGTTACTTTACAAGCTCAAAATGCAATTAAGACAGTTGATAATAATATAATTACGAGTCCTTGTAAAAACACTGAACTCACTACCCAACCTTCTGTGCAGGATACACTCCACATAAAGGCAACCCAATCACAGGCAAGTCCATCCTAAGGAGATGTACCCGAAAGGCGAATAATTCAGACTGAGGAACTAGATGAGTGGCTGAACTATCACGAAAAGCCCAAAATATGCCACACCAACCCAGAGCATCACCAAGACAACCCTCGGGTACAAACAAATCAACTCAATGTGGGAGATAAGGTAATTTTAAGGGAAGGTGACCCTCGAATCTTGAATTCAAAAGAACACACAAGTGACACACCTTACTTCACGGTAATGAAAATCTTCCCCTATGGTACAGTAGAGATAAAACATGAGTCACTCGGCACTTTCAAGGTAAACCACACTCGACTCAAATCCTACATTGAAAATAAAGTTTTAAACAGGATAGAGGAGTATCAACTCTTCAAACCGCCGTGAACACAAAGCTCGAACATAGTCGAGCTTAGACTATAAATAAGCGCTTCTCGGGAGGCAACTCGGGCACTAACTTAGTAATTTTTCTTCTATTTTAGTCATTTAATACATCAACTAACACTTTTGTTGCAAGAAATTAGAACCACACGGCCATGCCCACGGGCGTGTTCGAGGCCGTGTGAACATCTCAAACAGAGGCACGGTCGTGTACCAAGGCTGTGTATAAATAGAGCACAAATTTTTCCCAAAAAACGGGTCATCGATAATTCCCCACGGCCGTGCGATATGGCCGTGGTGACCTTACGAATTTTACACGGGCAATCAACACTTGCCCACGGCCGTGTGACATGGCCAAGGCAAACCTGCAGTATCAACACGGGCTTACACAAACCCCACGCCCGTGTCCTCAGACCGTGGCCAACACTGTCAAATTGGAAACGACCGTGCGAAATATCCCACGCCCGTGGGAGCAGCGAACCCATTCGTACACGGCCGTGCAAGCTAGTCCATACGGGCGTATTGTTCGAGCCAGGCACGCCAATTTTGAAATACACGGACTAACCCCGAGCCACATGGGCGTGTGCCTCTATTCTCCCATTCGGTTCTATTTTTTCTTATTTTTTATTTTTAATTTTCCTTTATTAGTTTCCTTTTTATTTCAAATTTTATTTTTATCCTGTTAATCATTACAATATTAGTATTCTTAGAACTTAGTTTATTATTTTTCTGTTATTTAATTTACTATCTTTTATATCGGCCAATCCCTAATGAGTAATCTCTATTAATTGAAAATTCCTACGACTAATTAATATTTTCGCAGTTTCAAAAAGGTGCTCTACAGCTCATATTCAAACGGAAATAGGAACACCCTGCACAAACTGCTGACTCTTCCTCAAAAATTCATCCTAAATTTAGGGAGTTTCAATTCTATCCCTATCTTATGATATTATACTTCTCTTGCTATTTACGTTTCTTTGTACATTGAGGGCAATGTACATCTTAAGTGTGGGGGGAAGCTTCATTTAAATCTTTACATTATCTGTGAAATCCCTGAAATTTTTCGTTATGCTTTGTTCTCAAATAATTCTCAGTCTCCTATTAGGGATTAATTCTGATTGATTTATGATTTTATTGATATGTTGAGAATTAAGATATAGGTGCTTGTACTCTGATTATTCAGACTTTAAAATATTAGGGAACCAAGCATGATAAGTTGAAATTTTTGAGAACCCCAAATTTTTCGCATAAGTTCTTTTCCCTAATTCTAAGTGTTATCTTGAGATTTGAAATTCACAGGATTGACATCAAAAGCCATAATTCTGGTGAGATTTTGAGCCGTTTTGAGCATACATTCTTTCGTGCTCACTTTTGTTATTGCTTTGAGTGAGTCAATACTGATTTGTTATTCTAGAACTTGCTTTGATTATACGCGTCAAGACCACATCATTGATTTGATATTTCAAAATGATAAAGACACTTAGGATATAACCCACTTACTCCACAAAAAGCCCACTCTCATAAATTAACCCCTATTGAACCCTGTTGAGTCTAACAACCCATTCTTTGACTTACCTTCTAATTATTAACCAATAATCCATTTTTTGTTGAATTTTATTCAATTACTTTGACCCTTGTTTTTGTCGAGATTTGAGTTGAAGTTATTATCTAGCTTTATTCTCTTTTCCAGCATGTACAGTTGTAAATATTCAAGTTATTATGAGTTGTTCTTAAAAAAACATATGTATTCAGCTGTAATTTATAGTAGTTCAATAAGTTTTTGCATATTTCTAGTTTAAAGCTACCAAGGCAAAGTTGATATTATCATAAGAATTAGCTTGAGAAATATGTTCCAGTGATAGAGATTTTTCTAGCTAGATAATTTTTCAGTTCAATCTCGATTCTAACCTTCTTTTGCAGCCTATGACAACACCCCTAACCAAGCCCCGTTACAACTCTTGAAAGACCTTTTGGTCGATGTATCATATCAGCCTACAGTGGTGGAGATTTGATTTTCTAGCAAGCCTATGGTAATAACTTTTCAGGTTGACCAGAGAGTGCTTAATTTTTGAACCCTAAACATTTCGAGTGGATAGAGTGAATCCTTAGTGAGGATGTCAACTCCTGTTAATTAAGATGGAGTGATAATTACTTAGGAGAAGAGAGAAAACTTATGTTTCAATGATAAAATTCTCAACTTAGAGTGATTGAGTCTCTAATGTTCTTTTGATTGAATTTTCATTGTATGACTATCTGTAGATTAGTTTGAAACATTATTGATAAAGGTTGTAAGTTGAGAGGAATGATTCTTATTTAGGGATTGAGATTTTGCTTGAGGACAAGCAAAGGCTTAAGTGTGGGGGTATTTGATAAACGCTAATTTATATATATTTTTACCTCATGTTTAGCCTATATTTTGGATGAATTATTATCAATTTAGTGAGAATTGGTGCTCTTAATCTTTCTTTTTCATATCTTATACTCAGGAGAGTATAGGGAAGAGAAGAGAACGAAAATAGACTAAAAACCGGAGAAAATAGGCCAAAATGTGAAAACGCACGGCCCAAAGAATTACCACACGGTCGTGGCACACGATCGTGCCACATGAAGATCACACGGCCCAGCCCCGACAAGCACGGCCAGGCCACACAGCCGTGCCCCAATCAACAGAATCTCACACAGCCTCTTGTCGAAGTACACGGGCGTGGCACACGGGCGTGTTCTAGTCGCGAGGACGAGGAATTTCACTCGAATTGAGATACTTGGAGGCTAAGAAAGGCTCCCCAAATCTCTATATAAATACCCTAGGAGGCAACGCTAAGGGGGTGCTTATTTCCCTGCTAAGGGAAATATTTTTTTCTGCCAATACAGAGAGTAGAAGCAAGGGATTACTCCAAAGGATAGCCGATTGATTCATCCCAGAAGCCAAAATTTTGCAGCAATATAGAGGATCTCCTTAAATTCTTTCAGGTATTTTGGGTTCTTTTATGTTTTGTTATTTTATATCTTCTGAGATGTTTTCTTTCTTTATTATGAACTAAACCCCTCAAATACTTGAGGGGGATGAAACCTAAGACAAATCTTGTTATTATTTATTCTTGAGTTATATGATAAATACTTGAGTTGTTCTTAATTATGTGTGATTAATTCTTGTGTTAATAAACTTAGGTATTAATTCAAGAAACATATGTGCTTAGAGCAGAGGAGCAAAAGTCCCTGTGATAAGAGTAGATCTACCATAATTAAGAGGAGTTGCATGCAACCCTAGACATAGGGCGACATAAATCTGCCGGATTAGGGTCAAACCTAATATGGGGATCCATAGATCGAATTAATGTAACCTAAGGAGTTAATTAATAAAGGAACTTTAATTAACAACTTAGGCCTAGTTGCTCTTCACCTTGACGGAAGGTTTAGCATAAATTAGGGATCTCTACGGATCAAGTCAAGTGAATAAATCGTTTAGCTCAAGAACCAATAACAAGTGAAGTCTAGGTGGATTCTCCCTTGAGTATTGTCCATATCAATCAGCTTTTCCCTAAAAGTTTCCCAATTTGCTCTTTGTGCTTTCTTAGTTTAGTTTTAGAATTAGTTTAAACAATCTTCTTTTATTTTTAGGCTAGATAATAGAAAGGAAGTAAGTAATAGTACTTTTGGTTCCCTTGGGTACGATAACTCGGTCTTGCCACTAAGCTATACTACTGTTCGATAGGTGCGCTTGCCTTAACGTCGTGATATTAGTTAGTTTTGGTGTGATCAAGTTCTTTATAATTTTTTTTACTTCATATCACGCATATCATGTTACAAGTTGTGTGATCAAGGGATGTTGGTCAGCTTCACCAAAGATGGATGTGCATTTTTTCTAAAAAAAGAGAAGATTATGGAAGAAGTCCATATCTTTGATAATTTTTACAAGATTCTTCAGACTGTGAAGTGTGGCAAAGCAAGTGTTTATAAATTAGAACTATGGCATGAGAAGCTTGGGCATATGCACTATAAAGGACTTCAAAGACTGATTTAGTTTGAAGTTGTCAAAGGTATACCTAAGCTAAGTGGAAATGTTTCTAAAGTCTGTAGAAGTTGTTTGAAGGGTAAACAACATAGGGAGAAACATTAGAGAGTTTCACAAGTCCAAACACTTGAGCCACTAGTGTTACTTCAACGGATTAGAGAAGCGCTATGTATTTGTGTGTGTGGATGACTACTCGAGATACACTTGGGTGAGATTCCTTAAAGACAAGGATGACACCTTTGAAATTTTCAAGAAGCTATGCAGAACCTTGATAAATGAAAAAGGTCGAGTGGTTGACATGATCAAAATGATAAATAGTGACCTTGGAAGGAAGTTTGAGAATAAGAATTTTGCATATTACTATGAAGGTGAAGGGATTAAGCTTGAGATTTTTGCTCCAAAAACTCCACAGCAGAATGGAATTGTTGAACGCAAGCATAGAACAGTACAAGAGATAGCTAGAGTGATGCTTAACAATAAAGGTATTACTCGTAAGTTCTGGGTTGAAGCTGTCAACACAACTACCTATATGATAAATTGGGTTCATCTAAACCCAACCCAGTAGGTACTCTTTGTTTTATTAGATTCTACTACAATTCTATAGTAAATATGTTCGCGAGAGAATATACAAGGACAAGGAATGATGCATGTGATAACACTATTATAATTAAAGAACCCTGAGAAGAAAATGGTAATGATATCCATTAGAATATTTAAAAAAATATAAGATAACGAGATAGATTTAGAGGCATGACTATGGTGAGAAATATTAATAATCATGTGATTTTTTATTATAGAAGACTTTGTGCAAATCCATAACTCCAAGTAAGAGTTCTTTATGGATTAATTCTCCTGTATTTATGGGTCTAGGGAATTATAGCAAATGCAAACTCCTGACCAAGGGTAAGAACTAGATCAATATTATTTTAAGAAGATCTAAAGTGGATTAGGAGCTCATCCCAACGACATCAAGAATCCTACACAACATATAGAGATCTTTAAAGTGAAGAAAAGACTCAACCATGATCTAAAAAAGGTGAATGGCTAAGCAGAGAAGGTTATGAATATTGACATCTCATTTAGTTGATCATGACATTTTCATGCCTTTGTTTAATATTTTTATTTGATTTGATATGTAGCAAAAAAGAAGATCATAGTAACTAATTAATATTCTAATCACTAATATATATTGAGATTTGATTATATTTAAAATAGATTCATGTAACATAAGAATTGATCCATCGTAAGGTTTATATATGAGATCAAATTCCATTTGTTTTTCTTGGCGTAAATTTTGCACTGAAGTAAAAAAAATAAAAAAAATTCAAGTGTTCAAACATAACATGAAAAATGGTCCCCAAGGAATGCAATACATTAACTAGCTAGTTTATCAACTTTTAATAATTATTGGATTCTCATTGCATGAACTAATTCAAGAAACCTTCAAATTATTCAACCAGTAAATTAGGTTGATGAACTCTATTGCCTTTTCTTCTTCTTTCTCTTTTACATGCGAGCATGCACCTTCCAAGAGAAAATCTTATTATATGTGAATGATGAAGGTGGTGACAATTCCTTGTAATTTAACCAATTGATCTTTGACATTAATAATGGAAAAAATACAAATTCATTAGTTAATTATATATCTTTTTATAGTTAATTTAGTAACCATATTTTTCTTTTCTCCTAAGCACCTTAAAAACTAAGAAATTACATGTTGGTCCAAATATTTACTATTTTTTCTTAAAAGTATGGAGTTATAATAAACTTTTTGTCCTTTCAAGGAGACAAAAAGAGAAAAGTTGCCTCCATAATTTCCCGTTTATTGTACTTAGTTGGGTTTTTCAATAAGGGAAAATAATAATGAATGGATTTGTAGCTTCTGAATGTTTGTTTTGATGGCATTATTGTTTAATATAAGAATTGTTAATTGCTTGTGTCTGCAGGTTTATTCCTTGTGAAATTATTACTTACATGATAACATATTTATTTAAACTTAATTATAATAATATATTTTATAATTAACAAATAGATATGAAGATGGATGGGCACGTTGGTGTATCATGAAACCATCTTTTTCCATTTTTAATGGTTAACATATCTGAGAATAATATCTATGCAAATACGAAGGAGAGAGATTAGTCGATTTAAAGAATTTCCAAATTAATGGAACAATTCTTTTTTTTCTTTTTTCTTTTTTATCAGCCTCTGAACACTGGTATTTAATTACAATTATAAAAACTCTCTCTAAACCAGAACATTAAATAATTCAGCAAGGTCCTCTATAAGCACTTAATTTTAGCCAATTATGGGTGTTTGTAGCGACAACTTTTTCCACTCCACCAAACGTCGCAAGAACTCCTTAACCTGAAAATAATTATGTTTTTATGAACAATTATAGACCAAAAATATATTTAAATTAAAGAAGAGCAAAATATGCCAAAATTAGTAATAAATCGTGCCTCCGATGGTTCTTGGAGAGAATAGGATGCATTAGTTTCTTTGGGTATTTTTGAAACCAAAATCCCAAATCCTAGTCCTCTATCACGTAAAACCTGACCATAAAACCATGCAAAGGCAAAAAAACAAATGCGTTAAAAATTGACCAGAAATTATTTAATTTTTACAGAAAAATGTAAATTTATTTAATTATAATTTGTAGGTTACCTTGAAAGCATCTTCATCAGTTCGATCATCGCCGATATAAATTGGTAAAACATCATTTGCATTGTTATATCCTTTAAAAGTATTAAATTTGAATCAAAGTTAAATTAGTACTATATTTAAGTAATTATTTAAAAAGGCAGAAATTTTAGTATATATATATATTCACCTAGTGCTTCCAACAAAAATTCAAGGGCTCTCCCTTTGTCCCATTTGATAGTGGGACGTATCTCTAATACCTGCTTGAATCAAGGGAAATAAAATAAAATAATGATTTTTTTTCTTCTTCTTTTAAGAAAAATGGGTTAAAGAAAAAGAACATATATTATGATTATGTATTATTATGATTATACCTTCCTCCCTTGAGTTAATTTAAGCTTAGGGTAGTGGTTCAGCACTGATCTAACTTGCTCAGCTATTGTAGCCCAACTCTGCACAGTAAATCAGTGAGATTAGGATTGAAATTTAATGACGAAAATAATGAGACAAAAAGTGGGTTCGATTTGTACCTTTTCATCAACACATCGATAGTGTACGGAAACACAAAACTTGTTGTTTTCCACCTTGGCTCCTGGAATGGAATTTGTTTTCTCTACCAATGCTTTGTACACCTGTACTTTTTTTAAAAGAAAAAAATAAGTATATTTTTTATATATATTTCCAGAATATGCATTGTACATAATGGGGGAAAAAAAGGACCTCATCAATCATGGGCAAGAATTCACTTGCAGGCTGGAAAAGCACTCCCTGCTTACCCTGAAATATATACAAAAAATACCAACAGATGAAGGGAAATTAAGGGTAGAAAAAGATTAAATTTGTTCAAGTAAACTGATGGTTTCTTACATTATTATTGTCTTTGCAACTTTTGGATGGTCCCTTGATATCCATACCATGGCTACCAGCATAATAAAGTCCAGATAGTTTTACAAAGCTGTAAACCTGTAGGATTTCCATCATCAAAAGAATAGTTTTTTGCAGTTGATAATGATTAAAGAATGTTATGTAGGTACCTTGTCTCTGCATCTTCCGGTGAGTATTGCAGTAGGAAAATATCTTGCAACATCTCTTACAGCTGCTCTCATCTCTCTGGGCATGAAAGCTCGATCCGGGTCTTCAACGATTGGTGACAGTGTGCCATCGTAGTCAAGGAACATCGCAATCTGTTTCCCTTCTGAAGCAGTCACTATTTGTTCAAACATGTTCAAAGCTGAGGGATGATGGACCTGTTCCATAAGGATTAGACAACAATAATAACAAAAAAGGAGGGGTTATTTACTTATTTAAATAAGATTGACGGAGAAATAGCAACTTACAATCCAGGAACTTTTGACATCAGTTTCAGGTAAGGAAGTCGTAGTAGGGTTGCTGATACGAGTAGGTGAAGAAGCTCTCATGGAATCCAGTACCCAAGCATTCTCAGTTTCGAACCTTTTCTTCATTAACAATAACTTCAGGTCTTGTGGTGAAAAGGACTTGGCCACTGGAAATGATAATGGTGGCTTAACAGCACCATGGGGTTTCACATCCACAACCACCACATTTTGTTGGTTAGTCATTCTTCTTTCTTAACTTGTTCTGCATATTCCAAAACCCAAAAAAACCAGACCAGATAAGCAAAAAAAGAAAAAAAAAATTAACGCACACACACACACATTAAAATCTTATACATCAAGTTCAATGACTAGAAGGATACCTGAAGAGAGTGAAGAAAAAAAACAGAGAAGATAACAATGGCAATGACAAAATGACTAGGAGTAGTACAGAAAAAGTGCAGCAAAGGGCAGGGTTTTAAATAGGAAGGCAAAGGGACTAGAGAGAGAAAATAAATAAATTGATTTACAAAAAAGATACTGAAAAGAAAAGGTGAAAATCACAGAAGCGCACTAATAAAGAAAAAAAAAAAAAGGGGAAAACCTTGGTATGGCAGCACAAAACGACGAAACAGCCATACCTTTCTTCGCCACCTGTACTTTTAGACACCTCCTTCCATTGTTTTCTTTGAATTAGAGGCAGGGGGAACAGTAATGAGATACATGGTCTATTTCACACCCCATGAAAAACAAAAATGGGGGGTTTTAATTTTTATTTTTAAGCAACTTGTTGGTAAAATGATAAAAATTGAAGTTAAAGTTCATAATTGTAAAGGTATGGAATAAAGAAATTAGTCACTATTACATTGATCAGCAGGATTTAAGGATTCAACTGTCTTATTTACCTTGTCTCTAAGAAAAATATCGTATACGATTTAGAAAAAAAAAAATGGCAGGTACATGGTTTTGTCCTGTTCAAAAGCCTGTAAAAAATGGGGATGAAGGGGTTCTTTCAATTTTGATTCCTCTCATTGCTAAGCATCCGAAGAAACTCCTTCAACACTCACATAGGGATTTATGTATTTGTAGAAATTTAACTAATTATAAGAATCAAAATGATTTTAGTTACTTAAATTTTATATTTATTTTAACTTATTAAAATAAAACTAATAACAGTCAATCTTTTCCTTTTTTTTTCTTTTCACATATATAAAATATTATGGTTTTAGATTTTTTTAGAAAAAATTAGAATGAAAATTAAAATATTAGGGTTATTAAGATTAATCAATTTAAGCATTAGGTGTTTGTTTTTCTTGATTGAAAAAATTGATCAATTATTTAATTCTAAAAATTTTAAAATTCTTTTCTTAATTAATTTGAATTTCAAACATATCTCAAAATTTTATTATTAAAAAATTTAAAATTTAAAATTTAAAATTTAAAACCATTTATTTCGATATAATTATTAAAATCATTTTAAAAGTTGTGACTTGCCACCATTGATGGAATTAAAATTTTGGTTTCAACTATTATAAAATTAGTAGATATTCGACTTGCTAATGTCCCTACTTATGGTGACTGTTGAGATGTGAGAGTTTGAGAAGTGAATTATAAAAAAGGAAAAACCATTGGCTCACACGTTATTTTTTGTAAATCAATCACCAACTTTTTATTATTTTAATTTATTAAATAATTAATGTAATTATTTTTTTTTTTCAATTTTTTAGTTAATTTATTGTCGAATTGAGTGTCAAAAGAAATAAGGTTTCGAGTTTGAATATTATAGGTGAAGAAAATATTATTCTTATTTAAGAGTCTAGCCTGGGTCGATATCAAATTAAGTCGAGACTCAACATGACTACCCTAATTATAACATTTGTTCTAAATTGATCTATAAACTTAAAAAGTGTTCTAACTATGTCCCTTTATTATTAAAATTGTTTTAAATTATGCAACATAAAATCTAATGTGTCATTTAATTATTTTAATATAAATTAAAATGTTTTATCATTAAAAAAATCCAATGTCTAAAATAATTACCTAAAAGATTATTTAAAAAAAGAAAAAGAAGAATGTTTCCATCGTTAAATTTTGAATCATTCAGACAAAAAAGTTGAGTCGTGCAAATTATGGGAGACGTGACTGGATATATAAAAGAAAAGTTACTTTTTTTTCATTTGTTTGCAACTGTTTTTTTATCTGATTGGTATTCAACAAGAGAGCTCAAATTTTATTTCTCGAGAGTCAAATATACTACAAAATTTATGATGCTATAGGAAACCATTTTCAAGCGTGTGTTTTTGACCAACTAAGGACTTTTTTGTATAAATGTTTATTTTTAGTACGATATATTCAATTTTTTTTTAATTTATCTTACGTTACAGTATTTAAACTTATTGTAGATATATATACTGTCTGTTTAAAGAGGTCTTAAATGAATTTTAGATACTTAATGATTTTAAGAACTTTTAAGTCTATGTTATTTATAAATAAAATGGCTTTAAGAATTTAATGTTTTAACACAATTATTCCTTTTTCTCAAAGAGGAACTATATTTAATACATAAAATGCATTTCAATTATTTCATTGTTTGTATGGAATATTCAGAGTCTTCAATCATACATTATTTCATTTTTTTTATTTCTATAAAATATAGATGAATTATGCAATCATGATATAGGTTTTACCATACATTTTCTGGACATTGAAAACAGTCGGAAAAGTTAATTTTCGAGTCAAATATTTCTAGAAAAAGAAAAAGACTTTTTTATGCTCTAGAAATTAATGAAGTTGAAACTTCAAGTATAGACTTTCCTATTAAGGAGTTTGTACATGGAAATATTAATAGCTTAATTAAACATTAAGGCAAGACAGTATGATGATAGATTTAAAAATTAGATTATGAGAGATGAATGTCAATAAAGGATAAGATATATTTTTAGAGATTGTAATTTAGTTGCAGATCGTCTGGTTAAGATGAGTTTGACATGGAAATCAAGTGTATATACTTTTAATACTGCACCGATTGAAGTTTTGAAACTCCTTCAACAAGACAAAACTAATGATTTCTTTGCTCAACTTAATTTGATGTAACTTTTTTTTTCTAGTCAATAATTCCTATTTGACATTAACTACATTTTATTCATATCATACGGAATGAATTTGTATAATTGCCATGAAGACTAATTTCATTAATGAATGCTGAAAATGGCAAAGGGTCAATGTTATCATTTCACTTTTAACTTTCCAAGTAATTTATACTAATCTTTTTTAATTTATATGTTAAAAGAAATTTGATTTAAGGGATTTAGATAAAATTATGTATTGATATTTTTTTATATTGAATTTAGGGTTTGTAATTGTTTCTCTCAACAATATTGTTTTTTCTTAAGAATACAATTATTCTGATTAAAATTTTATAATTCAATTCTACCTTCCTAAAATATTTTATTTCTAAATTTATTATAAAAGGTTAAAAGGAAAGGTATGAATCACTTTTTCTAAGTAAACATAAAATTCAGGCAAAAAAGAGATGGCATAAGAAATTTGAATGAGCACCGCCCCTTGTAAAGGCATATTGAAACAAGCAGCTCCAAACCAACCCAACCTAACCTTTGATGCAGTTTGAATCAAAACCAGCAGCTTTTTTGTCTTATAAATTTGACATTTATGCTTTCCCTTTTGTCTGCATTACTCACCTTTCTCTCTACATTTTTTAATTAAGGTCGGCAATTAAAACTAAGTTTTTCACAACGTACGGTTTCACTTAACCAATTATTATCTGATTTGGACTCTTCACTTTTTGTCCCCAAAATATTATTTGTTTTGAAGCACAAAACATTTGTTCAAATTTTCTTTTTAACACACTTTTTTTCGTATCTGAATTAGATTTACAACTTTTCTTTATAACCTATATTGGTTATATGGTTAATAATATTTTCAGGCAATTATTGAAAGGATGCATGAATGAAGTTTCCAATCCATTTTCATAATAATATTTCTTTAAATTTCACCTTTTGTACCCTATATCTTTATTATTAATTATACTTTCTAACGTATAAGCCATGTGGTGCAGCATAACTTAGGGTTAAATCACTTTTGGGGGTTTGAATTTAATTTTTTTTGTTGGAGTTTTATTTTTTTAAAGTTAGACCCTTAACTTGATAATTATTCTCACATTGGGATTTAAATTTTTTTTTGTTCAAATTACACCTTAAACTTGACAATTATTCTTACATTGAGGTTTGAGCTTTTTTTATCCAAGGTAGTTCTTGAAAACTCGAGATTTCAGGCCTTAAAGTGGGAATAATTATTAAATTCAGATATTAACTTAGACAAAAAAAAACTCTAATATGAGAACAATTGTCAAATTCAAGGCTTAATGTAAGAATAATATTCAAGTTAAAGGCATAACTTAAACAAAACAAAAAAAATTAGACTCCAATATAAACAAAATTATCAAATTCAAATCCCAAATAATGATTTAGCCGGAAATATTATCACAAGGTTAATTGATTAAGTATTCATAAACCGCCATTATGATTTGAGTATCTTTCAGTACTCTACAAGATTGATGACATGCCATGATCCTATAGTCTTTCCTCGTGTACATTTTTTTTCTGACAAAGATATAATTAGAAACGAAAGTGGCATCGTTGCCCATAAGATGGAGCAAACCAGAAGACACGAAATGCATGGGGAAAAAAGCATGTAAGAATAGAAGGAAAGGAATTTTGACTTCAAATACCAAAACCCCATTTGTTCAACGTAAGTCTTTATACACTAGGTTTATTCTTTTGAGGAAAGGGAACAGTAAACAAAGTATCTTTGCATGCAATGTATGGTAGTTTCTATACCAACTTTCGACTTTCTTTCAACATTAATATATGCATATATAACATGTTATGTATTTATTATTTGCTTTGAATGCATGTAAATAGTCAAAACTGGAGGCCATGGAGATGCCTGGAAGCTACCTCTCCCATGTGATAACTGGAAGTTTCAGTTTCAAAATTCTGGTTATGACGAAATTTTGTCAAAAAGGAGAGTGGGTTAGGCAAACAATAAGTTAGATTATTAAAGAGATTCCCTCCAACAAAAATATTCAGATCTCCCAAATACCAAAAACTCTTTATTTCGGAATAACTTTCTCGTTAAGAAAGTTTAGTATTCTAATATTTTGGTTTAATGGCAAACATGAGATTATGGAAATTTCAATAAATCATTTTTGAGCTTTCTTTTAAGTTTAGCAATTTTAAATTTTAAATTTTTTATTTTCCTAGCCTAATAATTGTTATGTATTGTCAATTTAATATTTTATTTTTATCAAATATTTGGTGTTTTAATGATTACACTAAATTTTTTAAATAAAAATAAGACTTAATTCTTAATTTTTATTGAATCTCAAAATAAAAAAATATTTTTAAGTTTATTCTAATCAATCGTTTAAACTTGATGATTTCATTTTTAATTATATTTGAAAAAGATACAAGGCTATGAGAAAAGCACGTTGCAAGTTGAAAGAGTTGTGAGCCGGTTACCAAATGCCACTCGTGTGCTCTTGTTTACTTGTTGGAAATTGTGCTGCATTTGATTGGGTGAGGGGCAAGAACTGCAGGGCCCCAAATAGGGTCGTGGTTGTAAATAGCCACGTCTATTCTCTTTGCTCATCGTGTAGGAATGGGGAAATTAACTAAATATGTTAATTTAGTATTTTTGTTGTGGTTTAGAAGTGTCACTTTACAACAAATTTCTTGATTTGACTTGAAAAGTAATTTTTAAAAATATTTTTTATTGCAAAAACTCTCAATTATGGTGAAGAAGTAGTTTTGAAAATGTCAAAAAATTATGATAAAATGCGGTTGAATCAAATATAAACCCTTTTAAGTACCCATCAAATCTCTTTTCATTGACAAAAACCATAATTTTTTTGGTAAGCAAACAAATTGATTAGTGGTGATAGAAGCAAACATTAATTACTATAACTACAAAAATTATATAATTTAATTATGATTTTCATAATATAAATTTTATAGCTTCAAATATGAAATGTGAATATGTGAGTACAATTTTAGTTAAGTTGTGAATCATGAGATTTTAAATTCAATTTTTTATCCCGATTATATATATAAACAGAAGCCAAAATTGTTGTAAATGAGGGGGAGGGTCTTTAAAGTGGGTCATAGTAAATAGTGACTAAAATCGATTCTAAGCATCTCAAAGATATTCATTCAACGAATCAAAGGGAGATTAAGGGTATATTTAGCTTTGCATTTTCATATATGTATCTTTTTAAAGTGGAGAGTAATGATAGAGAATATAGAAGCCAACCCTTTGGGTTGCTTGCCTATCCCATGTTGGCCATGAATGCAATCTTTGGCCGGTATGCCAAAATCCATTACTTTATCCATCGATGCGATGATATTTGCAAGTGGATGCAAATCTTATTGCTTCCTTGATTTAACTAGATTTGATCATCTTTTTGCAGGCGGAAAAAAATGTGAGCAAATCTAATTAAAAGGTGCTTGGAATACACAAAGAATAACTGCATTATCTTCCTCTTTTGGTCACTTTACAAATTGTGGGTTCTAATATGATTTAGTGGAATATGCTAACAATATATAATTTTACGGTTCACTTAAAAAGGTCAAATTTTATAAAAGGCACTTATACTATGTGTTTTTGGAGGATTTAGTTCATCCTTTTACTCTATGTTGATCATTTCCATTCACTATATGCCAATTGTTTTTTTGTTAATTACATCAAATAATTTGACACCACTTATCTTTTTAAACATGTGATAATATGAGTATGTGACATATAGATACTTTGGCATTTGTTGGTACAATTGGCTAACTTTTTTGATCTTTTAAAAGAGACCAAAAATAGAAAATTGTATTAACATTTATTGAACTGTACAAAAATGTTAAGATATATATACCACATCACCATATGTTTTAAAACATAAGTCATGTCGAATTGTTTGACAAAATTAATAAAGGAAAGTTGGTCTTAAAATTGAAAATTACACATTTCAAAAATTAGAGAGATTGCGGATAATTAATTTATAATAGAGAGATTAAATCAGTTAAAAACACAAGTATGAGGACTTTCCAAAGGATTTAAGGGTTGATTCTAATATTATTTTGTGGGGGTGAAAAGATATAATCTTAGATTCCATTTAGAAACAAAATTCTTATCAATCAAGATTTTTTTGGAGTAGATAGCAAGCCAAGACCGGTAAAGGGGGTATTAAGAGGGAAATTAAAGCTTTTTCATCTTTGCCGATGATAAAAGAAAATTCAATATTGTTATGAATATCTTATTAAATGGATGTCCATTAAGATTAAGATAAGTTTTAATGTACTTTAAATTCTAGTAGTCATTAGAAGTAGATCTTTACTTCATTTATACTTATATGCTTATAAATAGAGACTTTAGAGAAGCTTTATAAATATTCCGATTGATCAATAAAAATATGCTTTCATTTTGCTCTCTCATTCTCTTTGTTTTTTATTCTCTGACTTTTATTTTATAACACGTTATCAGCACGATTCTGTTTTAATTGTTTTTCTCCATAAGTCCTAATTTTTTCCCTTTCACCAAGCCTTACCCCTTTTAAGCAACAACCAATGCAATAGCCGGTCACTCAAATTTGCTACTCAAGTTGTTGTAGATTGCCTTCTAGAGTTATTATTATTTCATTCTTCAATTGAGGCCTACACATTATGGATAACCACTATGCAAAGAAATTTATGAATAATATTATTACTTTAATGTTTCTTTTAAACTAAAATTCTTTTATTAAATTATAATATGTATGATATTTGGGTGATTAAAATTTTTATGATTAAATTATTGTTATTAAATATACTTGAAATTATTGTATTATATCTTTTAAATTAAATTTATAAATATTTGATTAGAGCATCATAAGATTTTATAACATATATGTGGAATTGAAATTTGATACAATGTGTATTGTATTGTATTGTATTGTATTGTATTGTATTGTATTGTATTGTATTGTATTGTATTGTATTTAAAATAGCAACCTATTTGCTCTCTGTCCCAACTGATGTTTGAACACAAGTTTAGAGAAGACTATGTAACAAAGGCAATAAGCAAATAAGAGAAAAAGAAAAGATAGACACAAAAAATTGTTAACGCAATTTGGCAAATAATTCTACTCAACAAAGCCTTACTCTGTGAATTATTTATTCCATAATCAATCAAATACCTATTGGCTAAAGCCCAATCTACCCTTACACAAGAACTAATTGCAACCCCAACAGATAACCCTAACTTGTTACAATCACTCACCCAAATTGCCTTACTTACAACAAAGTGCAAATTACAAAGTAAATGCTAGCTACAATTACAAAAGAAAAATAAAACAAAAGCACTCCACAAAAGATGCATTGGCACGTGCATAAGTGCTGCCTATTTATAGGGAAAATATGATAGCTTCTTTAAGTAACATTGTAAAGACAAAATCACCATTTGGATTGTAACATTATCCAAGATAAAGTCATCGAGTTTCAATCTCAAATAGTCAACTCAATTACCAAGTAAAAGGCTTAAAGGATAAGAATAAGTTCCTAAGATAAGGAAAGTCGATCCTTCATTCTCTTTCTCTCCCAAATTTGATTAACATCATTGAGGATAGAATAAAACATGGCTTAAGGATCATTTATTGAATGTCTAACACATTGTAAGGCCCGTACAAACACAAAACACAAAAGAAAAAATTATTATAATAAAAATATTATAACAGTCTAAATTTAAAGGTCTATTTACAAATTTTCGGGCCTAAACCAAACCAAACCCAAGCATTAAATACCAAACTAACCCCTAACCCAATAAACCTAACCCGAATAGCCTAATAATCCTAACCCAAGGAACCCAAAAGCCCAAATGTAGAAATGGCCAAATGGCCCAAATGACCCAAATTTTGGTTTCAGAAAGGGAAACCCTAGCAGCAATGAGCGCTGTAGCCCGCAGCCCACAGCACCGTAAGACCGCCACGAGCGACCTCTGTACGCCCTACGCCGAGTGCCACGCACACCTCCGTATGCCCCACAGCTAGTCCCGTAGCCTATACCTGCACACCAAACGCAAGAGGACAACAGCAAATACAAAAAAAATAGAAAAATTTTTATTTTTATTTGATTTTTTATTTTCGGCTATAAAGCCAAGAGATTTCATTTTTGTAAGGTTTACCCACACATAATAAAGAAAAAGCGATCAAAAATAGCAAAGGTGATTTCGAGTTTTTTCTCCTTCCCTCTCGATTTATTTTCTTTTTGGTTGGTTCGATTTTTTAGTATGTGAATCGACACCGATGAAAGCCCAAATACCTCGTAGATGCGAGGTAAGGGCTAGGGGTCGAACAGTGTTGAAAGCTTCCTTGTTCTATGAACCTTTCTTCGTTTTTTTCTTTAAAAATAACATGGGATTTGAAGTTTTTTTCAAATAAAGAAGAAAAGGAGAACGAATACACTCACTAAATTCCTTTAGGCGAGGTCAAGCACCTTCAGTGGCGGGATCGGGGTACTGTTGCGCGCTATTGGTCACCAGTTGTGATGGTGGTTCGACGGGTGCGGCAAAATAAGCCCTAGCAGAATGGTGCCCTTGTTTTTTAAAGCAAAAGACTGGTTATGTTTTAAAAGAAAATGAATAAAAATAAGGGTTTAAAGGCTAAATTAAAAACAGCGGCGTTCAAAAAGGGTAAAGATCCGTGTGCTGACCCGATTAGCAGGCCGGATCCGTGCGCCTTTGCTTAAATTGGGAAATTTGCGCGCGTGGCCCTTCTCCTTCGTGCTAATTTTGAATTAGGTCGTATTTACACTTTATTTGTTTTTTTAAATTTCACCTGAAATTAGGGTATCGTATCAATTTGATCCGGGCCTAAACAATGCGTTTTGGGATTTAGATTATTTATTGCTTTAGTCCTTGTGTATTCGCGCGCTTCACGCATAGGTCTCTATTTCAATCCCAATAGTTTCTTCTATTTTTAAATTATCCCTCTGATTTTAATTCAATTTTAATTTAGTTTTCTATTGGTATAACTCATCATTTTAAAATACATTTTATATTTTCATATGTGTTGATTCATTTTAATGATTTTGTTTGTTTTTATTTGTACAATTATTTTGAAGTTTCTTTTATCATGTTATTTTTACATTTTGCTCAATATTTCTTTAAATATTTTATACATATTTGTACATATATTATTCTCATTGAGTTTTCAAGTCGTAATGCCTATTATTTTGAAGTTTACAATATTTTTATACATGTGTTAAGTCATCTTAATAACTTTGTTTTGTTTTATAAAATCATCGTTTTAAAATTCTTTTTACATTGAACTATTTTAACATTTTCATATAACACTTTGTTTAAATATTTTTATATACATTGATACATATATTATTTTAATAGAATTTTCTACTTAAAAGACTTCTTGCTTTGTGATTCACCTAATATTTTTATGTATATATGAAGCTATTTTAGAAACTTCATTTTTGTGTTTATAAAATTATTATTTCGGAATTCTTCTTTATATTATATTAATATTTTATATAGTATCACGATTAAATGTTTTATATATATATTTGCACATGTATATTTTATAGCAAAATTAGTTTAATCTTATAATTCATATTTTAATTCCATGTTATTTTTGCATATAATTGCCCCTAAAATTTATTTACATGTATATATATTAAGTTTCATAATTTATACCCATGTTAGCTTTTCATATTTTATGTATTATTTAAATTATCTTTGTTGTATCAATTTTAAATAAATGTTTTATTTCTAAATATTTGGCACGTTATTGGATGCAAAGGTTTTTTTTTTTTGCAGCATCTATTTTTTAAAAATTATATATATATTCTTAGTTCCTTCTAAAAATCATTCCTAGTTCTAGCATGTATTATTAATTCATCAATCCATCATTTTTAGAAGTTGTTTTGTTTCATATTGGTTTTATATTGTTTAGTATTTCATGTGTTAATTGTCCTCTTTGTTTTATATTATCTCATGCATATTTGTTGCACATCATTTATTCGTTTTTATGTATTATTAAATCAATTGTTGTTCACCAATGCTTATGAATTTGGTTATATTTTGGATTTGTTATATATTATTGCCTGTTTGTTAATTAGTTTCCTCAGGTTATATTATCTTCATTTATCCATCATCGTATTTTATGTATACATATTATCCCATGCTTTTATTTTCCCCTTTTGGTTTATAAATGTCGCTTTATAATTTCCAATTCTTTAAAACTAATTATTCCATTTTATTTCAAGTCAAATTAATGCATTTTAAGTTGGTTTTACAATTATTCATTTGAAAATTCCTTAAAACGAAGGCAATGTTTGATGTTTCGAAATTCGAAAAATCGTGCCCTATCGTGCTGGGTTTCAATTTCTCATTTGTTTAAAATAATCGAATATTCCTTTAAAATTTCACTCATGTTTTCTAAATTCTAAAACAAGGCAATATTCAATGTTAGGAAATTCGAGGAATCGTGCCTTACCGTATTGGGTTTTGTTTTTTCGTTGGACTAAATGATTGCGCATCCTTTTGTAATTTTCAGCATATAGGCTTTTAGAAATCGGAATTGATCGTAGTTTCGAGGGCTTAAAGAATCGTGTCCTAACGTGCTGGATGTGATACTGTACTTCTTTGAAACAAGAGAATTTTAACGTCCGATTTGAGTCATTCAAATGTTTTTAAAAGAAATCGTATTTCAAGACATTTTTAAGACATAAGGACATTATTTAATCAATTTGGTACCAATTTTGGGCGTAGCGGGGGTGCTAATCCTTCCTCGTACGTAACCGACTGCCGAACCCGTTTTCTCGAATTTCGTAGGCCAAAATTGATTTAAATGGAATAAAATATTTTATTAAGTTGATCCAAGCACACCAAAACAAAAGATTGGTGGCGACTCCACAGCTGGTTTTGAAAAGTTGATCCCCATTTTTTCTAACTCTAAAAAATGGTTTCGATACATCATAAAGGTTAAAGTAAAAAATAGCAACTACATACTACATTTAGGCTATCTTAAAGAGATGTCTCAACTATTGTCTAAAGGTTGATGTTTGAACCAGAGATAAAACATAGTGATGCAGTTCAAAGAAATGTTTTAACACAAGGAGAAACTTCAAATGTAAGACAACTAAGAGTCTCAACAATATTGTGTTGTATTATATATTATATTATGTGATATTAGTTCAATCTATTTAAATATTAGATATGAAAACTGTTAGCTCGATTAATCAAACCGAAATTGTCAAGAAGGGAGGTGCATTGACTTTTAAAAAATTTGGTAAAACCAAGGAAAGAAAATGAAACAATGAACACAAAGATTTAGAATAGTTTAACCCCAATTGCCTATTCCAATAACTTAGCTTTTCACAATTAAGGATTTCTTAAATTCACTAATTTGTTCAACCTTTGAGGACAAGGTTTAACCTTACAACACTCTTAAGATTTCTACCCTAAATTTTAAGATAAACCCTCTCAAAGAATTACAAAGAAGAGGACAAAGAGATAATCCTAACAAAATCAGAATGTTTGCAAATTAAGCATGATGTGAACAAATCGCAATAAGTTTTATATTAATGAATGATCGTACTTGAAAACTAACTATTATCACGATAAATGCAAGCGCACCTATCGAACAGTAGTATAGTTTATAGCAAGACCGGAATGTCAAACCCACAGGAACTAAAAGTACTAGTATTAACTTTCTTTTGATTATCTAGTCTAAAATAAATGGGTTGTTTTATCTAAACTAATTAACTAAACTAAGAATGCACAGGAAGTAAGTTGGGGAAATACTTTGGAAAAACTGATTGACTTAGACAATACTCAAGGAAAAAACCACCTAGACTTCACTTGTTATTTAACTCTGAACTAGACGTTTATTCACTTGACTTGATCCGTAGAAATCCCTAATTTATATTATTATCTCTCTCGAGACTAATAACGTCTAACCCTAGGTTGATTAATTGAAATCTCTTTCTAATTAAAACCCCTAGTGTTGCATTAACTTGATCTATGGATTCCCTTATTAGGTTTCACCCTAATCCGACAAAATTATGTCGCCCTATGTCTAGGGATGCAATTAACTCCGCTTAATTATGCTAGATCTACTCTTAGATAGGGACTTTTGCTCCTCTGAATAAGCACATCAATACTTGAATTAATATCCTGGAATATTAAAGCAAGAATTAAGAACACATAATTAAGAAAAAATCAAATATTTACCATATAATTTAGAAAATAATAACAAGATCCGTCTTAGGTTTCATTCCCCTTAGGTATTTAGGGGATTTAGTTCATATTTGTAAAAGACAACATCTCAAAAGAATAATAATAACAAAACATAAAGAAAACCCAAAAACTCCTAAGGAAAATTGAAGGGAGATCTTCAGTCTTGAAGGAGAATCAGGCTTTTGAGATGGATCAATCGGCTTTCTTCGACTAATTCATTGCCTCCTACTCCGTGTGTCCCTTAATTGCTTCCTCTGGGGTGTTAATATAGGCTTTAGAATGCCTAAGAACCTTCCAAAGTGGCCTTTTCCGAATAGAACTAAACTTGGGCTCGACAGGGACACGCTTGTGTGACACGCCCGTGTGCAATTGCTTCAAACCGTGTTAAAGGCTGTTGAATAGACATGGGCGTGTGGTCTACCTGTGTGAAGAAGTCCAGGCCGTGTTAAAGTCTGCCAAAACTACACGGGCATGTGGTCTACCCGTGTACGGAAGTCTAGGCCGTGTCGATTTCTCATGTTGACCCATTTTCTCCGTTTTTGGCTCGTTTCTCGCTCTTTTTAATTTCCTGTGCTCACCTAAGTATAAAATATGAAATTAAAGGATTAAGAGCATCGAATTCTCCAAATCTAAGGATAATTCATCAAAAAATCTACTAAGCATGGGATAAAAATATGTATAAATTACAATTTATCAAATAACCCCACACTTAAGCGTTTGCTTATCCTCAAGCAAAATCCTCAACTCACAATTAAAATAAATTCTTCTCAATTTACAATTCTCATCAATAATATCTCAAAATAAACCATAAGTAATCATACATTGAGAATTCAACTAAAAGAACATTAAAGCTTCAAACATTCCAAGTTAAGCATTTTATCACGAAAATATTAGGTGTCTTCCTTTATCTAAGTAATCACCTTTAATTCAAAATATCACAGAATTTAACATCCTCACTAAAGATTCACTCAAATCACTCGAGGTGTTTAAGGACAACAAATTTAGCACTCATTAGTCAAAATGAAAAGTTATTACCATAGGCTTGCGTGAAAATCAAATCTCCACCACTATATATTGAGATGATACATCAATCAAAAGGTCTTTAAAGGGTTGTAACGTGGCTTTGGTTAGGGGGTGTGGTCACAAGCTGAAAAAGAAGGTTAGAATCGAGATTGAATTGAAAAATTACCTAACTAGAAAAATACTACAATTGACAAATTACATTCCTCATGAGCTTTTCTTCATGGATAACATCGTTTTAATCCAAGCATTACATAATTTCATAATAATAATAATAATATTTTTTTAAGAACAAATCAAATATTATAGAATAAAACATAGCTAAGCAATTTATTCAAATCAAATCTCGACAAAAATAGAGATTAAATTAATTGAGAGGATTTCAACAATAATGGGTTATGGGTTAATATTGAGGGTAAATCAATAAATAGTTTGTTAGGCTCAAGGGGGTTCACTAAGGGTTAATTATGAAGGTAAGCTTTTATGGAGTGAGTGGGTTAATCCTAGGTGCCTTTATCATCTCAACATATCAAATCAAATGGAGTGGTTTTGACATGCATAATCGATGCAAGTTCTAAAATAACAAATCAATATTGACGCACTCAAAGCAACAAGAAAAGTGAGTATGAAAGAAATAATATATGCTCTAAAGCTTAAGATCTCACAAGAATTATTGCTTTTTGATGTTAAACCTGTGAATTTCAACTCGAGATAATACCTAAACTTGGGGAAACAACCTAAAAAAATTTAATTCTCAAAAATCAACTTATCGTGTTTGATTCTCTAATTTCTTAAATTCTGAACAATTAATGTATAAATGCCTATGTTTTAATTCAAGACATATCAATAAAAATCATAAATTAATCAAAATTCATTCTAATCGTGACATGAGTGAGTCACATGAGAATAAGACAAAATTCAGGGATTTTTCTGATAATGATATAGATAAGCCCCCCATACTTAAGATGTACATTACCCTCAATGTACAAGGATGTATAGTAATATAAAGATAATATAAAAAAAAGAGAGGGAGAGAAGTGAAACTTCCTGAATGTTAAATGGAATCATTGAATTGGAGGTATAGAAAGTGGAGAAGGATACTCCGGTGGTGGTAAAGGTTGGGTTCCACAACCACAGTGTCCAGCGAATAGGTTATCGTGGTGGTTGTAATGGGCCAATTTAGCCTGGACCCTTATAAGCATAAAATCAAAATTATTACAATAAAAAAAATTATGATAGTCCAGTTTTATAACAGTCCAATTACAAAACTTGTGGCCCAACAACGAATGCAACCCAAAATCATTACTTAGACCCAAAACCCAAACTTAATACCCTAGCCCAATAGGCCCATCTCCTTAACAGTTCCAGAAACCCTAGGTCACCCCCCTTTGTTTTGCACCGCAGCTAAAAACAGGACAACTCCTCCGCTCCAGTAGCCACGCTCACACCTCCATATACCAGTACAGCCCTCGCACCGTACGACGCGCCAGCTCCAGTACACACGCCAATGCACACCCTATACCTGCAAATATAGAAAAATGACAACAACAAATACGAGCAAAAATTGTATTTTTCTATTTTCTTTTTATTTTTCTATCTCTTCGGCTATAAAGCCAAGAGATTTCCTCATTTTGTAAGGTTACAGACAGATATTACACACATACAACAAAGAAATAGAAAAGCAGAAATTACAAATCAAGAGGTGATTTTCAAGTCTATTTATTCTTTTGTTTCTCTCCTCATTTTTCTTGCGATTTTAACATAAAAGAAAGAAGCATTTGAAATGACACCGATGAACACCCAAGTATCTCGAAAATAAGGAGATTGGGTAAGGGTCGAACATTTTTTTTGAATTCTTGCTTGGTTTTTTCGAAATAGTGAATTACGATTTGAAGATTTTTAAAAAAAAAAAAAGAAAGGGAAAGAAGTGGCTCACCAGATCTCTGTGGTTGCGACCTCTGTCGGCAAAGTCTGGTGGTTCGCGCCGTTGGACATTGAACTAATGGGGGTCTGACGGCTACATGTTAAGCCAAACCCTAACAGAACTGGTTAAGGTTAAAAGGGTTATTAGTGTTTTGAAGGTAAAATAAATGGAAATGGGGATTTTAATACCAGTTTTATGAAACGGTACCATTTAAAGAGGGTGGATCCGCTCGTTGACCCGATCCGAGGGTCGAATCCGCACTCTTTCGTTCCAGATGGGTATTTTGCGCAGATAATCCATCCCCTTTGCCCCCACTTTTGATTGGCTCCTGATTTCATTTTATTTATTTTTAGATTCTTCCTAAAGTTTGGATATGTTTGCACTTTGGTCCATGATCAAGTGCTGCGTTTTGAGACCTGGGGTATTTCCAGTTTTGGACCCTAAGCGTTCGCACGCATTGCGCATCGGTCCTTGCTTCAATTTCAATAATTTATTTTATTCATAAATCGACTCCATTATTTTAGATTTATTTTTAATTGAGTCATCTATACTTATAATGCATTGTTTTTAAAAGAACTCAATAAATATTTTTTTTGTTGAAATTACTTTAATAATTTTACCCCTTTTTTATTTATTTTAAAGTTCTATATTATGTTATTTTAGCAACTAACATTTCGTTTAAATATTTTTTTTATTTGTACATGTCTTATTTTAAGTGAGTTTTTGGACTAGTAATATTTATTATTTTAAGGTTTCTAACATTTTTATATATGTGTATATGTGTTAAGCTATTATAATAACTCTATTTTGTTTTTGTAAAATCATCTTTAAATTCTTTAGCATATTATTTCAACATTCTATATGATATTTTATTCAAATGTTTTACATCTATATGAATATATATTATTCATAGTGAAACTAGCTTGATCCCATATACATATCGAATTTCTTTTTTTTCATTTTGTTGTTTTTTTTATTACTTATATATATGTTTTTAAATCTATTGTGTATATAACTTATCTTTTAAAATTATACGTTGTCGTATACCTTTGCATGCCTTTTTATATATTCCATTTGTTATTTGAACTTATCTTTATTCGTACATATTGTCAATTGTAAATAAATGTATTTTTCCCAAATCATTTTGCATATTATTTGATTCAAGTGCCTTCATTTTGTAGCATCTATTTTAAAATTATTTATATATTCTTAGTTTTTACAAATTATCTTGAATTCTAAGATGTGTTGTTTGCTCATCAATGCAACATTCCTTAATTAGAAGTTTTTTTTTGTATCATATTAATTTTATGTTGTTTGATATCTCATGGGTTAATTTTTTTTTATATATTATTTCATGTGTATTATGTCAATTATTCTCTATGCAAGCTTGAACATCGAGTTATAATTTTTAGATTAATCATAGTTAATTGTTTTGTCAGTTGATTGAATAAAGTATATTATTTTCATTCATCCATTATTGTATTTTATGCATACATATATTATCCCATGCTCTTTTTGGTTTACAAAATGTTGTTTCATAAGGCCCAACCTTTTTTAATTAATTATTCCATCTTGCTTGAAGTAAAATTAATACGTTTTGAGCTAGTTTTATAATTATTCATTTTGAAAATTCACTAAAACAAAGGCGATACTCGATGTTTGGCAATTCGGGAATCGTGCCCTATCGTGCTGGGTTGCGATTTCCTGTTTGTTCAAAACAATCGAATATTCCTATGGAATTTCACTCATGTCTTTAAAAATTATTTAAAACGAAGGTGATGTTCGATATTTGGCAATTCGCGGAATCGTGCCCTAACGTGCTGGGTTGCAATTTCTCGTTTGCTCAAAATAATCTAATATTCATTTAGAATTTCATTCATGTTTTCTAAAAACTCTTTAAAACGAAGGAAATGTTCGATGTTTGACAATTCGGGGAGTCGTGCCCTATCGTGCTGGATTGCAATTTCTCGTTTGTTCAAAATAATCGAATATCCCTTTAGAATTTTGCTCATGTCTTTAAAAACTCTTTAAAGCGAAGGCAATATTCGATGTTTGGAAATTCGGGGAATAGTGCCCTATCGTGCTGGGTTTCGATTTCCCGTTTGTTCAAAATAATCAAATATTCCTTTGAAATTTCACTCGTGTTTTCTAAGGCGAGGCAATGTTCAATGTTTGAAAATTCGAGGAATCGTGCCCTACTCTGCTGGGTTTCGATTTTTTGTTGGACTAAATAATTGGGCATCCTTTTGTAATTTTCCAATTATAAACTTTTGGAAGTCGAAATTTATTGTGTTTTCGAGGGTATAAAGGATCGTGTCCTATCGTGCTGGATGTGATGCTATATTCCTCTGAAACAAGAAGATTTTGACGACCAACTTGGGTTATTCAAATGTTATTAAAAGGAACCACATTTCAAAAACATTTTTAAATTTTAGACATAAGGACAGAATATAATCGATTTGGTACCAATTTTGGGCATAATAAGGGTGCTAATCCTTCCTCATACGTAACCGACTCCCGAACCTGTTTTCTCATATTTTCGTAAGACCAAAATCGTTATTTTAGCAAAAAGAAATATTTTACTAAAATAACCAAATTTCTAGGTGATCCGATCACACCTAGACAAAAAAGGATTGGTGGCGACTCCATTTCTGTTTTTCAAAAAGTCGATTCCCCGTTTTTCATTAAATTTAAAATTTTGAAAGATGGTTTCGACAGTGGTCGGGCAAGACATGGCAGTCGTGAAAAACCTTTTCCAGTGGAGTTGCAAGTTCCTAAGTAATAGTGAGCTTTGGAGCTCTTCATAACTGCGATAGAATCAGTAACTTTTTAGGAAATATAAAGTAGCAGGATTACTCGTAAATAAGTGGCCAAAAACATAAATTGTTTAATATAAATTGTAAAACCTAAAAATGAAATAGTATTAAAGGGAAATAAAATAAAAAGTACTTTAAAAGATAAATAAACATAAAAGTAATAAACATAGAAGTAATAAATAAAGAATCTTCAAAAATCTTCATCGCCAGATGGTTCATGAGGTGGGGGTGGCGATGAGATGTGAAGGTGCTGACAAATCTGATGTAAAGTCGCATCAATGTGATCAAAGCGTTGAAAAAATTACTGCTCGAATCGAGTGAGACGCTCAGATATGTCAGAAAGTGAAGCCGCCGCATGAACTGGACGATGAATAGGTGGTGGCTGAGAGGCTAGATCCTCATGAGGTGGAGGGACATCATCACTAATGTCCTCTAGGTCCTCCTGCTCGGCTGATTGGACTAGGCGGTACTGAGGAGGATCAAATCCACGTTGTCGCTTTACCATCCTCATATGTAGCATACTCGAGATGCCTTATGGGAACATCTGACCAATAAGAGTAAGGGAGGATGCTTATGCCACCGTGTTGAGGAGATCTAAGTACCGCGCTAGGCGAGTTACATAAGGGCAAATGGAAATAACTCCCTTCTTATATAGCTCTGTCTAATGGAGAATGGCGAGGACGATGAAATAAGTGAGGTCGAAGACGTGCCCATGCACCATGCTCTATAAAAAGTAGGCGTCGTTAGTATTGATGATGCCGATACTCTTTTGTTGCCCTATTAGGGTGTGGGATAGGATGGCGTGTAAGTATCGCAGGGATGGGGCGAGAGCCGATGCCTTGGAGCGGCTGGGGTCATAAGTGGCCGAGGCAAGGACTAGGGCCTTCCAACAATTTGAAGGAGAGTAGTGGATGTGGCGATGGAGGCTTTTGAAGTTGTCGTCATCCATGAACTCCTCCGTATATAGTCCCAGTGTGACTCCGAACTCAGGTACGCTCAACTGGCGAACTAAACTATCGAGATGGAATTGGACCATTTTAGGATCATCGAACTCTGTCATAACAGCTTGAAGGTGGAAGGTCGAACAGAGTTCGAGTGTGAGCTCGACCTCGATGATCTCAAAGAAGAGCCCCCACGGGTCAGTATTCAGGAGAGCCCGGACTGCGTCAGCCAGTTGGATCTACTCCAGTAAGGCTCAATCAATGCAACGGCCCACACCTAAGGGTTGGGCCCGTAGTATTTGGAAAAGTTCCTCCTGTGTTTTCGGTGGAAATTGGAGAAATGGGTGTTTGATCTCGACAGTGGGACTCGAAGAGGATGCTGCTCCTTTTTATTTCTTTGAGGCAGGGATAACAGTCTTCTTGCCTTTTGGGTTCGTCATTGTATCTACAATGAAAAGACGAAGTTCTAAAAATAATTCCCAAGAAAAGCATGGAAAAAGTATGCAAGCATATTAAAATTAAATAGAAAACTTCATAAGGGTTACTGGCTAAAGGGGAAATGTACTGAAAAATAACCAAATCCTAATAGATAGACATATCAAATCATTATTAGAATTAGGAATTCGGGAATAATGCTAACAAAATACCTAGTGAATAAATGCATATGGGAATGTTAATATGGAATATGGTATGAAATCCATGGAAACACAAGATTGAATGAATATATCATAATGCTTCAACTAAAATGGAAAATTTTTAAATAAGAAAAAAGAGCATAAGCATGATTATCATTAGAATCAGTCAAATAAAACACGAAATAACAAGATAATAGAGAGAAAAGAATAGACAAATGCAATAGTGTAGAGGGAGAATGTTGGTCGTCCGAGGAGTAAGTGATGTGGGTCGGTTACGAGCGTGGGCAGTGAGGCCGTGTGGTGCAAAAAGGTGAGAAGAGGGGAGAGGGGAGAGAGAGGGAGGAGAAAAATGGAAGAATAAAGGTGAGTTAGGGGTGGCCGGTTGGTGGGGGGAGGAATTTTAGCAGCTAAGGTTAGGGTTTTGGGGGAAGGGGATGATGAATAGTGAGGGGTTTATATAGATATTGGGGCACACAACCATGGGGCACGCTCGTGTACCGTTATTTCAGCATGTGTGTTTCGTGATTTTCAAATTTAGGTGTGTCTGAAATTCACCCCACACCCGTGTTCGTTGGGCGTATTGGTGCACACGGCCGTGTCGCACGACCGTGTCCTGCTTCGTTCGCTTCTCTCACACCCGTGTATGTATGCGCACGCCTGTGTTATTTTGACAGTCTTGAGCACGGGTGGTGGGCACGGGCGTGTCGCACGCCCGTGTTAATTTCTCAGTTCTCACCATGATTTTTAGACACGGGCGTGTCGTACGCCCGTGTTATTTTGACAGTTTTTCCCACGGTCATGTCGCACGATCGTGGCAATGTATCCAATCCTGTGTTGGGGAAAAATTTTACTCTAGTTTCACATGGCCGTGTCGCCTCCTGTGGTGTGAGAACGGCCTAAGGCACACCCATGTGCCTGGCCGTGTGGATTTGGAAAACCTGTGTTCAATGACTCAGTTAGTGGTTTATATGTTAATAACTAAAATTTAAAGAAATCAATCATCGTTAATGCTCAGGTTGCCTCCCAAGAAGCGCTTATGTAGAGTCTAAGCTCGACTTACCTCTCTGTTATGCGGTCATAGTGGTGCGAGGAGTTTACACTCCTCATTCTTGCTATTAATTTCATCAAAATAAGGTTTTAGATAGGTACTATTTACCTTAAAAGTGTCAAATTTGGGATGAATTACCTTGACTATACCGGATGGGAAAATGCTAAGTATCGTAAGAGGGATTGCTCCATTAGGTTCAGAAGTGGCAATACGAGGGTCTGTTGCATCTAATAATACTTTATCTCCAAACTTAAGTTGATTTGGTGAAACATTGAGTCTGTCATGGCGTGGTTTATCATGTGTTCTCAATTTTTGTGTCCACTATTCATCTAGTTCCTCGATTTGTAGCCTTTTTTTTTCATGGATGGGTCTTTTGTTGTTACTTGAACATGGCTCATGTATGCTTTTCGAACGTGTTTCCTACAAAGAATGTTGTACCACATGATCAGTATTTGTAGAATTTCGAGCTTGAAGAGTAATTGTTTTATTCCCCACACGAAGTGTGAGTTCACCGGTACCAACATCAATAATAGTTATAGCAGTTGCTAAAAAGGGTCGTCCTAAAATCAAAGGTACGTTACTATCCTCTTCCATGTCTAGAACAACAAAATCAATTGGGAATATAAATTTATTAATTTTGACAAGTACATCTTCAATGATACCCCTAGGAAATCTAATGGTTTTATCGGCTAACTGAATGCTCGTCCTAGTTTGTTTGGGTTTCCCAAGACCTAGTTGTTTAAACATTTTATAGGGCATGACATTAATACTCGCCCCTAAATCAGCCAATGCATTATTAACATCTAAGCTACCAATTAAACAAGGAATCGTAAAACTCTCTGGATCTTTCAATTTGGTGGCCAGCTTGTTCTGTAGAATGGCTGAGCAAACTACATTCAACTCCACATACTACGCCTCATCCAACTTCCACTTATTTATTAAAAACTCCTTTAAAAATTTAACTGCATTTGGCATTTGTGAAAAAGCTTCAATAAATGGTAAGTTAATATGTAATTTCTTTAATAATTTAAAGAATTTACGAAATTATTCATCCGTGTGGTCTTTCCTTGTCGCATTAGGGTGTGGCACATAAGGTTTGTACTCTTTACTTACCGGTCTCCACTCACTGTGGTCTACCTTACCTTTATCTTTACTTACCACAATTTTTTGCCTCGGTTCTGGTTTAGGTTCAACTAATATTTCTTCATCTTGAATGGTAATCGCATTGAGCTGTTCCCTTGGGTTAGATTCAGTGTTACTCGGCAGGCTACCTTGTGGTCGTTCAGAAATTAATTTAGTGAGCTGTCCTATCTGAGTTTCGAGCCCATGGATCGACGCTTGTTGATTCTTAAGTGCTGTTTCGGTATTCTAAAAATGAGTTTCTGACACCGAGATAAACTTCGTTAGCATCTCCTCAAGGTTCAGCTTCTTTTCTTGCTGGTAAGGTTGTTGTTGAAAACCTGGAGGATGTTGTGGTTTTTAATTTCCTTGACCACTCCATGAAAAATTGGGATGGTTCCTCCAACCTGCATTATAAGTGTTACTGTATGGGTTATTTTGAGGTCTAAAATTATTGTTACCTATATATTGGACTTGTTCCTCCTCGGTGTTAGGGTTGAAGGTTTGATATTCTGTCTGAACTCCTCCTCCATTTGAATCGCACCTCATAACTGGATGTACCTGAGTAGAACCACACAAACCGCCAATCTTTTTATTTAAAAGTTTTACCTGGTTAGACAACATAGTAACCGCATTGAGGTTGAAAACACCTGCTACTTTTGTCAACTTTGTTCTCATAACTTGCCACTGATAGTTATTCAATGACATCTCTTTAATGAATTCGTAAGCCTCTTCAGGTGTTTTGTTATTCAAAGTTCCACTGGCAGCTGGGTCGATAAGTTACCTTGTTGAGGGGTTCACACCGTTGTAAAACGTCTGAACTTGCAGCCATAGAGGCAATCCATGGTGAGGGCATATTCTCAATAGATCATTGTGTCTCTCCCATGCATCATAGAGTGTTTCTAGTTCCATCTGCACAAAAGAAGAGATATCATTCCTTAACTTAGCCGTTTTAGCCGGTGAAAAATATTTAAGTAAAAATTTTTCGGTCATTTGTTCCCAAGTAGTGATTGACCCTCGTGATAATGAGTTCAAGCACTGTTTAGTCTTATTCCTTAATGAAAAGGGAAATAACCGAAGACGAATGGCATCATCAGAAACGCCAATGATTTTAAACGTGTCGCAGAATTTCAGAAAATTCGCTAAGTGAGTGTTTGGATCATCATCCTGCAAACCATCAAACTAAACAAACTGTTGTATCATTTGAACTGTGTTAGGTTTCAGTTCAAAATTATTTGCAACAATAGCAGACCTAACTATACTCGACTCAGTTCCTGTTAGGTTAGGTTTAGCATAATCATACATAGTGCGTGGAGTAGGATTTTAATTTACTGGATCAGTAGCAATCGCAGGAGGTAGCGGATTTTCTTGATTTTTAGCCATCTCCTTGGTTGTGGTTAGAATATCGTCTTCTTTCTCTTCCTTTATGTCTCTTAGGCTTTGCCTTATTTCTCTTTGGTTTCTACAAGCTGTGTGTTTGATCTCACTATCAAAAAGTAATGGTCCTGACGGGTTTCTTCTAGTCATAAACTATAAAAACCTGCCAGAAGTAAATAAAAGAAAATTTAGTAATATAAACAAAAATAAAATTTAAATTTAAATTGCAATAAAATAAATGGCTAAAGTAATAAAAATTGAGTGTTCCTAATATCTTAGTTCCCCGGCAATGGCGCCAAAAACTTGATGTGAACAAATCGCGATAAGTTTTATATTAATGAATGATCGTACTTGAAAACTAACTATTATTACGATAAAGGCAAGCGCACCTATCGAACAGTAGTATAGTTTATAGCAATACCGGAATGTCGAACCCACAGGAACTAAAAGTACTAGTATTAACTTTCTTTTTATTATCTAGCCTAAAATAAAGGGGTTGTCTTATCTAAACTAATTAACTAAACTAAGAATGCACAGGAAGTAAGTTGAGGAAATACTTTGGGAAAACTGATTGACTTAGACAATACCCAAGGAAAAATCCACCTAGACTTCACTTGTTATTTAACTCTAAACTAGACGATTTACTCACTTGACTTGATCCGTAGAAATCCCTAATTTGTATTATTATCTCTCTCGAGACTAACAATGTCTAACCCTAGGTTGATTAATTGAAATCTTTTTCTAATTAAAACCCCTAGTGTTGCATTAATTTGATCTATAGATTCCCTTATTAGGTTTCACCCTAATCCGGCAAAATTATGTCGCCCTATGTCTAAGGGTGCAATCAACTCCACCTAAATATGCTAGATCTACTCTTAGACATGGACTTTTGCTCCTATGAATAAGCACATCAATACTTGAATTAATATCCTGAAATATTAAAGTAAGAATTAAGAACACATAATTAAGAACAAATCAAATATTTATCATATAATTTAGAAACTATTAACAAGATCTGTCTTAGGTTTCATTCCTCTTAGGTATTTAGGGGATTTAGTTTAATTTGTAAAAGATAACATCTCAAAATAATAATAACAAAACATAAAGAAAACCCAAAAACTCCTGAGGGAAATTGAAGGGAGATCTTCAGTCTTGAAGGAGAATCCAACTTCTGAGATGGATCAATCGGCTTTCATTGAGTAATTCCTTGCCTCCTACTCCGTGTGTCCCTTAATTGCTTCCTCTGGGGTGTTAATATAGACTTTAGAATGCCTAAGAACCCTCCAAAGTGGCCTTTTTCCGAATAGAACTAAACTTGGGCTCGATAGGGACACGCCCGTGTGCGATTGCTTCAAACCGTGTTAAAAGTTGTTGAATAGACACAGGAGTGTGGTCTACCCGTGTGAAGAAGTCTAGGCCGTGTTAGAGTCTGCCAAAACTACACGGGCGTGTGGTCTACCTGTGTATGGAAGTCCAGGCCGTGTTGATTTCTCACGTTGACCCATTTTCTCCGTTTTTAGCCCGTTTCTCGCTCTTTTTACTTTCCTGTGCTCACCTAAGTATAAAATATGAAATTAAAGGATTAGGAGCATCGAATTCACCAAATCTAAGGATAATTCATTAAAAATGTGCTAAGCATGAGATAAAAATATGTATAAATTATGATTTATCAAAGCATAAACAGATAAGAATACACTTAAGCAAAAGAAAGACAATGAGCACACAAGTGTATACAAGAGAATTATGAAAGTATTGAATACAAGTCTATACAATCTTAAATATTGTTTGTTGTTGTTGTAGGAACTTTAGAAGGTAATATTTATACTCCCTAATTGATTTCCAACCATTGAGGTTGTTGTGGTAGTTAATAGAGCCATTGGGGATGTGAAAACTAGAGTACTTAATACACCTGTAGTACTGAGTATCGATACTAGATAAAAATGTATCGATATTTTTTGTAATAAATGCTAAATTTAGTGACTATTGGAGATTAACTATCAATTCCAATACAATTTTATCGATACTTTATGAAATTGTATCAATACAGTATCGATACTTTGTAGGTTCTGAGAAAAACATAATGCCATTTTGATATCAATTTTCCAATTGAATAGAATGTCGTCGGAGATATTTTAATTTTATGAATTTTTAATTATTTATTTAATTTAAACTGGATTGATCAATTAAATCGATCGAATTTGAATATCGATAACTTGATCGATTCAATTACAAATTAGATTCAATGCAAACGTAGTCAACTATTATAATTAAATAAAATGCGTAGGTTTTGAAATAAAACAAACTAAATATAATTTAAAAGAATAAATATATATCCTTAAATCCATACAAATATGTTTGACTAAGAAAATCAAATTGGAGCTAAAATTATTAATGTGGTTGGGTTGAATAATAAAAAATATAAAATTTTTAAAGAAAACAACGTTGTCAATAAAAAGCTAATTTAATTTAACATTAAATTTAATCAAATTCATATTTAAAAAAAATAGAAAAATAGAAAAGACAAGGTTGCAAAGGGCAATAGAAATTGGGTAAGGAAGCAACTGAAAAAACTGTCAGAAGTGATTTTGGTTTATTAAAAAACATGGGGCCTTTTAGTGGTTAGAAGGAAAAACCAGACACTGCAAAACCATAATAATAAAGGAGGCATACAATGTTTATTTGGCATGTCAATGATTCATCACTGCCCCACAAATCATGCCCACTCAACCCTACCATCAACTTATAAAATATTGTTTAATTTCATGATTTTATTAATAAAAAATTAAAAAGTAATTTTAGACCAAATCTAAGATTCATAACTTTTCTTTAACAAAAATCGAGAATTGGAAATGAATTCGGATTAATCTAAGTTTATTTTTTTATTTAATTTTTAATTAGTTTTAATTTTGGTATTATAAAATAGTCTTTATTTTTAAATTAATGAAAAAAAATTCTACAAAACTATATTATTTTAAAATTTTAAAAATTAAGAAAGTAACATATGATATTTGCAATTTTGATTTAATTTTTTCAAGAAATAAAAATATTATATAAAATGGAATCATCAAATTCCCAAAATCACCTTCTCTATTTCTTTCAAGATTAGTGGCATCGAGATGATCGTATTTAATACATTAATAAAATAGTGTATTGGAAATAAGGCAAAGGCTATTTTTTTCCCCAATAAGATAACCCCAAAGATTGAATAAATAACTTAGGTTGGTTTTAATGAAATCCAATCATACAACAAAATCCACCTTTAAAAATCCTAACATAGATTATACCTATCTAAGGTTAATGATTAGCCTATTGGATTCTTTTTCTTACTTTTGATTATCATTAGCTTGCTCAACTTTTAAATAAATTTAAGTTAAAAGCAAAAATAAAAGCTTTATCTTCGATTGAATTTTAATTCAATTGGTATTAATATTTTTATTAATGTAAGAGAATACCAATTCGAATACGCTAAAATACATTATTCTTCTATTTATAAAATGAAAAAAATTATTAAATAATTTTAAACATTGTATCAAACATAACAAATATAATCAGAACTTCTAATGAAATTGTTCAAAAATATAATATATATTGCTAACAATTTCTCGAAAAATAACCCACTAATTCCATTCCTTTCTCTACAACCTTTCAAGCTCCCAAATTATTTGAATTTTGCTATTCAATTTTAATTTAAAATAACTTGAAGATAAAATTTAATAAAAATATTTCTATTTTAATATTTAACAATAATAAAGTTAATTATTATAATATTAAAATTCAATAAAAATGACTATTATAAAAATAAACTTATCTTTTCTTTTATGATAGATGTATTTTTATAGTTAAATAAACTCCAAAACCTATAAATTTTACTGATGAAATTCCTCCATTCTAATTAAAATAAAATTATTTACATAAATTTGCATTTTAATGCCTACGTGAATTTGATAAAAATGATTTATTAAACAAAAATAAAATAACATTTTTTTAAAAGTACAACAAAATAATATTTTTATAAAAAAAATAAAGTGATTGTATACATAAGAAAGAAAACAACTTACCTACTAAAACAATGCACATAATTCAAATTTATTCAATTAAGATAATTTGTTTAAAGGGATTCAATCAAACAATATATTATTCACGATTAAGGTTTAATTTAATTTTCAAATACAAATAAAATGAACAAGACAAAGACTTGATATTTAAATTAAATTTTTATTTAATTTAAAAATAAAAGTAATTAATTATTAAAATAAAAAAATCAAACCACGTAATGGGTGATATTACTAGTTATTTGATTATATATATAAAGGCAAGAGAGATGGCCTTAAAAGGAACTGAATAATGTGCAAAATCACAATACTATATGGTTATGCTTTAAACATGTTCTTTCTGCAGTTTCAACTTTGTGAATGTTTCGGTACCCAAAAAGAAAGCACCCAATTACATCAACAAGTTCAAAGTTTTAACCAAAATAATTAAAAACATATCCAGCACCAGACCACATCAAAAGGCACCAAATGAGCCCTAAAAATCAACATTGTTAATAATAATAATAATAATAATAATAATAATAATAAAACCTTCTTACTTTCCAAGAAAACATACTATTCATATGATATACAAAACCGGAAATAGGATGGCAAAATATTTAACAAGAATTTTCAAATAAACATTTTTCTCCCTAGTAATTACTTTTTCTCTACTTCAAATTCTCTACTTGTAGGACTAAGTAATTCCCATTTATTAGAGTTATATTCTTAAGTAATATTTTGTCCACTCTCTTGCTGATTTCAACAAGCTAATAGCTCACTTAGTAATCACATTCACTATCTCAAATCAAATTCAGCCTATTGAATAAATCTATCCTCACTTAGTAATAGTTATATTTTCTGCACTTTCATCTTGCTTCTTATCATATGCATGTTGCAAAAATTTCTGTTCAGTAAGATGAGAAAACCTTGTAAACCATTAAAACAAGATGTTGCATGAAGACAGAAAGGAAGACTAAAAGGAACAAGTGCGGTGATGAAGGCTGTACGTTCCCAAGACCAGTTAAATCATGATGCTCGTACCAATCGTACAGAATTTCTTGAGAGCCAAACCTTCATCTCTGGGACAACTTTATAACCTCTTCGAGTGAAGTTAAAAGGGCTGGGAATTTATTAGGAAAGCACTAATATGAAAGTAACACCAATCATGAGTAGTGAGAGAGACGGAGATTATTGAAAGTAATTTTGGGGGGGGGGATGGAAGTCAAGTAGAAGTTACAACCTAAGTAATAGTTTGGTCATAGGTAGGCCTGCTCACAAGTCGAGCCTAGACAGGATACTAACATCTTTCACGTTTGGCTAGGCCCCTGACCCAGCACAAAATATGGGCAATATCATTCGACTAGAACCAACCCTAATTACCAAAAGCGAGCCATTCTTGGCCCAACACAACACAACCCACCCAATTTCTTTTTCTAATTTTATTTAACTGGCAGTCAAGCTTTACTTTGTTTACTTATTGTTCCAGGTTATTATAATCCTTATCAATAATGGCATTTTTACGTGTGGTATCCATCACTGACAAAAGGACATCATTTTACTAAATCTTCACTTGCCTATAGGTAATGACCTCGCTCTGATATTTTAGGCAGAAACATTGTCATAGTCTACCAACTTCCTAAGTAGGAATTTAAGCCTTTGTTTAGATCAGGATTTTTTTATTTTCTTGTTGGAAAAAAAACTAGAAGCAACTATTGGGGCCTGGGGGTAAGGCAAGACAGAACTTGAGTTCTAGTTCTCTAAAGGTGCTAGGAGCCTCGTACCATTTAAAACAACAAATAGAGCAGACATTTTCACACAATGCAAATCCAACGCCTGATTCGTCTACTCCATACCTTAGCATTACTCAAGTTTTATACAGGAAGTTCCAGGCTCACTATCAAATTCTTAGTGACAAGAAGAGCAAACAAAATGCAATGACAGGAAGTATTGGCAAATGAAAATTCCGTCAATTTACAAGGATGGGAATAATTAAGATGTGGTAGTGATGTGAAGGGCGCACTAACCTTCATTTAGAGCAAACCAAATGCAATGGCAAGCAGCATTGGCAAATGAATAATTATGATGTAGTAGTGATATGAAGGGGGCTCTAACCTTCATTCAGAACAAAAATATATCACAAATATCTTTGGATCGATATGGAACAGTGATGGCAGATTGATGCTCTGCAGCTGCATGAATCCCTCCCTGCTCGTTGCACCACATATTAAATCTTAAGTACTCAAAACTCATATCGATATGGTTGACCCAACCCAAAATACATTCAGCCATTGCCCAAACGAAACAGAGTGCCACCCTGTGGTGGAGCCGCTGGAAATTCTGATGACTATTTGACGGGCAAATGTTTCCTATCAAGCAAATTATACGCCTCCAAAGAACGGAACTTACCAGAATAATTATAAATGACAGTATACAGGACATCGTCCACGATTGTCGCTGTGTCAGACCAGTAACAAAATTTTTGTTCGAGGCAAACCTATGATTTACGATCATAGTGATTAGCGTAAAGAGTATCACTGGCATGGCAGTGCACCAAAATCCGAGATCGGGAAGAATCTAGAACAGGAACACATATATCGATAGCTTCCGGAGGGGGCGACAATGGTTCCCAAAAATCCCCACTTATATCGTAAACCTCGCCAAAAGATTCAGAAACCAAATATTGGAAGACGTAAATCTTTCATTCAGCAGCAAGAACCAGGGGAAAAACCCGAGGGAACAACATAGAAGTAGTTTTTCTCCACCCACGTTCAAGGTCCTTCAAATCTAATTGGAAAACATCGTTTACTCCATCATAACCACGAAAATTAGCATCATTTTCGCGCATTCCCCCAATAACGTAAACGTGATTGCCACAGGAAACGGCAGTGGAACATGAAGGAGCATCAGGTGGCATCGCCTTAATAAAGACTTTATTGCTTTCCAGATCAATAAAGTGCAAACCGTGCGTTATTTTACCACCGATATCCGGCCATTTCTGGACGAGGGCCCTGACCAGTTCATCTGGCTCTCTCCCATCAAAGTAACTGGAGGAATCACTAGTATCGCCGCTCATGGTTCCCCCTCAGCTTCGCCTTTCCAGATCCAAAATCGCTTTTAGTTTTGGGTTTCTAACTTCGGGTTATTTCTTTTTTCTTTTTTCTTTTTTTAATTTGGTTTGGGTTTAATAGTCATTGAGAAAAAAAGATTTATAGTTAAATAAATTTGATGACAAGTTATTCAATTATCTGTTTCAAGAAGTAAAAGGTTGATAACTTTTTTTTAAAAAAATTGTAATTTGCTTGTTTTAGTTGTTAATTTCCAAACTAAAGATATTCTCAATATGTGACTGTTTGTAATTTAAAATTATTTATTAATTATGATTATTTTTAATGAATATAAAATATTATTATTTTGTATCAAATGTTAGAGATTTGTTGAAATTTGATCAACCATTGGATTAATTGAATCGGGAGTTAATAGGTATATTAATTTGAATGAAACAAAAAATCGGTTCGCATGTTTTGAATAAGTTGAATCGGATTAAATTGATGATTAATTTCTTTATTATTTACTTAATATGATGATTTAGAGTATTAAAAAAGATGTGGAAATGGGAAGCTTAAAGTTTTGGGTTTTTTGTTTAGTGAGTAAATAAAAATGTTGACTTTTTAAGCTTATAGCTTTGTGTGTGTGTGTATATATATATATAAATTTGCATATGCTTTCTGTGATAATTATATTTGTAGGTGTTGGGCTAGCTTCCAAAATCTAACATTATTTTTTATACGAGTTTCCTTTTCTGACTTTCATTGCACTTTGTCTCTATTCACATGGTTTCCTTCAATTAGTTAGATGCGTTGAAGTTGGACTCCCGGCTTTGATAGCAGTGATATCCCAATCTCAAAATTTTGACAGCAGCTGGTGCTTATGATAATAGTGTTTAAAAAACTGAGTTCACTTGTTGTCCTGATCGTTCTAGCCTCATTAGTGTTGCATCTTGTCCTTCGGGAAAGCTAGTTCAAATCGAGCACCCTTGTCGGCAATCGAATCGGGTCAAACATCTCTTAGAATCAAAGCTGCTAATGGGTTAGTAATTGCTACTGAGAAGAAATTGCCTTCGATCTTGGTTTAGTTGTTAAAAAAATAGTGTCTGACACCAACTGTTGAAGTTATTTACAATGTTGGGCAGGTTTTAGCATTTTGGATCAAGTTAACATAAGGTCTTTCTAAACTCGAACAAAACTTCAGGAAGCAAAGTAAGGCATTGATTGGTTCTCTTTCCATTTAACAATCAATCCATTAAAGCTATTTTAATTCGCTCAAATAACATTCAGGTCGCCTACTTGAGAAGGCCACAATTACAGAGACCATAACAATAATGAGAAGGGAAAGGGAGTCTCAGTCTCAAAGTCCTATGTCCAATACGTTAAAGGACCTTTTCTGATATCAACCATGACATCTTCCAAAAGAACCAACAGTTGCTCCAAAAAGCACCGTTGTCTCTAAAATGAAAAGACACTAAGTTCGGACATCGGATTGAATAGGGAGCAGCAAAATGATTTGGTGAAGGATGTTATCATGTAAATGACTAATGAAATCATTCGAGTCCATACTATTATTAATTTTCGGGATATTGACATGTTTGTACGATTTCTCTTGATTATTATGCATGCACTTGCATATCTTGATATAGGATAAGATATAAATAGCCTTTAAAGTTGGATTTTGCGAGTATAACTATGGGTTTCGAACTACTGTCGAATCTGCACTTGTTGAGATAGTCATATTTATGTTGGTATCACTTCATGCAAATATGTTTTCCTCCTGCGAGTTTGATTATCTATCACGATACCTTGGATTGGAACAAATGGTGTTATTGTACGTGAGCAACAGGAAAAAGCTATTTGGAAAACTGCACAATAAGGAGCATCCTTGGATTTTTTGCGCCACACCTCTTTAGTGATGGCGTTTTCCAAGTACAATTCATTGAAAATCAGACATTTAGTAAACTTGTAGATTTCCTAAACATTGCACCAGAAGATTTCGATATGAATAAGCATTCATCTGTTGACGATGAGGTTTTTTATGAGATAGATCGCCAAAAGACATGGAATATCCATTTGAATTATTCGTCTTTTCTGTAATCCCATAAAAGTTTTGATACTATGAGTTTGCAGTTGGTGTGGATCTTTTAGAACATGGTCCCAAATATGATCTGATATCGATGTTATGTGCTACAGTTTGGTTCTCTTCGCCTTCCTAAGGGACATTAGTTTACTATTCATGGAGTATCTTGATGCTTTATTCTTGCATGCTCTATGTGTGAGTATAGATCTGACTTATATCTTTTGGGTTGTCAAGTTGATTTACTATCATGATTTTTGGTTTCTTATGGTTCGCTTGATTTAATATCACGAACTTTGGCTTTCTGACAACTTATGGACCTACACTCCTAACTGATTATTAAGGTTAGCAGAGTTAAGCTCGTAACCTCCGATCTTTTGAGTTAACAGAGTTAATCTCGTAACCTCCGATTTAATTTATAAACAAATTCTATCTTACAAGAAATACAGTTCGCAATATTCTGCAATATAATTCTTGACTCCTGTATCACACTATCAAACAACAAAACTCACTCGATAAAGCTTCAAGTTAAAACCTGTATGATTAACACAAATTTGCCGCAAGGCATTTGCCATGGTGGATCACTTGAATACATCACAACAGATGACAACCAGCTTACTAGGTTAATCCCTCAACGGTTGAAAATTTGCACCAGCTTGAAGAGAGCCCACCTTGAAAAAACTGACTTAGAGGGAATATATCTAAATATTTAAGTGTTTACCCGAACCTAAAATTCATTGACTTGACAATGAATTTCAAGGTGTAGTGTCTTCCCATTGTAGGTTGTGCAAAAGTTGACATCTTTGGTTTATCTTGGTTTGAATGGGAACAAACTATCTGGTAATGTACCCTTGGAACTAGGACTTATGTCCAAGCTTTCGTATCTAGACTTGTATGCAAACCAATTGAGCAAGTCCATCCCTAAAACTTTCAGGTTAAAATAATCAGCAAAATATCTCTACTAGTACTTGTATTTTATGAAAGCTGCGGATTCAGGCCCAATACTGTAAATTGGGTTGGGTTTATAAATTATACTAAATTAGGTTTATTTTGGGTAGGACTTAGGAGTGTTGGGGTGAGCCGTTGGTTAGGGATTAGGTGGGCAGTACGCTAAGCCTAATACATGTAATATATGATATTAGTTATTAAGTTCGATTAATCTGTTTAATTACTTGCTTTCGAGCTAAATTAACCAATAATTAAACTTTTTAAAAATTATTAACTAACTTCTAATCGAATTAAATTAGTAAACTGACCGATTAATTTTAACCGAAATTTAAACACCCTTAAATCTGTTACTCTAATATGATGATCTTTAAATTATTTTTTTTATAAATGTATTTGTTTTAATAGAATATATATTTAAAATGGTATAAAAAAGTATGAATTTGTCAAATTCATATATACCTGATGAACCCAAATCAACTGGTTAGTAGGAATCCAACAAATTCTTATTTTTAAGAAATAATCACTCAATCTATATATATATATATATTATATTTTGTATATATATGTTATCACTCAATCTGTATTTTTTTTAAAATTCAAATCCAAAATTTAAAACTAAATTCCCAAATCCTACATAAATTGAATAGTAAAATACTTCTAAATATTTCATGATTATTTCTAAATCCATCGATTTGTTAAATGCTTATTTAGTAGAAAATTAAAATTTCTTAAATTATTTTGGGCTAATATGCAAAATTAAGTGAAATTTAAAATTTACCACTATACATCACTTTCACCAATATTTTAAAATTTTAAAATTTTTTATAGGGCCATAACAATTTTCTATTTTAGAGGTTTGGCCCCCCGTCAATCCCCAGGATTCGCTTCTGACTACAAAAGTTTAATTTAATTTTCAAATACATTTATTTAATTTAAAAAATAAAAATTCAAACCACTTAATGGGTGTTATTTGAAGGGCAAGAGAGATGGCCTTAAGAGAAATGAATAAAGTGCAAAATCACAATACTATATTGTTTTAACTTTGTCAATATTTCGATATCCAAAAAGAAAGCACCCAATTACATGAGCAACTTCAAAGTTCTAACCAAAATAATTGACCGCGTCTTCAAAGTCTCTCTTCACCATCAACATGGGTCTTGACTCAACTCCATGCACCAACACGTTCCAGCTGAGGCCTAAAAGGAAGAGAAAAAATATCTGAGATTAAGAATATAATTTTATATCATTGCAGCGAAAATTGAAGGCTTAAGGGACAAAAACCAAAAATTGAACCCCTAGACGTTAGAATTATAATAAATTAAGCCATTTTATCATTACAGTTATCCATCAAAGTTACAAAGTCAAAAGTGCCATTTTTTTTGCTGGTTGTTTTCACCACATGGCAAAAACTAGTATTTAATGTATAAAACATTAAAAAAATCAACAAACATTTAAAAAAAGTTATAGAAAATCGTATACACACATATCCATCAGCAGACCACATCAACAGGCCCGAAATGAGCCATAAAAATCAACATTGTTAATAATAATAAAAGCTTCCATGACCTTTTACAACAATGAAAAGTAAGTAAGATTATTATTATTATTATAGCTCACAACTACCAACAAAACAAACACATCGGAGAAACGATCTCCATAATCTATTAATGGTTTTTCAGATATACATCTGCAGTCTGCAGCATTCTATCTTCATATGTAATTCATTCCATTTTCATTTTTGACTTCTTACGTGTTGGAGCTTCATCAGTCAAGCACGCAAGAACAAAATCAAAGAAATGAGGAAAAAATAATACAGATATAATTATCACTCCCAAACCTTTTTACTTTCCAAGAAAGCATACGATTCATATGATATACAAAACCGGAAATAGGATGGCAAAATATTTAACAAGAATTTCCAAATAAACATTTTTGTCCCCTACTAATTACTTTTTCTCTACTTCAAATTCTCTACTTATAGGACTAAGTAATTCCCATTTATTAGAGTTATATTCTTAAGTAATATTTTGTCCACTCTCTTGCTGATTTCAACAAGCTAATAGCTCACTTAGTAATCACATTCACTATCTCAAATCAAATTCAGCCTATTGAATAAATCTATCCTCACTTAGTAATAGTTATATTTTCTGCACTTTCATCTTGCTTCTTATCATATGCATGTTGCAAAAATTTCTGTTCAGTAAGATCAGGAAAACTTGTAAACCATTAAAATAAGATGTTGCACGAAGACAGAAAGGAAGACTAAAAGGAACAAGTGCGGTGATGAAGGTTGTACGTTCCCAAGACCAGTTAAATCATGATGGTCGTACCAATTGTACAGAATTTCTTGAGAGCCAAACCTTCATCTCTGGGACAACTGTATAGCCTCTTCGAGTGAAGTTAAAAGGGTTGGGAATTTATTAGGAAAGCACTAATATGAAAGTAACACCAATCATGAGTAGTGGGAGAGACGGAGGTTATCAAAAGTAATTTTTGTGGGGAGGGTCGATGTCAAGTAGAAGTTACAACCTAAGTAATAGTTTCGTCATAAGTAGGTCTGCTCACAAGTCGAGCCTAGACAGGATACTAACACCTTTCACGTTTGGCTAGGCCCCTGACCCAGCACAAAATATGGGCAATATCATTCGACTAGACCCAACACTAATGACCAAAAGGGAGCCATTCTTGGCCCAACACAACCCACCGAATTTCTTTTTCTAATTTTATGTAAGTGGCAGTCAAGCTTTACTTTGTTTACTTATTGTTCAAGATTATCATAGTCCTTATCAATATTGACATTTTTACTGTGGTATCCATCACCGACAAAAGGACATCATTTTACTAAATCTTCACTTGTCTATAGGTAATGACCTCGCTCTGATATTTTAGGCAGAAACATTGTCATAGTCTACCAACTTCCTAAGTAGGAATTTAAGCCTTTGTTTAGATCAGGATATTTTATTTTCTTGTTGGAACAAAAAACTAGAAGCAACTATTGGGGCTTGGGGGTAAGGCATGACAGAACTTGAGTTCTAGTTCTCTAAAGGCGCTAGGAGCCTCGTACCCATTTAAAACAACAAATAGAGCAGACATTTTCACACAATGCAAATCCAACGCCTGATTCGTCTACTCCGTACCTTAGCATTACTCAAGTTTTATACAGGAAGTTCCAGGCTCACTATCAACTTCTGAGCGACAAGAAGAGCAAACAAAATGCAATGACAAGCAGTACTGCCAAATGAAAAATCCGTCAATTTACAATGATGGGAATAATTAAGATGTGGTAGTGACGTGAAGGGGGCACTAACCTTCATTTAGAGCAAACCAAATGTAATGGCAAGCAGCATTGGCAAATGAATAATTATGATGTAGTAGTGATATGAAGGGGGCTCTAACCTTCATTCAGAACAAAAATATATCACAAATATCTTTGGATCGATATGGAACAATGATGGCAGATTGATGCTCTGTAGCTGCATGAATCCCTCTTTGCTCGTTGCACCACATATTAAATCTTATGTACTCAAAACTCATATCGATATGGTTGACCCAACCCAAAATACACTCAGCCATTGCCCAAATGAAACAGAGTGCCACTCCTTGGTGGATCCACTGAAAATTCTGATGACCATTTGACGGGAAAATGTTTCTTATCAAGCAAATTATACGCCTCCAAAGAACAAAACTCACCAAAATAATTATACATGACAGTATACAGTACATCGTCCACAATTGACGCTGTCGTAACCATTTTTTAGGAAAATCGGGTATCGACTTGGATTTTGATAATGAAAATGAATAGAGAAGTCGCCACCGATCCTTTTTGACGAGGTGTGATCGGGTCACCTTGTAAAAGTGGTTGTTTTTAATAAATAGTTTGATTTATTTAAACAACAATTTTGGTCTACGCAAATCAAGAAAACAGGTTCGGGAGTCGGTTATGCACGAGGAAGGATTAGCACCCTCGATACGCCCAAAATTGGTACCTAGTTGATTAATTAGTGTCTTAGTGTCGAGAATTTAAAAACTTGAAAGAATTCTGAAATACGATCCCTTTTTTTATAAAAAAGTTCAAGTGTTAAAGACCTTCTCGTCTCAAAATATGAAATGTCACATCCAGTGAGTTAGGACACGACATCTTGAATTTTGAGAGCGAGCTTGCCTTTTATATAAAACTTACGTTTTTTAATTTGTTAGAAGGGTATTCGTTTATTTAGGGTAAACGAGAAAAATCAAAACCCAGTAAGTTAGGGTACGTTTTCCCGAGTTCTCAAACACCGAATATTACCTTTGTTTTAAAACAAATTCATATTTCAAGGTGACGAAATGTCATACCCGGTAAGTTAGGGCACAACACTTCGTATCTCCGAGAACGAGCATTTTCAAAACTCGTATAGCAATTTAAAAGAGTATTCCGTTATTTAGATTAAATGAGAAAAATCGAAACCGAGTAAGTTAGGGCACGATTATCTCGAATTATCAAATACGGAATATCACTTTTATGAAAGAATTATTTTAAGGCATTGAGTAAAAACATAAAGTGATTCATAGTAATATATAAAAGCAGATCATGATATTATTAACGTATAATAGTGAGTGATAATAACGAGTAATTTTGAAAAGATGACGTAGAAGCAAGGTTAGTAATATATAAATATAAACAAATGCGTGAGAAAAATGAAATGATCGAATACATAAGTAAATTAACGAGTAAATGAATATAAAGATGGCGAAATAAAATGATAATGATGGCGGTAATAATAATATAAAAGCGCATACATATACGTATCAAAGTACCTACGTAATAATAGAAGTAATAAGAAATATAAAAAATATATATACATAACAATAATAGTACGATATTAAAAGACACATATGCATGGTATATATAAAAATGTACAAGTAATATAATAAAAATTACATGGTATATATACATGTTAGTAATAATAATTATGATGATACAAATAATGAATGATTTAAGGTTTGAGAGAATTTACAAAGGTATAAATAAATAGGTGACGAAACGATAATAATGAGAATAATGATATATATAAGTGACATAAGTACGTTAAAATACGTATATATATATTTTCAATTAGTTAATATAAAAACAATAGCATATAGTTAATTACATATAAAAATGGTTATAGTAATAAAAGTAATAATGCAATAGTGATAACAGTGAGAGGTACAATAGTAATTATAGTAAAAATGCAAAAATAATGATAATAATAATAAAAACATTACATAAATATATGGAAAATAAATATATGATAAAATCAAATGTATATACATAACATGTACGTGTAATACAAAACAAAATATACACATAATATATTAAAACATATACATGACATACATAATATACATGGTAGAACATAATATTATATATACAATATATAAAAATTATAACAAAATGACATACATGATATAACATTAATTTACATGGGCATAATGTGAAATATAATATACAAATATATTTTAAAAGTATGTATATATGACACAAATGTATTAACAAAATAATAATATCAAAATTAATAATAATAATATATAAGCGTATACGTATATATGTTAAATATATATAATAAAACATATATTGATATTAATAATAAATATAGAGGTAAGAATAGGCATAACAAAATGTACATAATAGAGTATTTGAATATGTATACATAAAACATATATTAGGAACAATAATAATATATATAAAACAACTATAAAATATATATATGTAATATTAATCTAAAAAAATGCCTAAATAATAATAAAATATGCTAAAAATAATAATACAAGAAAGGTAAAATAGAATAATGAATAATATTAAAATAACAAAGAGTAAAAATAATATGAAAACAGTATTAAATATGAAAAAGGGACTAAATTCGGAACAAATATTAAGTTTTGGGGTCGATTTTAAAATAAATATGAAAGAAGGGACCCCTTTGAATGCGCGCGCAACTGCAAAGGATCAAAAGGGTAATTTACCCGAACCCTTAAAACGACGTCGCAGGAGGTAGGATTAAATCACAAAACATGATGAATTTTGAGGCCAATTTGAAAGAAATAAGAAGCTAATTGCAAAACGTGTGAAAAGCGGAAGGACCGCGCGCGCAATTAGACCATCATACGAAAACGCGTGGATCTTGAGGCGGGTCGGAGCCGGGTCTCGGGTCGGGGCAGCTAAACGGAGCCGTTTCTAGATTGAAAAGGGTCGGGAACAACGGTGCGTTTTGCCGGCCTATATAAACTAATTATTATTTTTATTTCATTTCCTTTCTCCTCTTCTAAAAAAACTTCTAATCCTCTCTTCTCTCTCTGCAGGTACCAAAATCCGGCGAGGAGTGGGCCGGTATCCGTCGTGTCATCCGCCATACCGGCCGTCGCTCCGACCACCGTACACGGTGGCTGAAAATCACCCGTGGATAGATTTTTCTCCTTTTTTTATATTTTTTATTTATTTAATATATGTGTTGTTTTATTAAAATGGGGATAATATATGTGAATAAATTCAAAAAGAAAAAAAGAAAATAGACCTTAGATTTGCTGTTTTCGGTTTTCCGGTCTCTAATATGGGGCTATTCCTTTCTTTTGATGTTGCTAAAGTCTCTGTTTTTTCTTGAAATCGAATGTTGTTCGCTTTTTATTTTTAAAAGAATGCCCCCTACAATGGTTTTTGATTTGGCTTTTAAATAGCCATTACATTTCTTTTTCTTTTAATATTTGTCTATTCTTCTGTTGTTGCTGCAGGCAAACGGTGGTGGAGCAGAAGCCACTTGCAGGCGTTGGTGGTGGATGGGGTGGGGAGCATGTGCTGATGGCTAGGGTTTCCTTAGCTTTTTCTTTTGTTGTGTGTGTGGGCATGGGTAGGTTTAGGGTTATTGGCTTAGTGGGTTTAGGGGTTTTGGGCCCAAAATTGGGCTTGTACAGCTGCCCCTCTTTGCTTGTTGTCGTGTAACGAGAACAGAGCAAAGACTTAAGAAAGACCAATTTTGCCCGGTCTCACTGTGTCTGGACTTGTTTAGCGCTCCTTTTCTCCAGGTAGCTTTATTCCAATCTTGTTGCTTCGCTTCACTTCACTGCTCTACTGCAACTTCAAGAAGGTAAGGTTTGTTTTGATTTGCTCCACTGCAACTCCATGGAGATAAGACACGTGACTTCAATCAATTCCACTGAAACTTCAAGGAGATCTGTTGTAGCTTCGCTTAATCCACTGAAACTTCAAGGAGATCTGCTGTAGCTTCGATCAATTCCACTGAAACTTCAAGGAGATCTGTTGTGGCTTTTAGCTTCTCCAACGCCATTTCAGGGTGAAGATATTTGATTTTCAACCTGTTACCCTACTGCTTAGGGGGTTAAGGCTTGTCATCATTGATCTGTTTCCTTACTGCTTAGGGGTTTAGATCTGTAAACTCAACCTGTTACCCTACTGCTTAGGGGTTTAAAGTTTGAAAATTTGGCTTGTTACCCTATTGTTTAGGGCAATAATATCTATAAACTTCAGCTTGTTACCCTACTGCTTAGGGGGTTAAAGCTTAGTGGTTTGAATCTGCTTCACTGCATTCGAAGAGGCAAAATTCGATGTATTTGATCTGCTCCACTGCAACTTCAGGGAGGTGAGATCTGTGATTTTTAGCTTATTACCCTACTGCTTAGGGGGTTAAGGCCCATCTTCTTTAATTTGCTTCCCTACTGCTTAAGGTGATAAGATCTGCAAATTCGGCTTGTTACCCTACTGCTTAGGGGGTTAAAGCCCTTTGAATTTAATCTATTACCCTACTGCTTAGGGGTTCAAGGTCTGTACATTTAGTCTGCTCCACTGCGACTTCAAGGAGATGAGATTTGTAACTTCAATCTACTCCACTGAGACTTCAGGAAGACAGGATTCGCTGGATTTGATCTGTTCCACTGCAACTTTAGGGAGACGAAATCTGTAATTTTCAGCCTATGACCCTACTGCTTAGGGGGTTAAGATCTGTAAATTTAACCTGTTACCCTACTGCTTATGGGTTTAAGGCTTGGCGAATTCACTGATTCTAGGGACATGACCTGTAGAATCAGTTCCATGTATTTATGCTTATGCCAAAGAATTAGGATGCTATGATCAAAGTGAATCAAATGCTCCTAATTAGATGCATTACGAATGATCTATAAATGTATGGGTGCAACATGTGGTGAGCGTGAGTCCCTTTTAATGTTTAGGTTGCTATTGCTCTTTGTTCATCAAGGTTCTTTCTCTTAAAAGGTACTCTATCTTCTTGTTCAGCTTAAATTTTGAACAGAAAGCCCGAAGAGGTGGTCCCAATTTATACTCTTTCTTCTCAGATGCTTCCAATCTTTGAGTTTGGTTAGTTCTAAATAATAGTCCTGTTTTAGGTTCCTGTACTATTTAAAACTTTCAGAGTAATGTGCAGAACTCTTTTTGCAAAAATGGTTTTAGTCCATTAATCATCAATGCAAAATGCTTGAAAAAGATCATAACAATGACAAAACTGAAATTTATCAGAAACAACATTTGAAGGGAATATATTAATCACAGTCAACAAACATTACTGGAATACAAAATGAATAAAAGGGACTAGGTGCCCCAAATATCGCAGCGTGAGTTTCTCTGTACTGACTTCTTGAGGACTCCCCTTTTTTGCCCAATATGTGTTTAGGGGACCTAGAGTACTCTTGCAGATGCCCCAAGATGTAACATCTCTCGTTCTTGTTAATTTAGGTACCATAAGACCATCGCATGCCCCACATTCGATCAAAATTTGAATTGCCTTTTATGGGTTTTCAATTCAAAATCCCTTTGGTCTCAAGGTGCTCTTCGCGAGTTTTCACCCTGGCCTCTCCCTTTTTTTTTTAGGCGAAGTATTTCTTGACCGAATCTGAATTCACGGGATTGGATAAGGTCTTGCCATCCATTTCAGCCAATATCAATGCTCCGCGAGAAAAGGCTTTCTTCACCACATAAGGCCCTTCCCAATTCGGCATCCATTTTCCTCTGAAGTCTTTTTGTATGGGCAGGATCTTTTTCAGTACTAGGTCTCCCTCGTGGAACTCACTGGGACGAACCTTTTTGTCGTAAGCTCACATCATTCGCTTTTGGTACATCTGACCATGGCGAATAGCCCGTAGCCTCTTTTCTTCAATAAAATTCAACTATCGTATCGGGACTGGATCCATTCTACTTCATCCAACTTTACTTCTGACAAAACTCTGAGGGAAAGAATCTCGACCTCGATAGGTAAGACTGCCTCCATTCCATAGACTAATGAGAAAGGCGTTGCCCCAGTAGAAGTTCTGATAGACGTTCGATAAGCATAGAGGGCGAATGGTAGCTTTTCATGCCAATCTTTATAAGTTTCTGTCATCTTTCCTACAATCTTCTTGATGTTCTTATTGGCTGCTTCGACTGCACCATTCATCTTCGGGCGATACGGTGACGAGTTGTGGTGTCTGATCTTGAACTGACTGTAGACATCCGCTATCGTGTTATTGTTCAAATTCAATGCGTTGTCAGATATGATCCTTTTCGGCATTCCATATCGATAGATGATTTCCTTTTTCAGGAACTTGCTAACTGCTGATTTAGTGACATTGGCATATGAAGCGGCTTCCACCCATTTGGTGAAATAATCGATGACTACAAAGATGAAACGATGCCCATTTGAAGCTTTTAGCGAAATTGGCCCAATCACATCCATGCCCCACATTGAGAAAGGACATGGCGAAGTCATGACATGCAGAGGTGAGGGAGGTACATTAATCTTGTCTCCATAGATTTGGCACTTATGACATTTTTTGGCGTAGTTAATACAGTTTCCTTCCATGGTGGACCAATAATAACCGAACCTCATAATTTGCCTGGCCATTGTAAAACCATTAGCATATGTCCCTCAGACGCCCTCATGGACTTCCTCCAAGATTTTCTTAGCCTCAATGGCGTCTACACATCTTAACAGTACCTGATCCTTTCTTCTTTTGTATAGGATCTCCCCGTCTAAGACATAGTCACTGGCCAGTCTTCTCAATGTTCTTTTGTCGTTCTCAGTAGCTTGGTCGGGGTACTCACGATTCTTCACATATCGTGGTACCAAGGGTGATCATCATTTTCTTCTTCTTCTTCGAGGTTGTAACAATGAGCCGGGGCCTCGTAAATGCTCATTTAGATTGGTTTCACATTCTCTGTTTGGTTCACCTTAATCATAGAAGCTAAAGTTGCTAGGGCGTCAGCCATCTGATTTTCTTCTCGTGGGAGGTAGTAGAAGACAATATCATCAAACTCTTTAATTAACTCAAGGATCAACCTCCGGTAATTGATCAATTTGTCTCTTGTCTCCCATTCCCCTTTGAGTTGATAAATCACTAGAGCAGAATCTCCATATACCTCTAACACCTTGATTTTACGTTCTATGGCCGCACGTATTCCCATGATGCATGCTTCGTACTCTGCCATATTGTTCGTGCAGTCAAAATCTAATTTACTAGTGAATGGATAATGATCTCCGTTCAGGGACACCAGAACTGCCCCGATTCCGTTACCCACAGCATTTGATGCTCCGTCAAAGTTTAGCTTCCAAGGGTGACTTTCTTGAGGGTCTTCTTCCATGGTTGCTATGCACATTAGATCTTCATTTAGGAAATAAAAGTTCAGAGGCTCGTAGTCCTCTAGGGCTCTGCTGGCTAGGAAATCTGCTATCGCACTTCCTTTTACGACCCTCTGGTTCACATAAACTATATCGAATTCAGAAAGTAGAATTTGCCATCGGGCCATTCTCCCGTTCAAGGCAGTCGACTCCATCAAGTATTTTAGAGGATCCATTTTAGAGATCAGCCAAGTTGTATGGTACAACATGTATTGTTTCAGTCTTCGGGTTGTCCAGATCAAGGCACTACACAACTTTTCAATGAACGAGTATCTCGTCTCACACTCAGTAAACTTTTTACTGAGGTAATATATCACTCTTTCTTTCCTTCCCGATTCATCGTGTTGGCCAAGCACACATCCCATAGAATTTTCAAATACCGTCAAATACAGCATCAGTGGCTTATCTGGATTAAGTGGTGTCAACACTGGGCATTAGACAAATATTGCTTAACTTTGTCGAAAGTCTTATGGCATTCCTCGTCCCAACCACCAGGGTTGTGTTTCTTAAGGAGACGGAATATGGGGTCACATTTCTCGGTTAGTTGTGAAATAAATCGAGCGATGTAATTTAGTATTCCTAGGAATCCTTGAACTTCCTTCTGAGTACGTGGTGGAGGTAACTCTTGTATGGCTTTGACTTTGTCTGGGTCAATCTCAATCCCTTTTTCACTGACCACGAATCCTAACAGTTTTCCTGACTTGGCTCCGAAGGTACATTTTGCGGGATTGAATTTCTATTGGAATTTTCTCAACCTCAAAAATAATTTCCTCAAGACTTGCACATGCTCTTCTTCAGTCCGAGATTTGGCTATCATGTCGTCGACATAGACTTCAATTTCTTTATGCATCATATCATGAAATAGGGTTACCATGGCTCTCTGATATGTTGCTCCCGCATCTTTCAATCCGAACGGCATTACTTCATAGCAAAAGGTTCCCCACATGGTCACAAATGTAGTTTTATTCATGTCTTCAGGATGCATCTTGATCTGATTGTACCCCGAGAAACCATCAATGAAGGAGAAGAGTGAGTAACCTACTGTGTTGTCCACTAAGGTGTCGATATGAGGCAACGGGAAATTATCTTTCGGGCTGGCCTTGTTTAAGTCTCTGTAGTTTACACACATCCATACCTTTCCATCTTTTTTAGGGATGGGGACGATGTTGGCTACCCATTCCGAGTACTTAACTACTTGTAAGAAACCAGCATCAAATTGCTTCTTGACCTCCTCTTTTATTTTCAACAGAACATCAGAGTGCATCCTTCGAAGCTTTTGCTGAACTGGCTTGCATTCTTCTTTGATGGGGAGCCTATGTACCACAATGTCAGTACTTAGCCCAGGCATATCCTGATATGACCATGCAAAGACATCCTTGAACTCTTGGAGTAACTCAATAAGGTCCCGCTTTGTCTCTATGGTGATGCAAGCTCCGATCTTTACTTCTCTCCTTTCTAGTTCATCTCCCAAGTTCACGACTTCTACGGTCTCTTTGTGGGGTAGAATCTATTTTTCCTCGTGTTCTACCATCCTTAACAAATCAGGGGATAAGTTACAGTCTCCGTCATCCTCAAAGTCTTGGGATCCCTCCAGACACATATCTCGCTCAAAAGGAGATTCTGAATTAGTAGCAATGTCACTCGCATCATTGATATTTGGAGACCTATTGTAGGTGTGAAGGAAGATGCAAAGAACAAGAGAACCTAAGAACAATGATATGTGTGGTATGATCATGAATGAAAGAATAAAAGAATATTTGCACGGAATAAGTCAAAAGGATGCATTTCATTGAAATAACGATTTCGAACATAAGCCTATTTCACAAAAGGACACTTGTTACTCCTAGGCCTAGAGCAATAAGTGTGTTTTGGACATTACTCTGAGTTAGTTCTAAAGACTACAGGAATCTCTTCCGCAATCCAATTATTCAGAACACTTCCCGGCTCATAGGGGCGAATGCCTGACAAATTCTCTACCTCCGTCCCTTATTCATATGTGGCGTTGATGTCCAAACTCTCCATCATTCCTTCCAAGATTTCCTTTCCCGACATCTTCTGCTCGGAGTGAATGACCCCTCCAGACACAAAAGTCTTCGATATATGGGGGAAGATCATTGGTTCCCATTCGATTTCTCCCCCGCTCAATCGCGTTCTCCTTCTTTCTTGCTTCTTCTCAAGTTCTTTCTTTATTTGTTTCATGATCGGCTTAAACCCTAACCCAAAATGGTCTTGATTTTCCTTCATCATTGGTACATTAATCCTTCCTTGAAGATATCTCCCGAGTCCTCTTCCGGGTAGAGCCCCTTTTCCAATAGTTAGCCGTAGTCCCATTCTTGTAGTCTCAGATAACCCGGGCATTGGAATCTTATTTCCTTCGATAATGAACGTCGCGTTCACAAACTCTAAAGATTGAAAAGAGCACTCGATTGCTTCATCATTTGCCTCCAGATATGGGGCATCACTGGTTATTGCCGCGATGATGTCCTCTTCAGCATTGATTGTTACTAACCGACCTTCGGTCACTAATTTTAACTTTTGATGCAGCGATGAAGGGACTGCCCCCGTCGAGTGTATCCACGGCTCCCCAATAGGCAATTATACGAAGGATTAATGTCCATGACCAAGAAATCTACCTCGTATGCACTCGGCCCGATTAAGAGGGGTACTTCAATTCTCCCCATTACCTTCCTTTCCGTCCCATCAAATGTTCTCACTACATTTTGGCATGTCTTCATATGGGAACTATCCACTGGCAACCTACTCAGCGTAGATAGGGGTAGGACATTCAGTGCAGACCCATTGTCATTCAATACCCCCGGTAACGTGTACCCTTTACAACGAGTCGTGATGTGCAAAGCTTTAGTTGATCCTCGGCCTCCTGGCGGTACCTCATCGTCATTGAAGAATATGAAGTTGTCGGCACTTATATTGTTGACTAAGCGGTCCAGTTTGTTTACAGAGATATCATTAGCAACATAAGTTTCATTCAGCACCTTCATCAATGCGCTGCGATGGGTTTCGAAACTTAAAAGTAAGGTCAGTACCGATATACGCGCTGGCTGTTTGTGCAACTGTTCTACGACACTATATTTGCTGTGCTTTAGGAATTTTAAGAATTCTTTGGCTCATTTTTCAGTCACTGATTCATTAACAGTTGGTTCAGGCTCCGCCGGCTTCTCTTTCTTTTGCTCAATTGCTAATAATTTTCCTTTAACCTGTTCGACTTTTGTATTTGGGGTATAACGCCTTCCGCTACACGTATAAAAACCTTCGTCTTGAACTTTCTCTGATGCATTAATCGGGGTCTCCTCTCCCGGGAATGTCACATTGCAGCTATAGTTCCACGGTACCCTTTTGTTGTCTTTATAAGGAAAAGCAACAGGCTTTTGGATCATGACCTTTGGCGCAACTCGTGGCCCAGCTTCATTCATTCTCGGACGTGATATGATAACCACTGGGTGGTTGACTTTGTAAACATCCTTCGTCGACCTCTCTTCGGAGGCACACACATCTGCTTCTTCTAGGCTCCCATATATTCGAAGAATTCCAGCTCCTTATTATCCATCAATCCTTGTACTAAAGCCCTGAATTGGCTGTATTTCTAAATCTCATGACCCTCTTGATCATGGAACTCACAATAATTCTTCACTTCTCGAGGTCTGACCCCGAATTCTATGCTATCAAACCTCTTTCCACTATTTTCTTCCATACTTCTTTCAACGGGGTATTCACTTCTGCAATATTCATCTTAATTTCTTTCCCCGAACTCTCGATTATTGCATTTATTCCCTTATTCCCATGGTTAGGTAATGGATTCTCTGTATTGGATGCACCATCGAATTTCACAATCCCCATGTTGATGAGTCTATCAACCAATTTTTTGAAAGTGGTACAGTTTTCTATCGAGTGTCCTGTGGCTCCCGCATGGTATTCGCATTGGGCATTTGCGTCATACCATTTGGGGTATGGAGGTTGCATTGGCTTCAGATAGAAAGAAGACACGACATGTGCATCAAATAAACTCTAGTATAACTCCTTGTACGTCATTGGAATGGGCGTAAATTGAAGTTTCTCCCTATTTTGTTTTGTGTTGGGCTCTTGTCTGGGTGGGCCCTGCTGTCCAGTAGTTGTCGACCTTGGTTGGCTTACGGTGATCGATTTCGAATATGAACTCACATTATTCACCTCGTGCTCTTTCTTTCTCGGCGCTGACCTCTTAGTGTTTTCCCCAGCCTCTATTTTCCTACATCTTATGGCATTTTCTATCATTTCTCTAAACATTACTATGTCCGAAAAACTCTTGGTTGCGCTACCCAGCATGTGGTTAATAAAAGGTGCCTTCAGGGTATTGATGAAGAGCATAGTGGTTTCCTTTTCAAACAGAGGGGGTTGGACCTGTGTGGCCACTTCTCTCCATCGCTGGGTGTACTGCCTAAAGCTCTCATTATGCTTCTTCTCCATATTTTGTAAAGTGATTCTATCAGGGGCTATGTCTGCCACATGACCGTACTGCTTCATGAAGGCTTGTGCTAAATCTTTCCATGAACTGATCTGGGTGCGACTCAGCTGGTTGTACCATCTAGAAGCAGCCCCAACCAGACTTTCTTGGAAGCAGTGAATTAATAGTTGGTCATTATTGACATGGCCTGCCATTCGTCTGCAGAACATAGTGATGTGAGCTTCGGGACAGCTAGTCCCGTTGTATTTCTTAAATTCCGGAGTTTTGAACTTGGGAGGGATTATCAAGTCCGGAACCAAACTTAATTCCTTAGCATCGATTCCACCACGATAGTCGGTGCTTTCCATTTCTTTAAATTTTTCTTCCAACCATCTACACCTTTCTTCAAGCTCTCTCGGGAGTTCTACCCTTGCCTTTTCTGCTTCTGTTACTTCATCGAGATTGAGGACCACAGGATTGGTCAGGTTATCCCCTGGATTAGAGCCCGAGCTGGCCTGATAATTTATCGGTGCCGAAATACCGGCCTGAAATGGTTGGGGCCTAATTGTGACCGATGGCCTTCTTGGGTACATATCAGGTTGTATCTGAACGTCCGCTGGGGCAAAACCCGGAGGGTAGGTAGGATCTTCATTATCTTCTCCCGCATTGATCAAAGGGCTTTTCCCTTTTTCTAATCCACCGGCCAATAGACGAGTTAATTGGTCCATCATGCTTTTCTGAGACTCCAACATGTGGTCCATCATATCTTGCTGGATTTTGGCAAGCTGTTCTTGCATACGTGCTTGTAATTGATCCTGCATCTCTTTTTGCATTTGTTCCAATCTCTCTAGCCTTTGGTCCATTGCTCTTGTTTTTCCCCTTGTACTGTAACGATGTTCCAAGGTAACGGCCATGATTTTTAGGGTTCCTTGTGAGTTTTAGTGCGTATGATGCAATGCTGATGCATGAATGCAATGAATACGATGAATGCAAAAGCGTTGATTCCAATTCGATTTCATTAGAGTAACTTTTCTAGAAAACAAGCTGATACTTAAGGCCTTGACCTGCCTAAGAAGCCAAGCTACTTTTCGTCCTCGGTCCGATTCTGACTCGTATTTTAAACTCAGCACATCGGCTTGTACTGCTAATGTTTGCAAGTGATCAGCCACTTCTCGCACTTGAGTCAAAGCTTCGCCCATGACGTAGTCCCTGCTCCTGACTTGGTATTGAGATTGATGAAGTTGCTCCTTCCATCGCTCGTTATTTACCTCGAGGAGTTCTATCAGAAGTTCACGATTTTGCAGCGCTGTTTTGAGTTCTTCTATATTCTCTTTTAATTCTTCGATTCTGTTCTGACTAGCTTTCAACTCGATTGCAGAGTTACGCGAGCGATACTGATACAATGACCTCTCTAACTTTGATACTCGGATCTTTAACCATTCTTTCTCATTCTGGCTTTCTACCAAACTTCTTTTCAGAGCACCTTCTCGAGCTTGAGCATCGCGAAATTTTTTCTCCCACTGGTTGGCTTTGCTTTGTTCTTCTTTAACTTCATGTCGCCATTGTTTGGATGTTTTTCCCAACCCAGCGGTTCTTATTGATCTGCGCAGCTTCTTATAGTCCGTTTTCAAACTGTCTAAGTCCTCTTCAGCCTTGTTTTTCCCTTTTCTGAGTTTTTCAGCTTCTAATTTCTGGACATCGACATCTAACCCTAACTGCATCTTTTCTTCTTCTAACTACTCGATCCTTTTTTCTAGCTCCAGACTCTCTCTTGAAATCTTGCCTAATGATTTCTAGCTCAGATGGGATTACTTTCAAATGCTCTTCTATCGACTGAGGATTCCCTTGATCTGATGTAGGGATGTTGTCGTTAATCCTCTGATTCCACCATCGGTCGTACTCAGGAGTAGTCATGGGATTGGCAGCAAACTTCTTCATTCTACGAGTCTGGTTCCAGGCATTTGATATCTCGTGAACTTTCTTTTTGTAATTATTCCCCGTGAACACGAACTCGCACTGGGCTAACCCGTATGTTGGTGGTGTGAACTGTCTGGATCTGTATTGTCGCAATGCAAGCAGAGGAGCATACGCGACGGCCCCCCATACTCCTAACAAGGGAACCTAATCGAAGTCTCCGCATCGGTATAATATTTCATCAGGAACCATCCATGGGGCTCTCCATTCAACATCTTCTTCTTGCAGATTTTGGAGCACCGTCATCCAATTTTATTCTGTCACATCATCTTGCCTCGGTGTAGCCACTAACTCATTCAGCGGAGAGTAATTTTCAGAGAAGATGCGATACGAGACCTTTTTCACTTTCCAAAAATGGTTGTGGAACCAGGATAGCAAGAGCTGTGCACATCCAATAAATCTCCCTTCACCCGCTCTTCTACAAGCATTTAATGATCTGAAAGTCTCAGCCAAGATTGCGGGTACAGGTGTGGTTCCTTTACCAAGCCTGTCAAAAAGGTCGGCAACAGCCTCGTCTACATGCCCCAAAGCCTTGGGGAAGATGACCAGTCCATAAATGCTCAAGGCGAAGACATCTACCCTTTTCTTCATGTCGGGGTGCGCTAAGATTAGATCCCTCAGGTTCCTCCAAGGAATGCATTTACAATCTCCTTTTTGTTTGATCCGAGTTGTCACCCACTGTTCGCTTATCCCTGTGATGTTCATCATCTTTTTCGAAAATGCTGGGACGTTAACAGGTCTGGCATAAATTCTGTCAACCTAAATCTTTGGGCAATGGAGCAAAGTCGTGTATTCTTCTATAGTAGGTACCAAATCTACTTTCCCGAAGGTGAAGCAACTGTAAGCAGAATTTCAATATTGGGCAAGGGCTCGAAACAGATGTTCATCTACCTTGTCATCGAGCAGATAAGGTAAATCACCGTAATGACAATAGAATAGCTGTTTGACCTCATCATCCCACTGACCCCAAATTTCTTTCATCTCTTGGAGATTGTTCTGAGTTACGCTGATCCGAGTAAAATTCCACAATTCTGACACGTACCCCTCGGTAAGACTGTCACCTTTCTTTTGTTGTGTTGTCTCAGCCCATATCCGGACGGTCGCGTTGCTTCTACTTTATCAAAAAACTCATTTTCCATGATAAGCTATCTATTTAAGAACCGAATGCGAATCAACACCTTTTACAATGAAAATGCCATACAAATACAATCAAAGTAAAACAAAGCAAGTCAGTAATTTATACGCAGTTCAAAGCAAACAAAGAATAATAAATATAGCACTTGCTCAGGTGACCACTAGGGTTTCGAAGTGGCTCTACCTAGGGCGGGTTCTTAAGGCTCGCTACATGGGGTTTAGTTCTAGAGTAAGGGTACCTGAACCAACAGATTCCTCGATCTTCACCCATTATAGGCTCATACAGACCGAGTTCAGTTCAGGGGAATACATTTCCCTATGGCTGCACGGAGATGAAAATCTTACGAAGACATAGGTACGGATGTATCCCGAAAGCGATCCACTATCCTGCACGAAGGTGAAAACCTCACGAAGGAGTAGTTTCTCACTCCCACTTAAAGGGGTGTGACCACAGCGGCCATGCAATGCAATATGCAAAACTATTTAAAAACTCAAAACAACGCAACAGGTATTGTACCACAAAAATAGCAAATGAAATGTAATGAAAGGATCATGTTTCAAAACCAAATTTTCAATTTTTGATAAAAAGATAAGAGTTAATCAACTTGTGGCTTGACTCTCTCATTCGCATCCCCAGTGGAGTCGCCAAGCTGTCGTAACCATTTTTTAGGAAAATCGGGTATCGACTTGGATTTTGATAATGAAAATGAATGGAGGAGTCGCCACCGATCCTTTTTGACGAGGTGTGATCGGGTCACCTTGTAAAAGTGGTTGTTTTTAATAAATAGTTTGATTTATTTAAACAACAATTTTGGTCTACGCACATCAAGAAAACAGGTTCGGGAGTCGGTTACGCACGAGGAAGGATTAGCAACCTCGATACGCCCAAAATTGGTACCTAGTTGACTAATTAGTGTCGCACCCTCGATACGCCCAAAATTGGTACCTAGTTGATTAATTTGTGTCTTAGTGTCGAAAATTTAAAAACTTGAAAGAATTCTGATATACGATCCCTTTTTATAAAAAAGTTCAAGTGTTAAAGACCTTCTCATCTCAAAATATGAAATGTCACATCCAGTGAGTTAGGACACGACATCTTGAATTTTTGAGAGCGAGCTTGCCTTTTATATAAAACTTACGTTTTTTAATTTGTTAGAAGGGTATTCGGTTATTTAGGGTAAACGAGAAAAATCGAAATCCAGTAAGTTAGGGTACGTTTTCCCGAGTTCTCAAACACCGAATATTGCCTTTGTTTTAAAACAAATTCATATTTCGAGGTGACGAAATGTCATACCCGGTAAGTTAGGGCACAACACTTCGTATCTCCGAGAACGAGCATTTTCAAAACTCGTATAGCAATTTAAAAGAGTATTCCGTTATTTAGATTAAATGAGAAAAATCGAAACCCAGTAAATTAGGGCACAATTATCTCGAATTACCAAATACGGAATATCACTTTTATGAAAGAATTATTTTAAGGCATTGAGTAAAAACATAAAGTGATTCATAGTAATATATAAAAGCAGATCATGATATTATTAACGTATAATAGTGAGTGATAATAACGAGTAATTATGAAAAGATGACGTAGAAGCAAGGTTAGTAATATATAAATATAAACAAATGCGTGAGAAAAATGAAATGATCGAATACATAAGTAAATTAACGAATAAATGAATATAAAGACGGCGAAATAAAATGATAATGATGGCGGTAATAATAATATAAAAGCGCATACATATACGTATCAAAGTACCTACGTAATAATAGAAGTAATAAGAAATATAAAAAATATATATACATAACAATAATAGTACGATATTAAAAGACACATATGCATGGTATATATAAAAATGTATAAGTAATATAATAAAAATTACATGGTATATATACATGTTAGTAATAATAATTATGATGATACAAATAATGAATGATTTAAGGTTTGAGAGAATTTACAAAGGTATAAATAAATAGGTGACGAAACGATAATAATGAGAATAATGATATATATAAGTGACATAAGTACGTTAAAATACGTATATATATTTTAAATTAGTTAGTATAAAAACAATAGCATATAGGTAATTACAAATAAAAAGATTATAGTAATAAAAGTAATAATGCAATAGTGATAAAAGTGAGAGGTACAATAGTAATTATAGTACAAATGCAAAAATAATGATAATAATAATAAAAACATTACATAAATATATGGAAAATAAATATATGAAAAAATCAAATGTATATACATAACATGTACGTGTAATACAAAACAAAATATACACATAATATATTAAAACATATACATGACATACATAATATACATGGTAGAACATAATATGATATATACAATATATAAAAATTATAACAAAATGACATACATGATATAACATTAATTTACATGGGCATAATGTGAAATATAATATACAAATATATGTTAAAAGTATGTATATATGACACAAATGTATTAACAAAATAATAATATCAAAACTAATAATAATAATATATAAGCGTATACGTATATATGTTAAATATATATAATAAAATATATATTGATATTAATAATAAATATAGAGGTAAGAATAGGCATAACAAAATGTACATAATAGAGTATTTGAATATGTATACATAAAACATATATTAGGAACAATAATAATATATATAAAACAACTATAAAATATATATATGTAATATTAATCTAAAAAAAAAGCCTAAATAATAATAAAATATGCTAAAAATAATAATACAAGAAAGGTAAAATAGAATAATGAATAATATTAAAATAACAAAGAGTAAAAATAATATGAAAACAGTATTAAATATGAAAAAGGGACTAAATTCGGAACAAATATTAAGTTTTGGGGTCGATTTTAAAATAAATATGAAAGAAGGGACCCCTTTGAATGCGCGCGCAACTGCAGAGGATCAAAAGGGTAATTTACCCGAACCCTTAAAACGACGTCGCAGGAGGTAGGATTAAATCACAAAACATGATGAATTTTGAGGCCAATTTGAAAGAAATAAGAAGCTAATTGCAAAACGTGTGAAAAGCGGAAGGACCGCGCGCGCAATTAGACCATCATACAAAAACGCGTGGATCTTGAGGCGGGTCGGAGCCGGGTCTGGGGTCGGGGTAGCTAAACGGCGCCGTTTCTGGATTCAAAAGGGCCGGGCAAAACGGTGCGTTTTGCTGGCCTATATAAACTAATTATTTTTTTTATTTCATTTCCTTTCTCCTCTTCTAAAAAAACTTCTAATCCTCTCTTCTCTTTGTGCAGGTACCAGAATCCGGCGAGGAGTGGGCCGGTCGCCGTCGTGTCATCCGCCGTGCCGGCCGTCGCTCCGACCACCGTACACGGTGGGCAAAAATCGCCCGTGGGTAGATTTTTCTCCTTTTTTGTATTTTTTATTTATTTTATATATGTGTTGTTTTATTAAAAATGGGGATAATATATGTGAATAAATTCAAAAAGAAAAAAGAAAATAGACCTTAGATTTGCTGTTTTCGGTTCTCCGGTCTCTAATATGGGGCTATTCCCTGCTTTTGATGTTGCTAAAGTCTCTGTTTTTTCTTGAAATCGAATGTTGTTCGCTTTTTATTTTTAAAAGAATGCCCCCTTACAATGGTTTTTGATTTGGCTTTTAAATAGCCATTACATTTCTTTTTCTTTTAATATTTGTCTATTCTTCTGTTGTTGCTGCAGGCAAACGGTGGTGGAGCAGAGGCCACTTGCAGGCGTCGATGGTGGATGGGGTGAGGAGCATGTGCTGACGGCTAGGGTTTCCTTAGCTTTTTCTTTTGTTGTGCGTGTGGGCATGGGTAGGTTTGGGGTTATTGGCTTAGTGGGTTTAGGGGTTTTGGGCCCAAAATTGGGCTTGTACAGACGCTAAGCCAGACCAGTAACAAAATTTTTGTTCGAGGCAAACCCATGATTTACGATCATAGTAATAAGCATAAAGAGAATCATTGACAAGGCAGTGCACCAAAATCCGAGATCGGGAAGAATCTAGAACAGGATTACTTAGAGCGATAACTTCCGGAGGGGGCGACAATGGTTCCCAAATATCCCCACTTATATCGTAAACCTCGCCAAAAGATTCAAAACCCAATTGTTCGAAGACGTAAATCTTTCCTTCTGCAGCAAAAACCAGGGGAAAAGCCTGAGGGAACAACATAGAAGTAGTTTTCTCCACCCATGTTCAAGGTCCTTCCAATCTAATCGAAAAACATCGTTTACATCATCATAACCACCAAAAGTAGCATCAGTTTTGCTTATTCCCCCAAGAACGTAAACGTGGTTACCCGAGCGCTCTTCAAAAAACAGTTAAATTTTTGTTCAAACTGGATCCAAATTATATATGTTAAACTCGGGCTCGACCCAAATTTTTTTAAAGCTACATATACCAAATCAAACTATGTATTTGACTTGGACCTGTTATTATGAAATGCAACTAATATGATTTGGTCTGGTTATAACTCAACAGCTTTGTATTATGCTAGACAATAGCTGGTGGCTTTATAACTGTATACTCAATAGAGACTCAAGTACCAAACAATATTAAAAACGCCAAAAGTACCTAAAATTACTCAAGTAACAAGTTTACCAACCTAGTTACATACCTTAAGACTCAACATACAAAATAGTAACAAAATGACTTTCGAGTTGAGCTGGAGAAAATGGATGCTTGACCATGTATTTACTAAAGCTCCCATCCGATACCTACGCACAAAAATAAATATAACTGTACGCTTAGTAATATATACTCAATAGTACTAACATAATTTAAATTCAATTATAAACATAATAAAATTGAATAAACAAATAAGTAAGAAGATTAAATATATTATTAACATGCATGAAATTAATTAATATCAACATGCATGAAATTAAATCTTTAACATAGTCTAATTTCTAGCGACTTGTTTTAAGAAATCGAATTTCTCAATTTCAATTGAAGTAATTTGCTTCAATTTGATCCTCAATTGCAATTCTAATCTCACCTAAGCTAATCCAAAGTTCTAGTTACTACTCTCTAACCCGTATTTCTCTTACCTAGATTTTCTAAACTCATATTTTCTTTTCTTCCTCTTAATCACGTGATTTTTTTTATTCTTTTCTTTTTCCTACTTCTAGTCCAGACTTTGAGGTGTGATAGTTTCTAAATATATTTAAAGAGAAAACCAACTTGCTTACCTTTCATATATTTTCGGAAATAATTGATTTCGAAAAAACTGGGTGCCTATATCAAAACAATAAAATAACAATATTCATTTAATATGAATTAAAAAAACAATTTTGCAATGATAATATAATTTTTCTATATTCCTTACCTGCTTTTATTGCCTATTGCATAATTGATTAGACCTTCAAATAGATGAAGATACAGTTTTGGCAGTAGCGTACTCAACTCACTCTCAATGTTAATGATGCTAATCTATAAAATAAACAATTTAAGTATAAGTTAATAACAAAAGTAAATAGAATATCATAATAAAAAATATTGAAATCTTACTTCTACTGTTATTTGTCGTTGTAATGAAGGTAAACATTAGAGCAGTACTGTACTACAGAGGACAAGGAATTAGTTGGGTAATGAGATTCTGGATGCTCTAATACAGATTTAAGCACCGGATCACATTTCACCACCGACATCCATTTATATGAATATTTCTTTCGCAAGAGAAATAGGCATCTATCAATAAAACCCTGCATAATCTCTCCACGCTTCATCATGTGATCCAGATTTATAATAAAATGGAACTTATCAACAGGTCTCCAAAATAAAGGCACATCCAGTAGAAACACGGGACTCATCTATTTCCTGTCCATTTGGACATAGTCAAATAAGAAAACAAAAAAATTATAAAATTAATGAAGTAGAACATATGAGTTATTGAACTTTAAAATAAATATATGAAACATAACTTACAAGTTTTGAGATTTGAGCTAGTTAAGAAACAATGATAATTCATTCGGCATATTGAAATTCTCATAATTTCGGATAATAGATCCAAATGGCATATTGACGATGTAGTTCATCAAATATTTCAACTCATCAATATCACCTTCTATTGGTTGGTCAGATGCATTCAAATTGGGTAAAAACTTTACCCCCCACTGAAATTAGTGATGAATATAGGCTTCGTCGGATCTTGCGTGTAAATGCTCTTATTACTTTTAGCCCGAAACAAGCAATATCCTTTAAGATCTTAATGAAATCCTCACTAATATAGTTGAACCATTCATGCTGATTTAGATCACTACTTTCCCACACCTCCATCTTTTCTCTAAAATATGTTACAATATTTTTAGAATATTCTAGTCCAACCAGCCATTCATCTTGATACCGTACAAGATGATGGCAACTTAATATCCAGTTATCGTGATGCTCCACTAAATGTGTGTATAGCTCCAAAGCTTTCTCTTCGTCTTTAAACGGCAAGAAAGTGGAGCTAATTTCTTTTCCTGAAATCTTTAGCACTCCATAATACACACCAGCATCCTCTTTCATATTCTCACAATATGGTTCCGACATAACTGTTGCAAACCAAAAATAAAAATTAAACTAATAAAGGAGACAATCTTATGCTAATACTACTAAAACAGAATATATTGTAAACAGAAGAGGAATTGAAAATTTTGAGCAAAAAACCAAAAAGAAAATTTGATTTACTGGCAACTTCAAGGACAAGTAGCATTGAATATAGAAGGGATTGAAAAAAACATACCTGGAATTGGATGAGATTGACCAGCGGCAGGACGGAGACAGTTGAAGGTTGGAGCGGAGAAGGAGACGAAAGTAGTGAGCGGAACAACGAAACCTAGGAATTTTTGGTGAAAATAGAAACTGATCATTAAAAATATTTAATCCCGGGCTAAAAAATGCTTACATAAGAGTTTAGTAGAACAATTTATAACACTAGAACGCATTTCCCAGGATTAAGTTATGAGATAACAATATAGAATTCGCCGTACCACTGCACAGTCACGTTCCTGCTAACACAATTCGAACAATTTTTCGGCTTCTTAAACATAATTCAGGATCACATTAGATTGAGTATCCCCACTATAGATAATCTCAATACAGTACACATGTATACAGTTCGCAGAACACAATTCTAGCAGTAAAACAGAAAGAAAAACTTAAACACCCTCGTAATTCCTCCTTTTTGGCCGACCATCTCTATCTCACCACCATTCAGCCATGGCAATTGACTTTCGATAATGAGAAGAGGCTCCGTTTAATCTCCGTTTAAGGCCAATCCCGAAGGTCTCGGTGCTCACCACCCCAAAGCCACTCTTTGCTTCGATTTTAGCTAATACTACTAAAGCAGAATATATTGTAAACAGAAGAGGAATTGAAAATTTTAAGCAAAAACCCAAAAAGAAAATTTGATTTACTTGCAACTTCAAGGACAAGTAGCATTGAATATAGAAGGGATTGAAAAAAACATACCTGGATTTGGATGAGATTGACCAGCGGCAGGACGAAGACAGTTGAAGGTTGGAGCGGAGAAGGAGACGAAAGTAGTGAGCGGAACAACGAAACCTAGGAATTTTTGGTGAAAATAGAAACTGATCATTAAAAATATTTAATCCCGGGCTAAAAAATGCTTACATAAGAGTTTAGTAGAACAATTTATAACACTAGAACGCATTTCCCAGGATTAAGTTATGAGATAACATTATAGAATTCCCCGTACCACTGCACAGTCACGTTCCTGCTAACACAATTCGAACAATTTTTCGGCTTCTTAAACATAATTCAGAATCACATTAGATTGAGTATCCCCACTATAGATAATCTCAATACAGTACACTTGTATACAGTTCACAGAACACAATTCTGGCAGTAAAACAGAAAGAAAAACTTAAACACCCTCGTAATTCCTCCTTTTTGGCCGACCATCTCTATCTCACCACCATTCAGCCACGGTAATTGACTTCCGGTGATGAGAAGAGGCTCCGTTTAATCTCCGTTTAAGGCCAAGCCCGAAGGTCTCGGTGCTCACCACCCCAAAGCCACTCTTTGCTTCGATTTTAGCTAATACTACTAAAGCAGAATATATTGTAAACAGAAGCGGAATTGAAAATTTTGAGCAAAAACCCAAAAAGAAAATTTGATTTACTGGCAACCTCAAGGACAAGTAGCATTGAATATAGAAGGGATTGAAAAAAACATACCTGGATTTGGATGAGATTGACCAGCGACAGGACGGAGACAGTTGAAGGTTGGAGCGGAGAAGGAAACAAAAGTAGTGAGCGGAACAACGAAACCTAGGAATTTTTGGTGAAAATAGAAACTGATCATTAAAAATATTTAATCCCGGGCTAAAAAATGCTTACATAAGAGTTTAGTAGAACAATTTATAACACTAGAACGCATTTCCCAGGATTAGGTTATGAGATAACAATATAGAATTCCCCGTACCACTGCACAGTCACGTTCCTGCTAACACAATTCGAACAATTTTTCGGCTTCTTAAACATAATTCAGGATCACATTAGATTGAGTATCCCCACTATAGATAATCTCAATACAGTACACATGTATACAGTTCACAGAACATAATTCTAGCAGTAAAACAGAAAGAAAAACTTAAACACCCTCGTAATTCCTCCTTTTGGCCGACCATCTCTATCTCACCACCATTCAGCCACGGCAATTGACTTCCGGTGATGAGAAGAAGCTCCGTTTAATCTCCGTTTAAGGCCAAGCCCGAAGGTCTCGGTGCTCACCACCCCAAAGCCACTCTTTGCTTCGATTTTAGCTAAGACTACTAAAGCAGAATATATTGTAAACAGAAGAGGAATTGAAAATTTTGAGCAAAAACCCAAAAAGAAAATTTGATTTACTGGCAACTTCAAGGACAAGTAGCATTGAATATAGAAGGGATTGAAAAAAGCATACCTGGATTTGGATGAGATTGACCAACGGCAGGACGGAGACAGTTGAAGGTTGGAGCGGAGAAGGAGACGAAAGTAGTGAGCGGAACAACGAAACCTAGGAATTTTTGGTGAAAATAGAAACTGATCATTAAAAATATTTAATCCCGGGCTAAAAAATGCTTACATAAGAGTTTAGTAGAACAATTTATAACACTAGAACGCATTTCCCAGGATTAAGTTATGAGATAACAATATAGAATTCCCCGTACCAATGCACAGTCACGTTCCTGCTAACACAATTCGAACAATTTTTCGGCTTCTTAAACATAATTCAGGATCACATTAGATTGAGTATCCCCACTATAGATAATCTCAATACAGTACACATGTATACAGTTCACAGAACACAATTCTAGCAGTAAAACAGAAAGAAAAACTTAAACACCCTCGTAATTCCTCCTTTTTGGCCGACCATCTCTATCTCACCACCATTCAGCCACGGCAATTGACTTCCGGTGATGAGAAGAGGCTCCGTTTAATCTCCGTTTAAGGCCAAGCCCGAAGGTCTCGGTGCTCACCACCCCAAAGCCACTCTTTGCTTCGATTTTAGCTAATACTACTAAAGCAGAATATATTGTAAACAGAAGAGGAATTGAAAATTTTGAGCAAAAACCCAAAAAGAAAATTTGATTTACTGGCAACTTCAAGGACAAGTAGCATTGAATATAGAAGGGATTGAAAAAAACATACCTGGATTTGGATGAGATTGACCAGCGGCAGGACGGAGACAGTTGAAGGTTGGAGCGGAGAAGGAGACGAAAGTAGTGAGCGGAACAACGAAACCTAGGAATTTTTGGTGAAAATAGAAACTGATCATTAAAAATATTTAATCCCGGGCTAAAAAATGCTTACATAAGAGTTTAGTAGAACAATTTATAACACTAGAACGCATTTCCCAGGATTAAGTTATGAGATAACAATATAGAATTCCCCGTACCACTGCACAGTCACATTCCTGCTAACACAATTCGAACAATTTTTCGGCTTCTTAAACATAATTCAGGATCACATTAGATTGAGTATCCCCACTATAGATAATCTCAATACAGTACACATGTATACAGTTCACAGAACACAATTCTAGCAGTAAAACAGAAAGAAAAACTTAAACACCCTCGTAATTCCTCCTTTTTGGCCGACCATCTCTATCTCACCACCATTCAGCCACGGCAATTGACTTCCGGTGATGAGAAGAGGCTCCGTTTAATCTCCGTTTAAGGCCAAGCCCGAAGGTCTCGGTGCTCACCACCCCAAAGCCACTCTTTGCTTCGATTTTAGCCAAGGAAATGGGTTCCGACGGCTCAAATAAGAGGTAATCTCCTATTTCTCTTTTTTATTTTCGAAACTTAAAAGCAAAATAAAAAAAAAACAGAAATCGAAAAAGATAAAAATGCAACCTTTTTAAAAAAAATGCTTCTGTTTGTATTGTTCTTCTCTATTCAGATTTCTAACCTCGTTACATTCGTTATATTCGGTCTTTTATAGCCTAAAAGAAAAGGAAAAAATACAATTTGTTTTTTTTTCTCTTTGCTTTGCTATCGTTTGTCCTTTCGTTGTGCAGGTACGGAGGTTTTTTTCTGGCATCTGGTGGCGTACGGGAGCGGCGGTAAGGAGGTGCGCTGGAGAGGAAGAGTATGCCCACTATAGATAATCCTCAGACCAAGTTTGAACAAAAATTTAGCCTTTTGTTTTTTTTGCCAGGTCGAGTTGGGCTAGGCTGGACTTATATAACAGTCCAGAAATTTTGTTACAACTATCGCATAATCATTTCTAGTGCAGATTAAGTTAAATTCGAATTCTTTCAAACTCATTTGAGTTAAATTTGGGTAGAAAAGTAACGTTACGCTTTGAGTAAAGTCAAGTTCAATCAAATAACATGTTATATTTTATTTAAATTTGACCAACGAATAAATTTAATGTTTCAAGATTGGAGTGAAATGATTAAATGTAAAGGTGAGCAAAATTCGATTCGATTCGAAAAACTCCATAAAAATTTAAAGTTTTAGTAGAACAATTCAAGTTAATCAAGTTATTTAGATCAACTCGAATAAAATAAATGAAATTTTTTAGTTTAACTCGGATGTGAATTACACAATTCGAGTTATCCAAAAATTCGACTAAGAAAATGCAAAACTACGTCGTTTTGATAAATGTTTACATTTTTTAAAGTTAAAAGTCAAAACCATTAAATTAAAAGACAAAACTATTTCATTTTGATAAATGTTTATCTACTAACTTAAATGGTAAAATCATTATATTGTTTATGTAGTTAAATAATCATATACTTTGTCTACTAGTTAAATAATTGGTCTATATAAACACAACATTGAGCATAAATAATAGGATTTGTTAACTCGACTCGACTTGACTCAAAATTTTTTGACTCGACTCGACTGAATACTCACCCCTAGTTGAATGAACTCTAATAAAATGCAATAGAAGTTTATGCCTAATAAAATTAAATTTGTTAGTTTGGTATCCTATACACTCCAATTGAAATTGCTTTTAAAAGAAAATGTTTTAAAATTGTTGAGGCACTTGTAAGAGCAACGACACCAAGTATTTACAATTATGTCGATAACTACCCAAGGTTTTATAAGTTGTCGTGTTTGAAGTTAGCAATTTTTTAAAACAGTATAGTTGGGCCATGAATTAGTTGATATTATGGACATGTATTAGTTCATATTTGAAGATTGCTATTATGAAGCAACAAATTTTTAAAAATTGGATTTATTTAAATCAAGCAAATTAGATCTACTGTTTCGCGAAGATTAATTTGAATGGCTTCAAAACATATCTTAGAGATTTTTTATTTAAATCAACCAAAAAATATTTTTATAACACTTAATTAAATCAAATAATTAATCTATATGCAATAAATTAATATGGGAAGTCACTAAATTAAAAAATAGATAACAGCTACTTACCCATTTGAAGTTGTGAGAAGACCATTGCAATTGAGTTCCAGTGTAATGCCCCTAACCCGTATCCGTCGCTAGAACAGGGTTTGGAGTATTACCAGTAAATACAGAACATTTACAGAATAATCATGTCATTTACTATTCATTTAACGAGAACAATCATAACATCCCTTGATTGGACCCTCGAAGCCCAATACAAACATTAGAAGCGGGTCGGGACCAAATCTGAAACTCAAAGAATTTTTTGCAAAATTTTAAAATTTTTCTTATGAACAATACCCACATGCCTGTGTGGTCAGGCCGTGTGGCTAGTGACACGCCCATGTCTAGCCCGTGTGATGCGAGAGATAAGTCACACGGTCGTGTTGCTAGGTCACATGACCATGTTGTTGGTCACATGCCGTGTCGCTAGCCTGTGTAACTCTCTGACTTGTAAATATTAAGGTGCAATTTTCACATAGCCAGGCTACACGTCAATTTCTTTTTCAAAAATTAGGTGCAGACTTCATACGACCATGACACGGAAAACCATGACACATGCCCATATTCAAGGCCGTGTCATCCATACGGCTGAGACACACGCCCGTGTCTCTGCTCGTGTGCTCAATTTTGAGCATTCTGTTTTGCAAATTTGAAATACAGAGGACACACAGCCAGATAACATGCCCATGTATTGTGTCTACCCGTGTAGAAAAATAAGGCCATTCCTAGCCTCATTTCTCACCCAAAACTTGTCATTTTTCCTGCACCAATATTTACAAGTAGAATCCAACCAATTCAAACATAATTTTAATTAATATACATCAAACAAATTGTTTCATCATCTCATATATCCACACTTATAAGCTTACCTTATATAGTTTGCATCATTGATTGTCATGTTGAACTTACTTAACATGTGATATTTATCATATTAAGAACTCACAGCATACCAAAAACAACTATTACTAGCCATCCCAATGGCTAGTTTATATTCATCATTTACAATTTAGACCATATAACCTATACATGCCATTATACCAAAATCAAGTTTATCATTTATACCAAAATCAAAGGGTGGATAGTGTGATGATTTCCTCCGACCAATCTCCAACCTTCGCGAGCCTTAGAGCACTATAAAATAGGGAAAATAAAACCTAGTAAGCATTTCATGCTTAGTAAGCTCGTATAACAAGAATTATACTTACCATTTATATTCAACATATTAACCATACATTTCATGTTTTTCAACAACTTGGCAATTTGCCTAATCACATACACTCAACCAAATAAGTTAGTTTCAAACACCAATATGCATAGATGAGCTCATCATGCCACATTCACAATCCATTTCATCTTTTCCATGTCACTTATTTACTGTTTCCATTGAATTATCGACTTTCCGATGGATATTTCCAATTGTACAGATGAGGTGCACAATTTCATTATCCGTTAATTCATATCCAGTAGTACCTTTTAGGTACACTCTCGAGCCACATATTATATAGTAGAATTACCATCCAGGCTAAATTCTAACTGTAACACATATACTCTAAAGGCTTTGTCGGATTACCAGTCCAGGCTAAATCCTTGTATGACAATGAATTCCCTATAGAGTCCAATTTGGATTACCAATCCAGGCTAAATCCTCAGTCAATTAGGATTACAAGTCCAGGCTAAGTCCTAATTGAAACACATATTCTTGAGAGCCCATTTCAGAGGATTACCCGACCAAGCTAAATACTTTTAAATGATGAGAGCAATAGATTACCTGTCCGAGTTAAATCTTTTCTGCAACTCATGCAGGATCTCATTTCACATCAAGAATCATGTATCCATCGGGATTCTGTATTCAAACGGATTATAACCCTTTTTCAATCATTTTACAATCTCTTACATATTTCTTATCATTCCATATTCATGCTTCATGTACATATAATTCACATATCAAGTCATATACAATTCAACAATCAAACCAACACATTTTCATGCTTATTTAAGTTATACGAACTTACCTTGATAATTGTTCGTATCTACTAATCCGAAACTTTCTCTTTCCCTCGATCTTTCTCTTTATTTGGTACTTCTGGATCTATATAAATTAATTTAATCATCAATTCCATACATTTCACATTCAATTGAATCCAATTCACATTTTAGGCAAAAGTATCATTTTTCCGTTAAACTTTTAATTAATTCCAATAGGCTCGGAAAATAAAGTTCATGCAATTTACTCCTTATTCCAAGCCTAATCAAAATTCTAATATAACTTTTACAGCACATGTAACATCCCGAAATAGGGCCTAAACAGAATAGTGGTTGCGAAACCACAAATTCGAGATAGAAAAAATTATTTTATTATTATTTTGAGGTTCATGGTATGATTGCATGATTGTGTAAAAATTTCGTGATGAAATTCTATGCATAAAGTGCTTAAGTTGAGGTTAGGGACTAAATCGAATAATTTGCAAAACTTGCATTCTAGAAGTTTTTAGTATGAAATTACTTTGGAATATTAATTAGGAGGGTTTAAATAACAATTTGACCAATTTTAAGTTCATGGACAAAAATTAGGACATGGAAGGAATTTTTGAAAGTTTAGTAAGGAGGGGTAATTTGGTCATTTAGATATTAAATGAATTAAAAAGGGAAAAATAACACAAAAATGGTCATCTTCTCAATTAGTTTCTGCCGATTTTTGCTCTCCTCCATAGCTGGGGTTTCTTCAACTTTCAAGCTTCATAGTAAGTGATTCCAAGCCCCGTTTTTAATGATCTTTACGTTTTTGGAGTCCCGGTAACTTGATTAAGCTTATTCTAGCAATAATTCAACCTAGGGTTCATATTTGGAAAAATACCCATGGCTGAAATTTGTGTATTTTGGTGTTTTATGATAGAATATGAGGTTTTAAATTATGTTAAACAACTTATGCTACTCGGTTTTAAGTGAAAACGAGTAAAATGGCTTAAATTAGAAAAAAAAATACCAATAGTCATAAGTATATGTTAGAGTGTGATTTTGATATTGCCATAGAAGGGAAAAATGATCAGCATGTCATAAAACATAAGAAAATAGGATGAAGTTTAATTTACGAGCCTTGGGGAAAAAGTGCAAATATGTGAAAGTTTAGGGGTAAAAATATAATTTTGCAAAAGTTTGGGTCAAGGACTGTTTTAATAAATGTGAATATTAAATAAGTTAAATTTGCTATTATAGATCAAGAAGAATGAAATTCTGGAGTAGATCGGGGAAAAGAAAAAGTAAAGGACTAAATTGTAAAGTTTAGTCACATTTTGTATCAAGGTAAGTTACAGTAAATAAATGCAATATTCTTTTATTTTACATTATTATTGTCAATTTCCAGCATTTATATATTTATGTTATGAAAATATTTAAAGTTGAATTTAAGGTGAAGTGACAGAGGAAAAGTGTTAGAAAGCCCCGGTTGAACCTTAGGAATGTTAGGATATTAGGGTTGACAGGACAGAACAGAAATGAGCCATGTAAGTCCATATTATATATGGCATTGGAGACAGGAATAATTCATGTAAGTCCATGTCAAAGACATGGCATTGGCAGGATATTGATAGACAGGAACGACCCTAGTATCCTTAGTATTTCGAGTGGTTCAACGGGTCAGGATACGAGTTAAATTACAGTGAATTAACAGCAAAGGAAAAGTATATTATACTTATGAAAAAGGAAAGGTCAGGTAAGAAAGAAGGTAAGGGAATAAAGAAGAAGATAGAAATTGAGAAGTAAAGAAATTTATGGTGTTAGATGATATTATGCATAATTATCCATTATGTTGAATGTTGTGATTTATTTGCTTGTAAGCTTACTAAGCCTAGTGCTTAATCTCTTTATTTTCTTCTTCTTATAGTACTTATCTAGTCACTCGGGGATCGAAGGAAACGTTGGAGGCCAATCACACTATCAAAGAAATAACTCGATATAACTAGACGTTTTGTTTTGGATATGGCATGTATAGAAACTTAGCTACTTTTGGTATAATATGAATAATGAATGATGTGTAAATACTTGCTAGTGATTAGCTAATAAAATAGCCGATGATATACATGTTTATTAATATGTATAATTGAATGATGATTATCACATGAAAATTATGAAAAATGTGAAAGTAACCTAAAAACAAATTCAAGTAATAGAAATGACGTAACTTTGAAAAATCACTAAAAATTGTAGAAATATAGTTTTAAGATGAATAATATATTAAATTAAATATTATTATGTATATTTTCTTATGGAATAAGCAAAATAGGTAAAGATATTATATTTTATGAGATATTTGAGTTTTAGTGAAACAGGGTCAGAGCGATTTTTGGATCCCCTATTTCAACTTTGGAAATTCACCATAAATTGTAAAAAACTAATTAGAAGGTTTAATTTATATGGTTAGAATCCTTGTTGAATCTAGTTTTGAGAGAAACAAACGGCTTAGTCATATGAATTTTGTACAGGAATAAAAATTGTTTGTAGTAAGAAGAGGTCACTGCAGTTGAGTTTTGAAACAGGGGAAACTTTAACTAATAAACTGTACTAATTGGACAAGTCAAAAATTCTAGAAAAAAATTAGTAGATAGATATATTAGTCTAGTTTCAGGAAAAATTTATGGATCTTAATTTTGAATTTTGAAACTCAAGAAATGAATTTTTAAGCAACCATGACGCAGAAAAACAGTTTACTCCAAAAATTAAAATAAGTGGTTTAGAGTTGTTTAAAAGGTAAGATAAGTTTAGTAACACCTCAAGCCTGACTCCGGTGACGGTTTCGAGCGTGGGGGTGTTACAGCACACATATTTAATAAAATACAGAATTTTTCCATGAATTTCATCACTTATCAATTTAGTCTCTAAACATGTTTCCATAAAAAAAATCACTTTGGAAAAGTTGTTTATCTATCAACAACCTTTCAATTTCTACCATAAAATTTTTCTACCATAAACTTTCAATTTTCAGCATATTCATCCATGGAAAATTTTCTATACTTTAATTTCTTTTCAAATTAAACCCCAAAATAGAGAAATTAGACTTTCTCAATTCCAAAAATATGAAAATTACAAAAACCGAGACTAGAAACTTACCAATTCAAGCTTGAAAAGTTTCTTTTCTCTCTCCTAGGGTTTCCATGTATTTTTTATGAAGAATATGATATAAAATGATATTAATTTCATTTTAATCATTTATCAACTTTTAATTATTTTTATTTCCAATTTAGTCCTTGCCCTTTTTCTAATTTTCCATGGATGATTCACCAAAAATATCTATATAGTTTTCATCAATGGTCTAATTGCCACACAAGGACGTTACATTTTGAATTTCATAGCTATTTGATCCTTATAGCCACTAGAATTCAACTTTAACATTTTATGCAATTTAGTCTTTTTTGCAATTAGACACATAATCAATAAAATTTTCCTATCAAAATTTTCATGTAATCTTCTTATCATATTACCAATCATTTCATGAAATTAAAATAATTTTATTTTTTGGACTCGGATTTGTGGTCCCGAAACTACTATTCTAATTTTACTAAAATTGGGCTGTTACATCTAGCACACTAGGCTGGGCTAATTCCTAGATTGCTACAACTAAGTGGATATAAAGCTTTTAATAAAATCCTCAAAATTGTTTCTAAAAAATTTAATGGTTTTCTAATTGTGACATGGGAAGCAACACCAGAACATGGGGAGTTCATCTCACATTTATGTTTCTATTCTGTTATAAAGTTTTAATGAGTGTGATTATGGGTAAGGAAATGTAGTTGCCTCCGGCTATCAGACTCATTGAGCTAAATACTACATATGATGGTGAGGGGTGGGGCTAGAATAGTTGGAGTCTGGGTTGATTTTATACGTGGTATTAATATTATATATAACCATTTAAAAATATTTGGTTAGATAAACCTCAATTTATACTAAATTTGTCCATATCAATATATAATTAACACAAATTTGCCGCAAGGCATTTGCCATGGTGGATCACTTGAATACTTCACAGCAGATAACAACCAGCTGACTAGGCCAATCCCTCAAGGGTTAAAATTTTGCACTAGCTCGAAGAGAGTCTGCCTTGAAAAAAACTGACTTAGAGGGAATATATATAAATATTTAGGTGTTTACCCGAACCTAAAATTCATTGACTTGACAATGAATTTCAAGGTGTAATTCTGCCCATTGGAGGTTGTGCAAAAGTTGACATCTTTGCTTTATCTTGGTTTGAATGGGAACAAACTTTCTGGTAATGTACCCTTGGAACTAGGTCTTATGTCCAAGCTTTTGTATCTAGACTTGTCTGCAAACCAATTGAGCAAGTCCATCCTTGAAACTTTCAGGTTAAAATAATCGGCAAAATATCTCTACTAGTACTTGTATTTTATGAAAATTGCGGATTTAGTTCCAATACTGTAAATTGGGTTGGGTTTATAAATTATACTAAATTAGGTTTATAGTGGGTAGGGCTTAGGAGTGCTGGGGTAAGCCGCTGGTTAGGGATTAGGTGGGCAGTAGGCTAAGCATAATACATATAATATATGATATTAGTTATTAAGTTCGATTAATTTGGTTAATTGCTCGCTTTCGAGCCAAATTAACCAATACTGTATTTTATGAAAATTGCGGATTTAGTTCCAATACTGTAAATTGGGTTGGGTTTATAAATTATACTAAATTAGGTTTATAGTGGGTAGGACTTAGGAGTGCTGGGGTAAGCCGCTGGTTAGGGATTAGGTGGGCAGTAGGCTAAGCATAATACATATAATATATGATATTAGTTATTAAGTTCGATTAATTTGGTTAATTGCTCGCTTTCGAGCCAAATTAACCAATAACTGAACTTTTAAAAAATTATTAACCAACATCTAATCGAATTAAATTAGTAAACTGACCGATTAATTTTAACTGAAATTTAAATACCCCTAAATCACTTACTCTAATATGAAGATCTTTAAAATTTTTTTTCTATAAATGTATTTGTTTCAATAGAATATATATTTAAAATGGTATAAAAAAAGTATGAATTTGTCAAATTCATATATACCTTAGGAACCCAAATCAACTAGTTATTAGGAATCCAACAAATTCTTGTTTTTAAGAAATAATCACTCAATCTGTATATATGTTATATTTTGTATATATGTTATCACTCAATCTGTATATATATATATTTTTAAATTCAAATCCAAAATTTAAAACTAAGTTCCCAAATCCTACATAAATTGGATAGTAAAATAATTCCAAATATAACATTCATGATTATATCTAAATCCAGCGATTTGTTAAATGCTTATTTAATAGAAAATTCAAATTTCTTAAATTATTTAGGGCTAATATGCAAAATTACGTGAAATTTAAAATTTACCACTATACATTACTTTCATCAATATTTTAAAATTTTAAAAGTTATTATAGGGCTATAACAATTTTCTATTTTAGAGGTTTGACCCCCTGCCAACCCCTGGATTCGTCTCTGCGAACCCCTGGATTCGTCTCTGACCACGAAAGTTTAATTTAATTTTCAAATGCATTTATTTAATTTAAAAAATAAAAATTCAAACCATGTAATGAGTGTTATTTGAAGGGCAAGAGAGATAGCCTTAAGAGAACTGAATAAAGTGCAAAATCACAATACTGTATGGTTTTAACTTTGTTAATATTTCGGTTTCCAAAAAGAAAACACCCAATTACATGAACAACTTCAAAGTTTTAACCAAAATAATTGATCGCGTCTTCAAAGTCTCTCTTCACCATCAACATGGGTCTCGACTCAACTCCATGCACCAACACGTTTCAGCTGAGGCCTAAAAGGGAGAGAACAAATATCTGAGATTAAGAATATAATTTTATATCATTGCAGCGAAAATTGAAGGCTCAATGGACAAAAACCAAAAATTGAACCCCTAGACGTTAGAATTATAATAAATTAAACCCTTTTATCATTAAAGTTATCCATCAAAGTTACAAAGCCAAAAATGCCATTTTTTTTGCTGGTTGATTTCACCACATGGCAAAAACTAGCATTTAATGTATAAAACATTAAAAAAATCAACAAACATTTATAAAAAGTCATAGAAAATCGTATATACACATATCTATCAGCAGACCACATCAACAGGCACCAAATGAGCTATAAAAATCAACATTGTTAATAATAATAAAAGCTTCCATGACCTTTTACAACAATGAAAAGTGAGTAAGATTATTATTATTATTATAGCTCACAACTACCAACAAAACAAACACATCAGAGAAACGATCTCCATAATCTATTAATGGTTTTTCAGATATACATCTGCAGTATGCAGCATTCGTCTTCCTATGTAATTCATTCCATTTTCATTTTTGACTTCTTACGTGTTGGAGCTTCATCAATCAAGCACGCAAGAACAAAATCAAAGAAACGAGGAAAAAACAATACAGATATAATTATCACTCCCAAACCTTTTCACATTCCAAGAAAACATACTATTCATATGATATACAAAACCGGAAATAGGATGGCAAAATATTTAACAAGAATTTCCAAATAAACATTTTTGTCCCCTACTAATTACTTTTTCTCTGTTTCAAATTCTCTAGTTGTAGGACTAAGTAATTCCCATTTATTAGAGTTATATTCTTAAGTAATATTTTGTCCACTCTCTTACAGATTTCAACGAGCTAATAGCTCACTTAGTAATCATATTCACTATCTCAAATCAAATTCAGCCTATTGAATAAATCTATCCTCACTTAGGGTGTGTTTGGACATAATATGTCTATTTTAGACATAATATTATAAAGTAACAAATATGTATTTAAATAATGTTTAAATTAGTTAATATTATGATATTTTAGTAATAATATAAAATAATTTATTATAACTTATTGTTAAAAAATTAATATATAATATTAATTTTAAATATTTCTATATAATTAATATTAATTATTTATTAAATTTAATTAGAATATATAAACTATATTAAAATATTATTTGTAATTAAATATTGATAGAATTGTATTATTTTAAAAATTATTTTTTTATTTTTAATTAATGTTTTTAACACATTTGTATTATTTTATTTTAAAATATACTATGAATATATAATTCATATTAGATATTAACATAATATAGAAAACATAAACCTAACAAATTAAAATATTACATATATTTGGATTAAAGTTTCAAAAATGGATAATATTTATATACCAAATATAAATACTAAAAATTTTACAATAGCATCAATTTAAAGTGAATTCATTAAACTAGAAGCTATAGCATCTCTTGTTAATTCCATTTCAAAATCACTTGAATTGTTTGATTCACCGTCATCACCATCATCATCGTCGTCGTCATCATCATCACTTTCTCGACCATGCGCTTTTTCACCTTTCTTTTTTGCTCTATATTTGTGTTTAATAATAGGAAAGATAAAGATGGGAGCTCTTTAGACTTCAAATGATTTAAAAATAATATTCTTGCAGGATATCAAGACTAAACCATGGCCAGCTAGTCAAAAATCATGAAATTGCAGCACCACTGCTCATTGTCAAACAAACAAATCAAACGTATTTGAATTCCACAATGGTTAAGAATATACCTTTTTCCTCGTGTTCATAAACTGCAAAAACAAAAAAGAGGCACCTAAATTAATAGTGTACATTAGTTGACTTGTAAAATGAAGTTTTCCTTTGTTATTTTTAGTGCCATCATAACACTTACAAAAGCAATATCTTAGACACAGAGCACTAAAAATACACATCTAACCATTCCAGAAACCACAGTTTAACATTCAGGAGGTTATATTTGTATGCAGTCTAATCTCATGTCTCATTATAAACGCTTTTATGGATCATTACTGCTATATGATGGACACTGATAAAAGTTGGTAAGTGGTAAGAATTAGCAGTAATACAAAGCAAACAACCTAATGTGAACCATTTACTAGCTTAATTCCATCCTTACTTAGCTTAATCTTACAACATTTACTAGCAATTTCAAGGTCAAAGCAGATTTGGTCAAAAGCATTTTATCAATTTTCCTTTTAAGTTACAATTAGCATTGAAGCTGACAAGTAACACCTTCCGATTTAGTTAACTCAATACTCCCCTTAAATCCATACAATTAAACCATGATTTCAACCATTAATACGAAGAAATATACACATTAACAATTAAATATGAGGCATAAACTTTATCATATTAAAAATAAATCGAAAGAAAAGCAAAACAAAACTTCACCCACATCGTCAATCAACCCTACACTGCACCCTCGTCCTCCCCTTTTCTATTCAAAAAAGTGCCAAGGCAGTGACTTGTCGAGTAGCTAATAATAAAACAGAGCACAACAAAAAATAGCCAACATACTAGAGAAGAGTTCCAATACCAGTACCAAGACCATAACAGTGCAAAAGAAACTCGGGCTCTCAAATCAGAATGAAAAGGATGAGCTGCTGAGCAAGGGAGCGAAGGCAGAAGAAAGGTTTACAGAGAAGAAATATGCAGATCCCTTCGAGAAAGAACAAACGGATGGGAAATCCAACAAGTTGGTGAATAATAAAAACAAAATCACGCCCAATTTATTAAGGTGCCGACTCAAAAATCACAATCCCAACAACTTAAAAAAGATCATACAGCTGGGTGCCACGTGTTAGAAAACAAAAATATGGGTAAATGAAATCACCAGGAAATCGTGCCCTCCAGACCCCAGCAGTGCAGAAAATAAAAACAAAAGCATAATGAACAATTAGAAAAAGAAGAGAAGAAAAAGATAAACTCACCGGTGGAGAAGAGAAGAGGAACAAAGAACCAAACCAAAATGGGTAAAAGCAAAAGAGAAAAGCTGAAAGAAATGTGAAAAAATTAGAGTATATTTCATAATTATTTCATAAAATCAAACAATCAGAAAATAAAAACTAAAGCATAATGAAAAATTAGAAAAAGAAGAGAAGAAAAAGATAGTACCAGTGGAGAAGAGAAGATACAGAGAACAATTTCAGACAAAGAATTGGGAAAGTTCTACCGTGAAGGAGATAGGTTAAAACGGTAAAATACCAACCCAAATGAACTTCAGGCTTGGAAAAGCTAAAATAAATGGCTTTTTCATCTGTAAAAAAGGCCTTAAATTAAGTTAAAAAAGTTGCCAAACTGATAGTTGTTCTTCATTGCTTTTCAGATAAAAGCACTTTTTTGGGAAAAAGTTCATCCCAAAAGCAATGAAGAACAAGGCCTTAGTAATAGTTATATTTTCTGCATTTTCATCTTGCTTCTTATCATATGCATGTTGCAAAAATTTCTGTTCAGGAAGATGAGGAAACCTTGTAAACCATTAAAACAATATGTTGCACGAAGACAGAAAGGAAGACTAAAAGGAACAAGTGCGGTGATGAAGGTTGTACGTTCCCAAGACCAGTTAAATCATGATGGTCATACCAATCGTACAGAATTTCTTGAGAGCCAAACCTTCATCTCTGGGACAACTGTATAGCCTCTTCGAGTGAAGTTAAAAGGGCTGGGAATTTATTAGGAAAGCACTAATATGAAAGTAACACCAATCATGAGTAGTGGGAGAGACGGAGGTTATCAAAACTAATTTGGGGGGGATCGATGTCATGTAGAAGTTACAACCTAAGTAATAGTTTGGTCATAGGTAGGCCTGCTCACAAGTCGAGCCTAGACAGGATACTAACACCTTTCACGTTTGGCTAGGCCCCTGACCCAGCACAAAATATGGGCAATATCATTCGACTAGACCCAACCCTAATTACAAAAAGGGAGCCATTCTTGGCCCAACACAACCCACCCAAATTCTTTTTCTAATTTTATTTAAGTGGCAGTCAAGCTTTACTTTGTTTACTTATTGTTCAAGGTTATCATAGTCCTTATCAATATTGACATTTTTACTGTGGTATCCATCACCGACAAAAGGACATCATTTTACTAAATCTTCACTTGCCTATAGGTAATAACCTCGCTCTGATATTTTAGGCAGAAACATTGTCATAGTCTACCAACTTCCTAAGTAGGAATTTAAGCCTTTGTTTAGATCAGGATATTTTATTTTCTTGTTGGAACAAAAAACTAGAAGCAACTATTGGGGCCTGGGGGTAAGGCAAGACAGAACTTGAGTTCTAGTTCTCTAAAGGTGCTAGGAGCCTCGTACCCATTTAAAACAACAAATAGAGTAGACATTTTCACACAATGCAAATCCAATGCTTGATTCGTCTACTCCGTACCTTGGCATTACTCAAGTTTTATACAGGAAGTTCCAGGCTCACTATCAACTTCTTAGCGACAAGAAGAGCAAACAAAATGTAATGACAAGCAGTATTGGCAAATGAAAAATCCGTCAATTCACAAGGATGGGAATAATTAAGATATGGTAGTGATCTGAAGGGGGCACTAACCTTCATTTAGAGCAATCCAAATGTAATGGCAAGCAGCATTGGCAAATGAATAATTATCATGTAGTATTGATATGAAGGGGGCTCTAACCTTCATTCAGAACAACCATATACTAGAAATATCTTCGCGATATGAAACAGTGGTCGCAAATTGATGCTCTGCAGCTGCATGAATGCCTCCCTGCTCGTTGCACCAAATATTAAATCTTATGTACTCAAAATGCTCATGGAAAAGGTTGACCCAACCCAAAATAAGCTTGCCATTGCCCAACCGATACAGAGTGCCATTCGGTGGTGGATTCACTGAAAATTCTGATGACCATTTGACGGGCAAATGTTTCTTATCAAGCAAATTATACGCCTCCAAAGAACGGAACTTACCAGAATAATTATAAATGACAGTATACAGGACATCGTCCACGATTGTCGCTGAGTCAGACCAGTAACAAAATTTTTGTTCGAGGCAAATCCATGATTTACGATCATAGTAATAAGCGTAAAGAGTATCATTGGCATTGTAGTGCACCAAAATCCGAGATCGAGAAGAATCTAGAACAGGAACACATAGATCGATAGCTTTCGGAGGGGGCGACAATGGTTCCCAAATATCCCCACTTATATCGTAAACCTCGCCAAAAGATTCAGAACCCATACCTTCGAAGACGTAAATCTTTCCTTCAGCAGTAAGAACCAGGGGAAAAGCCCGAGGGAACAACATAGAAGTATTTTTCTCCACCCACGTTCAAGGTCCTTCAAATCTAATTGGAAAACATCGTTTACTTCATCATAACCACGAAGACTAGCATCATTTTCGCGTATTCCCCCAATAACGTAAACGTGGTTGCCACAGGCAACGACAGTGGAACCTGAAGGAGCATCAGGTGGCATCGCCCTAATAAAGACTTTATTGCTTATCAGATCAATAAAGTGCAAACCGAGCGCTGTTTTACCATCGGTACCTGGGGATTTCTCAACGAGGGCCCTGATCAGTTCATCTGGCTCTCGCCCATCAAAGTAACTGGAGGAATCACTAGTATCGCCGCTCATGGTTCACCCTTAGCTTCGCCTTTCCAGATCCAAAATCGTTTTTAGTTTTAGGGTTTCTAGCTTCGGGTTATTTCCTTCTTGTTTTTTTTTTTGTTTTTTTAATTTGGTTTGGGTTTAATAGTCATAGACAAAAAAAGATTTAACACCATGTTTGGTTTGATGTATTGGCATAGCCAATACACCCCTAATCGGTGGGCCCCACCTAATCCCTTTCTAATCTGCCGTTTGGTTCAATGCATTACTAATCCCCCTCTAATCCGTTACTTTCCTAATCCCCGAAATTCTCTGTTTTTCAATCCCTGCCTTCTCCTCAGTTTACAGCCGTTTTACATCTCACACCCTAATTTGCCCTCCCAACTTGAAATCCATCTCTAGCCTCTCCCTCCCAACATCAAAGAGAACCTGCGAGCAAATTCACCTCCACCCTCCACCGTCTCAGGTCTCCGGCCCATTGTTTCGGTTAGTTCTTCTTCACTGTATCTTTCCATCCCCATGTTTGGTTTGGTTCAAAGCCTATTCAAAGCCTAGATTTCGCAAAGTAGTAGTAAAGCCAGTAGCTTTCATATAAATGATTCTTTTCTCTGCTTGGCTAAATGCAGTATTATTCGAACTCGTGATTTTAGAAGGGTTTTCTATTAAAAGTTTAAGAATCTATGGATGGGGTTTTCTTGCTGAGCCAAAGAAAAAAGAATTGGGATTTTTTGTTTTTCAATATTTCTTTAATAGCTTAATGCAGTATCTTTGGCTATCAATTTATTCCAAGAAATGGGATTTTTATATTCACTTTCTTCTTTCTGTCCAGATGGTCTTTGTGAATTTCTATTTATTTATTTATTTTGGTTATTTTTGTGAGAACTTTGCTATCATTATTACACTGCTCTGTTGAGGTTTACTGGTTTTGCTTTTGTTTCGACCCCCGGCCGATCGGGTATTTCACTTTCCTGCACCACATCACACAGCATTGTACTGGTATGCTTAGATATGCCAAGAGTGTTAAGTCCTGGTATTTGTTGAACATTGGCTGGAGTGACCATTGATCCTACTTGGTTGGATGTAATTCCTGGAATGTTGAGCCCTGAAATATATTGCAAAGATAAAGTTTCAAAGAAAACAAAGAACTAAAGAACACACCACCATCTTTAGTATCATTAAGTACCAAACCTAAGCTCGATTAGATTCTTCTAAGAATTGTTAGTTTATGAGGGGTGAGAAATCTAGTTCGAAAGCATGTCTATTTATAGATTCTAGCCACACTGCAGGTCCATTATCATTTTCATTCTTTAATTCCATTTTTAAAAATGGAAACAGATGAAAGATTCGCCAAGGCTGTAATGAATTACTGTTTTCTAAAGAAATGTGAATGACTCATTCTTCGATCACTATGTCCCATTATACATTGCAATGGAACTGGTCTTCTTTGTTCTCTAAATACTCTATTGACTTAAAAAAATCCAATTATGGTGTTTCCACTTTCTAGCTTAAGTTTTTGAACTGGATTAGGGTGTCCATGTATATCTTTAGGTTGAACGGTTCATAAAACCACAAGTATTGAATCTTTCTAAGGTCCTTTCCTGCAAATACTTCTTAACTCAATCCTGCTATTTTATTTGAATTAATTAATAGATCCCAAATGTGGTTAATAAGTAGGCCTGGAAACACAATTTCTCGAATTCGTTGTTACAATAAAATAGAGGTAAATATACGTTCATACAGTCTTGCATGCATGAAAATCCTTACAGGGCAGCATCCTATCGTAAGAATGACAGTAAAATATGCAAATTCTGTATTTGAATGAAGGGATTATGTTTGAACACTGCCAAATGGCAAAACGTAGTCAACCTGGACGTGTTAACATTACTTAAATTACATTTTTATATGACCTGGAGTGATATTCTTGCTAGAGCCAAAAATGGAACTGGAAAAACTGTAGCATTTTGCATTCCTGCATTGGAAAAAATTGACCAAGATAACAATGTTATTCAAGGTTAGATTTCATCTACATTTAATTTCTTGATTGTGTGTGTTTGTGTTACCAATTCAAGCCCAATAAAATGGTAGTGGGTACTGAAAGTAGGATTCTTTGGCCATTTCAATTATTTATTGTTCTTCTAGTTGTCTGATCTGCTTGTCAATCTGATATTGGAGAAGTGTGAGTGTCATTTGTTTCATTTCTTTTAACTGATATTTGAATTATGGGCTTTGGCATGGACGGACTTAGTTGACTGACGATCAAATCTTTGTAGCAGTTCCTTAAACATGTGCATTAGGTCCTCCATTTTGTAAGTTGGTGCAACTTTTTCCATCAGTCCAAGCAGAAATTTTCACTCATCTTTCTGAAACCTTCCAAATTAAGTTCTTTGTTGACTCTTATGCTGTAATTTGAAATATGAGTTATATTAGGTGCAATGCCGAGGGATGTTTTCAACACACTACCATCGTTTAGCTGTGGACTATAGGAACAATTCCAAGGTGTGTCTGCTTTCTGTTGGATAATATATTTTTTAAACTGAAGTTTATAGCATTTATAATTGGCAAATTATATTAGGTGCAGAGAGAGTGAATGAGATATTTTGAGTTGTACAGCATCAGTTTGAAGTCTTATCTGCCAATTTGTTTAGTGAAAATTTGTAAAATGCAGGGCTCATTGCTATTTTAGTGTTGATTTTTCCTTGAATTTAGTTCATATTCTCAGATTATTGAAATGTGCATTAATCAATACCTTCTGTCATTGAGAACCTTTAGGACAAAAAGATGTAGATATATTTTGTTGTATTTATCTACATCTTTGTTTATAGAGAATCGACTGAATTGCAAAATTTTAGCATCTGCTATGATGAATGTCACCTGACTGGTAATCATTTCAGGGCTTCCTGACTCAGTACTACGAACAACTGCCAGTAAGTCTAGAGAATTTGAGGTTGTATAAGGGAAACACCGAAGCAAGGGATCTGAAGACAAGTTGCCAATGCAAAGTAGTCTTGTAGTTTTTATTCGGGAACTAATCAGCCTTACACGCTTAAAGACATGCGAGGAGGGCACTTGTATTAGGTCATTGACTCAACTTCAACAGAGGGCAAGGATGCTTCTACATCAACATTGATTGAATGAAATCCATGTAATATTTGTAATTTTTCCCAGGGTCATTCATTTTCGGATATAATTAGTGATGTGAATATCATTGTGACTAATATGCTATCTAGCATTTTGTAAAGTTTGGGTGGGCTAGAAAATTGGAAAACATATTAGTTGGTAGCTGGAAGGTTGAAATGATCTGACCGGCATTTTGTACAATGCAGTTTGAATTAAGTAATTAACAGTATTTGTGAAAATTTGGGTGATCAAGTTCAACATTGCTTAAAGGTCATAATGCTTGGCACTGGTTAAATGTATAAATTATATATTATTATTAAATTATATTTAATATTAATTATTTTAAATTATATAAATTCATATAAGAAAATTTATTATCAAGAATTTTATGAAATTATATATCATTATTAAATTATATTTAATATTAATTATTTTAAATTATATAAATTCATATAAGAAAATTTATTATCAAGAATTTTATGAAATTATATATCATTATTAAATTATATTTAATATTAATTATTTTAAATTATATAAATTCATATAAGAAAATTTATTATCAAGAATTTTATGAAATTATATATTATTATTAAATTATATTTAATAATAATTATTTTAAATTATACAAATTCATATAAGAAAATTTATTAGGTATAATTATTATAAATTTTATTAAATCATATATTTTAATTAAAATATATTTAATATTAATTATTTCAAATTATATTTTATAGTATCATATATTATGATTTGAGTAAATTCATATAAGAATATTAATTATTAAGAATTTTATTAAATTATATATTTTAATTATAATATATTTAATAATAATTATGTTTAAATATGATTAAATTATTTATTATTGATAATAATAATCTTATTAAAATTTAAATAACAATAACAATAATCATTTACCAAAACAAATTTATGCTAAGGGTATTCTAGTCATTTTAGTTTTTTCCATTATGCTATTACACCTCTATTCCATTCAACCAAACACAAGATTACTATTACGCCTCTATTCCATTACATTCAACCAAACAGTTGATTTGCTATTACACCTCTAATCCAAAACACCTCTAATCTAATACATCTCTAATCCAATACACCTCTAATCCAATACAGCGAACCAAACGCACCCTTATAGTTAAATAAATTTGTTGACAAGTTATTCAGCTATCTGTTCCAAGAAGTAAAAGGTTGATAATTTTTTTTAAAATAGTAATTTGCTTGTTTTAGTTGTAAATTTCCAAAGTAAAGTAAAGATATTGGCAATATGTGACTGTTTATATTTTAAAATTATTTACTAATTATGATTATTTTTAATGAATATAGAATAATATTATTTCGCATCAAATATTAGAGATTTGTTGAAATTTGATCAATTATTGGATCAATTGAATAAGGAGTTGATAGGTATACTAATTTGAATAAGATAAAAAATTGGTTGGCATATTGATATGAACAAGTTGAATAGAATTAAATTGATGATTAAACCAAGTTTTATAATTCTTTATTATTTACTTAATATGATGGTTTAGAGTATTAAAAAAGATGTGGAAATGTGAAGTTTAAAGTTTTGGTTCTTTTTTTTGTTTATTCAGTAAATAAAAATGTTGATTTTTTAAGTTGATAGCTTTGTATATATATATATTGCTTTGCATTTGCTTTCCGCGATAATTATATTTGTAGGTGTTTGGCTAGCCTCCAAAATCCAACATTATTTTTTATACGAGTTTCCTCTTGTGGTTTTCACTGCACTTTATCTTTATTCACATAGTTTCCCTTAATTGGTTAGATGCGTTGCATTGGACTCCCATCTTTGATAGTAGTGTTATTCCTTTCTCAAAATTTTGACAGCAACTGGTGCTTATGATAATAGTGTTTAAAAAACTGAGTTCACCTGTCATACCGATCGTTCTGGCCTCATTAGTGCTGCATCTTGTCCTTCAGGAAAGCTAGTTCAAATCGAGCACGCCTTGTCAGCAATCGAATCGGGTCAAACATCTCTTAGAATTAAAGTTATTAATGGGGTGATAATTGCTACTTAAAAGAAATTGCCTTCAATATTGGTTTATCTGTTTAGAAAATACAATGTCTAACTCCAAGTGTTGAAGTTGTTTACAGTGTTGGGCAGGTTATAGCATTTTGGATCAAATGTAACATAAAGTCTTTCTAAACTCGGACAAAACTTCAGTAAGCAAAGTAATGCATTGATTGGTTCTCTTTCCATTAAACAATCAATCCACCAAAGCTCTTTTAATTCGTTCAAATAACATTCAAGTCGCCTACTTGAGAAGGCCATAATGATTTCTTTTACAGAGATCATAACAACAACGAGAATGGAAAGGGAGTCTCAGTCTCAAAGTCTCATGTCCAATGCGTTAGAGGACATTGTCTAATATCAACCACGACATCTTCCAAGAAGAACCAACAGTCGCCTCAAAAAGCACTGTTGTCTCTAAACTGAAAAGACATTAAGTTTGGACATCGAATTGAATAGGGAGCAACAAAATGATTTGGTGAAGGATGTTATCAGGTAAATGACTGATGAAATCATTTGGGTCCATACTATTTTCACTTTTTAGAATATTGACATGTTTGTACGATTTCTCTTGATTATTATGACTGCACTTGCATCTCTTGATATAGGATAAGTTATAAATAGCCTTTGAAGTTGGATTTTGCAAGTATAACTATGGATTTCGAACATTGTCGAATCTGCACTTGTTGAGATAGTTATATTTATGTTGGTATCACTTCAGTCAAATATGTTTTCCTCTCGCGAGTTTGATTATCTGTCACGATACCTTAGATCGGAACAAAATAGTGTTATTATACGTGAGCAATCGGAAAAAGCTACTTGGAAACTGCACAATAAGAAACAACCTTCGATTTTTTGCACCACACCTCTTCAGTGATGGCGTTTTCCAAGTACAATTTATTGAAAATCAGACATTTAGTAACCTTATAAATTTCTTAAATATTGCACCAGAAGATTTCAATATGAATGAGCATTCATCTGTTGACGATGAGGTTTTTGATGAGATAGAATGTCAAAAGATGCGGAATATCCATTTAATTATTCCTCTTTTCTACAATTTCATAAAATTTTTGATACTATGAGTTTGCAACTAGGGTGGATCTTTCAGAATATATGGTCCCAGATATGATTTGATATCGATGTTATATGCTACTATTTGCTTCTCCTCACCTTCCTAAAAGACTTTAGTTTACTATCTGTGGAGTATATTACTGCTCTATTCTTGTATGCTCTATGTGTGAGTACAAATCTGACTTATATCTTTTGGGTTGTCAAGCTAATATATGATCACTATTTTTGGCTTTCTTATGGTTCGCTTGATTTAATATCACGACCTTTGGCTTTCTAACAACCTGTGGACCTACGCGCTCAGTTGATTATTAAGGTTAGTAGAGTTAAGCTCGTAACATCTGATCTTTTGAGTTAGCAGAGTTAATCTCTTAAACTTTGATCTTATTTACAAACAAATTATATCTTACAGGAAATACAGTTCGCAATATTCTGCAATATAATTATTGGCTCCTGTATCACACTATCAAACAACAAAACTCGCTTGCTAAAGCTTCAAGTTAAAACATGTATGATAAGTCATAAATTACATAACTTTCATAAATGTCAGATTGTTTGAAAAGAGTCATTTTATAACTATTATTCGATCATATGGGAGACAAATTCTTATATATTTATAATTAAAATGACCCGACTTAAAATCCAATTTGGAATCCGACCCTATATAATAAAAGTTTGAAAAGAGTTTTTGGGATTTGCTGGTTACTACAGACGGTTTGTAAAAGGTTTTTCGATGATAGCTACACCAATGACGAAGCTACTTCAGAAAGATGTTAAGTTCAAATGGTCGGAAAAGTGCCAGAAAAGTTTTGACCAACTAAAGATCTATTTGACTGAAGCTCCAGTGGTAGTACAGCCTGAATCTGGTAAAGAGATTGTCATTTACAGTGATGCATCTTTAAATGGGCTGGGTTGTGTGTTGATGCAAGAAGGTCGAGTTGTAGCTTACGTGTCGAGGCAATTAAAACCACATGAGAAAAACTATCCGACCCATGATCTCGAATTAGCTGCCATCGTATTCGCTTTAAAAATCTGGCGACATTACTTGTTTAGAGAGAAGTGTCATGTGTATTCAGATTACAAAAGCCTCAAATATTTGATGATTCAAAGAGATTTGAATCTGCGGCAAAGACGTTGGCTTGAGTTGTTGAAAGACTACGAGCTTGTCATTGACTATCACCCGGGAAAGGCCAACGTGGTTGCCGATGCTTTAAGTCGTAAAACACTGTTTACTTTACGAGCAATGAATGTACACCTGTCCGTGTCATCCAATAGTGTGTTAGTAGCAGAATTAAAGGCCAAACCATTATTAATTCATCAAATTCGTGAATCCTAGAAAGTTGACGATGAATTGGTTGCTAAACGAACTGAATATGTTTCAAATGTGGAATCAGAGTTTCAAATTGATGATGATGATTGTTTGAGGTTCAAAAGTCGATTGTGTGTTCCAAAAAATTCGGAAATTATTTTGATGATTATGAATGAGGTTCATAATAGTCGAATGTCAGTTCACCCGGATAGTACAAAAATGTACAACGATCTGAAACGCCGATTTTGGTGGTCCGGTATGAAGCGAGACATTTTGACTTTGTCTCGAAGTGTTTAATATGTCAACAAGTGAAAGCGGAACATCAAGTGCCTTCAAGATTACTCCAGCCGATCATGATACCCGAATCGAAATGGGATCGTGTCACGATGGATTTTGTATCTGGGTTGCCATTGTCATTAAGTAAGAAAGATGCGATCTGGGTTGTTGTCGATAGATTGACAAAGTCGGCTCATTTTGTTCCCGTACGTATGGATTATCCACTTGACAAGTTAGCCGAACTGTATGTTTCTCAGATTGTAAGGTTACACGGAGTACCTGCTTCTATTGTGTCGGATAGAGACCCGAGGTTCACATCGCAATTTTGGAAGAAATTACAAGAAGCATTGGGTACCAAGTTGCATTTTAGCACCGTTTTTCATCCCCAGACCGATGGTCAATCCAAGCGGATAATTCAGATACTCGAGGATATGCTGAGATGTTGCATCCTTGAGTTTAGTGGTTCGTGGGAACGGTATTTACCTCTGATTGAATTCGCTTACAACAATAGTTTTCAGTAAAGTATTAAGATGGCACCTTACGAGGCTTTGTATGGTCGTAAATGCCGTGCACCGTTGTTTTGGACCGAGCTTAGTGAAAATAAAATCTTCGGGGTTGATTTGATTAAAGATGCTGAGCAGAAAGTAAAAGTAATCCATGAAAGTCTGAAAGCAGCTTCAGATCGTCAGAAGTCGTATGCAGATTTAAACCGAAAAGACATTGAATATCAGGTCGGAGACAAAGTGTTTCTTAAAGTTTCACCATGGAAAAAGGTGCTCAGGTTTGGCCGTAAAGGCAAATTGAGTCCGAGGTTCATCGGGCCATATGAAATATCCGAACGAGTTGGACCGGTCGCATACAGATTGATTTTACCCCCTGAGCTTGAAAAGATTCACAACGTCTTTCATGTCTCGATGCTTCGACGTTATAGATCCGATCCATCGCACATAATTAATCCATCAGAGGTTGAAATTCAATCTGATTTGAGTTATGAAGAAGAACCAATTCGTATCCTAGCTCGCGAGGTAAAAGAGTTGCGAAACAAAAAGGTTCCGTTAGTAAAGGTATTATGGCTCAAGCATGGGATCGAAGAAGCTACTTGGGAATCCGAGAACTCTATGAAAGAACGATATCCTAACTTATTCACTGGTAAGATTTTCAGGGACGAAAATTCCTTATGTGGAGGAGAGTTGTGACAGCCCTAATTTGACCCTAGTCAGAAAGTGGTTTCGGGACCACAAACCAAGTCATAAAAATAATTAATCGTTATATTCTATGCTTATAGTATGTGTACATGCAAGTGTAAAAGTTTCATGTTTTAATTTTGTCATTTGTATGTGAAATTTATTAAATAGGACTTAGGTGAGACAATTGTGAAATATGTTAGGTTAATTTTAAAGTGGCCTATTAATGCATAAATACAAAAAGATGGACTTGCATGTCAAATATCTATTTTTGTTGTGTAATGGCCGGCCATGATGTGGTTTTATTTAGAATATATGTATTGTTTATTAGTGAAATGGCTTTATATTTTATAGTATTAATGTATATAAAAAAATAATAGAAAAAGAAGTGATGAAAACAAAGCTTCATTTTTTGGTTCTTCTTGGTCGAATTGAAGAAAGAAAAAGGGGCAAGATTTTCGGTCACTTTAAGCTTAGGGAAGGTTAGTAAATTATGTTAGTTTTTGAAATTTTAAGCTTGATTTAAGTTAATTAGATAGTTTCATACATAGCCCATGACAAAATTTTGAAATTTGGTGATGATTTGAGCATTCGGTTTTGGTTATTAAAGGAGGAGATTGGATTATAGTCTTTATGTTTTATGAAGAATTGTTGAAGAGAAAGGTTGGAGGTAGTTAAGTTATAAATTTTTAATACTCATGAGTACTATAGCCGAACATAAATTTACTTAATGACTTGAACAAATACCGTGTGGATGTTTGAAATGAATGAATTTGAGGTTTGTTCATATTAGGGGCATAACTTTTAAGAGTTTGATTTTGAATAATATGAGTATTGGAATGTAAGTAATGTTATGCATAGGTTAAATTTCTGTATTCGGCTTTTGTAGTATATATGTATGATTAATCCATTTTTCTTTTCTTTTGCAAATGATATATATAGGGTGATAAATATTAAGACTATTGTTGACTTGTGTTTAGTGATATTCGGCCAAGGACTAAATGTGCTTGCTTATTCGGTTTAAGTGAAATAAATGTGATTGGTGGATATGATTAGGTTGTGGTTTATTATAGACTTGTTTTGATTGTATAAATTAGCTTATAAATTGGTTTGGAAATAATAAATAATGAGCATGCTTTGTGGCCGTAAGGATTATATGATAGTGTTTCATGACATTAACTTAGCTAGTCGAATGGATGAGAAATGAATTGGATATATAGATAGGTAACATTGACGAGTTGTTTAGCATATGGGTTTTGTATATTGGTTCGGCAACTAAGCTAGAAAATAATTTTTGGTAACATGGTATCTATGCACATATATAGATATATATATATAAGGTATCTTAAGTATATTTGTCCATTTGATAAGGTTGACTAATAGTTCAAGTAAGGATTACTCCATTCGATATGTACATGAAGTGAAGTAATAGGTTCGGTAATCAGCTTATGACATACGGGTCATATCATATGTTCGATTATAAGTTAAATACTCGATAGTTGTGGTTCATTGGATATAATGTTTGAATATCGTTTTGGAAAAAAAAAATATGATCGGTTGCCTATTAATTAGTTTGAAATGAATCATAAAAAAAATTTTGATATTTGTATTTAGTAAAGTTGAATAAGTCATTAAATAAATCTATTTGTTTTAATTAAGCTCAAGAGCAAAGAGGGTCTAAATCAGATAAGGGAAAGGAAAAAGCAGTCGAGTAGCCTATCCGCAACTGTTCAAAATATCCAAGGTAAGTTTTGAGTAGTTTCCTTTAATATATAATTGATGCTGGTTTATAAGAGTATAATAGGTGAATTGAAATTTAGTTAGAACTTGTACAAAGTTGTTTAATAAACAATGCGTGTATATGACTTTGAGGTCGATGGTAACTTTGAGTTTAAGCTTGAATGGCGAAATGATTGTGTGATATTAGGTATAATTTTTGAGTTGAAATGTTAATGATGATGTGCCTATTGAACTTATATCCGAATGTATTAAATAATTACTAAGTGATAGGTTGATTGAGATGTGTTAAATATATAACTAAGTATGCATGGTATTGGAAAAATATCCGGACTTAAAGTCCGCAGGCTTTATGCTGGAAATATATCCGGACTTGAAGTCCGCAGGCTTTATGCTGGAAATATATCTGGACTTAAAGTCCGTAGGCTAAGTGCTGGAAAAATATCTGGGCTAAGAACCCGCAGGCTCATGCTAGTAAGGTATTCCGAGCTCTGAGATTTGACAGAATCGATGCCAGCAATGTAAGTGAGATTGTAAGCTCGAACGTCCGTGGTAAAACTCGTTGCGTAGGTACATGTATTTTACAAGTTAATATTCGCGTTACGTACTCAGATTTGAATTGATTTCTATGTGAATAACTAGAATCAAAGTACGGTATAAATATATATATGTGTGTGAATGAATTCGGTATTTGAGGATAAGGCAATGATATAATTGGTTAATGTAAGTTATCATATGAAAGAATGTGGTTAAAGGTATTAGTATAAGCCTTATAAATAATGGAATATGTGCTAGAAGTTTTCTTATGTGTATATATATAGACATACATATTCGGCCAAGAGATGACCAATTAGAATATTAATAGGTGAATTTATGTACTCGATTTTAATAACAAGTTTCAAATTTTTTGCATTACTTAAAACTTATTAAGCATCAATATGCTTACTCTGTTGTCTTAATCATTTGTTTTATAGATCCTGCTCGTTAACTATCGGATTCAGGAGTTTCAAAGTCAAAGTTGTCCATACTATCTAAGCCCTTTCGGTAGTTTTGTAGCTGAACTTTGTTAATGGCATGTATAGGATTGACTTTTGATGTTAATTAAGTATCTTTTTGATAATGTATATATGTATAGCCATGCGAAGATGGCTTGTTAAATTATTATATGTATTCCATATAGTTGATGTGTATGTGTGGTTGATATTCAATTAATGTTTTAAAATGTTTTGATGTGAATTGAACTTAGGAACTATTGGTATAGTGTTAAATGAAAATTTCGTGCTTGTTTTGTAACACTCCTTAATTCCTCCGGCGATGGGTACGGGTTAAGGGTGTTACAAAATATGTAACACCCCTTACCCGAGACCGTCTCCGGAATCGAGTACGAAATGTCATCCAATTTAACTTATCGATTCGGAGCATAAAAATTTGCTTTTAAAATTAAATTCACTGTTCATAACAACACTGTCCATCTGCGCAACTGTCACTAATTTAATTATAACTTGAGTTACGAAACTCAAAATTTAAATCCGTAAATTTTCCGTGAAACTAGACTCATATTCCTACTTACCATAAAATTTTCAGAATTTTTGACTTAGCACATTAGTACAGTTTATTCATTAAAGTATCCCCTGTTTCACAGCTCGACAGATCTGACCTCTTGGCGCTAAAAATCAAATATCTAATTGTATAGAATTCATATAAGGTTACCATTAATTTATTTTGAAAATAGACTCACTATGGAATCTAAACATATAAATTATGACCTATAATTATTTCTGTACAATTTATAATGATTTTCTAAAGTTAGAACAGGGGACTTCAAAAACCATTCTGACCCTGTCTCACTAAAATTTAAATATCTCAAAATATAAAATTCCTTTGCCTACACCGTTTCTTTCATGTAAAAATAGACTTGATAAGATTTAATTCTATATATCATTCACCCTCTAATTCCATTTCTACTATTTATGGTGATTTTTCACATTCACGTCACTGCTGCTGTCAAAGAAACTGCTTCTTTGAATTAGTTACCATTTAAACATACATAACTCCAAAACATATTCTTTAATAACTACTTCAATAGCTAACATTAGCCATATCATTTGGACATGCTCAAAATGATTAAGACTCTATACATGCCATAGTTTAAACATTTTGAAAAGCACATAATACCGAGATGGTTATGATAGTGTGATACGAGCTCCGACGGTCCACTATTCGATCAAGTTCAAATCACTATAAAACAAAGGAAAGAAAGAGATGTGTAAGCTATAAATAGCTTAGTAAGTTACATGTAAACAATAATTACTCAATTAATAATTAACACTTTTAACATATAACTAATCAAAACATTTCTTAGCAATTTCAATCACTTACACATACACAATCTTACCAATTCACTTGCATATACATTTTCACACTTAACATTTCATATTCACTTTAATTCATTATTAATCCCGTTGAACACTTGGAATATACACGGATACGTAGAGATTTAGCACATAAGTGCCACACTGATATGTAGCCGAAGCTACCACTGATATGTAGCCGAAGCTACCACTGGATGTAGCCAAAGCTACCACTGAAATGTAGCCGAAGCTACCACTGATCAATAACACTGGAAATGTCCACGGGCCTGCTCACACAAGCTGTCAGGTGTCTGCAACACATGCTAGATCACCCAGCACCCGGGACTCACTGTAACACTGTAACACTGGTCTCTAGTGACATGTCACTTGTATCCAATTCTATTCCTAAGTTCAACCGGGAATTTATACTTAACACTTTATTTTCAACACTTTATCACTTAAATAATTCATGAACAACTTTCCTTCCACATTCAATATTAATTCACATATCAAATATAATTCACAATTTATACAAATATAACTATTATTTACATATAACTTACCTCGGATGCAAAACAACTATTTTTGTAATTTAGTCGATAACTTTCTCTTTTCCCCGATCACTTGCACTATTTCTTCTTTCTTGATCTATATTAACACAATTTAATACATTTTATCAATATTCCATTCAAATACAATTCATACACAACATTTTGACACATTTACATTTTTCCCCATAACTTTTCAAAAATTCCACTTTTGTCCCTAAGCTCGTAAAAATAAAATTCTCTAAATTCTTAAATTTCAAACTTCACTAAATCATATTTCATGCTCATAACGGGCCTCAATTTCACAAAATCACAACTTTATGCACACTTTACCATCTTTCACAATTTAGCCCTTTTTCAACATTTTTCATTGAAATTCATCTAGTAAAACTTGTAATTAACACTTCAAACATTCATTATCTAACATCACTAATCAATTTACAATTATATCATGAATGGGTCAATTTTTAAACTTTAATTTCATTTAAATTAAATGGTAGAAACATGAAATTCGAGCTTCAATAAGCATAACAATACGAAAATAATTAAAAACGGGGCAAGAAATCACTTACAATTGAGCTTAGGAAAATCAAAACCCTTAACTATGGTAACCTGAAACTTTCGGCAGCAAGCTTCTGATTTTTTTGAAGAAGATGGACACTTATTTTCTCTTTATTTTGTCTTTTACCCAATTTGGACAAAAATGCCCTTGACCCATTACTTAGATATTTTTCTAGAAATACCCTTTTGTGTCCATAACACTAATTTATGGTCTAATTGCCACATAAACACTTCCAATTTCATGCAATAATTCAATTAAGTCATTTAATCACTAATTAGACACACTTTGCATTTTTCTCAATTTAGTCCTAAAAATTCAATTAAGCACTAAAGCATTAAAATTTCCTATCCATATTTTCACACAATATTTCAATAAATCAGTAACTAATAAAAATTTATAAAATTAAACTATTTCACTTCGGATTTGTGGTTACGAAACCACTATTCCGATTAGGCCCTATTTCAGGCTATCACAATTCTCCCCCCTTAGGGATTTTCGTCCCCGAAAATCTTACCAGTGAATAAGTTGGGATACTGTTTCCTCATAGCCTCCTCGGTTTCCCATGTTGCCTCCTCCACCCCATGTCGTTGCCATAACACTTTCACTAAAGCAATTTCTTTGTTTCTCAACTGTTTCACTTCTCGTGCCAAGATTCGAATCGGTTCTTCTTCGTATGTCATATCCGATCGAATTTCCACTTCAGTCGGTGAAATCACATGTGATGGGTCCGATCGATATCGCCTCAACATAGAAACATGAAACACATTATGAATTCTTTCCAATTCCGGTGGTAAAGACAATCGATAAGCCACTGGACCAATTCTTTCTATCACTTCATACGGACCAATAAATCTTGGACTTAATTTGCCTTTACGGCCAAATCTCAAAATTTTCTTCCATGGAGACACTTTCAAAAATACTTTATCTCCCACTTGAAACTCAATCTCTTTTCTTTTCAAGTCCGCATACGACTTCTGTCGATCCGATGCAGCTTTCAAACAATCACGGATTATCTTCACTTTTTCTTCGGTTTCTTTTACCAAATCGACTCCATGTAACTGATTTTCATTAAGTTCAGTCCAATATAATGGAGTCCGACACTTTCGTCCATACAACGCTTCATAAGGTGCCATTTTTATGCTTGACTGATAACTATTATTATAAGCAAATTCCACCAAAGGTAAATATCTTTCCCAATTACCTTCAAATTCCAATACACAACATCTCAACATGTCTTCGAGTATTTGAATTACTCTTTCAGACTGTCCATCGGTTTGGGGATGGAATGCTGTACTAAAATTCAATTTAGTACCCAATGCCTCTTGTAATTTCTTCCAAAACCTTGAAGTAAATCGTGGATCTCTATCAGATATAATAGACATAGGTACACCATGTAATCGGACTATCTCAGCAATATACAATTCAGCTAACTTGTCAAGTGAAAAACTCATTCGCACAGGAATGAAATGAGCCGACTTAGTCAATCGATCAACTATAACCCAAATTGAGTCTTTCTTTTTCGGTGACAATGGCAATCCATAAACAAAATCCATAGTAATTCTATCCCATTTCCACTCGGGCACCATAATAGGTTGAAGTAATCCTGAAGGTACTTGGTGTTCAGCTTTTACTTGTTGGCACACTAAACACTTTGTCACATACTCGGAGATATCCCGTTTCATACCCGACCACCAATAAAATTTCTTCAAATCATTGTACATTTTTACACTACCGGGGTGAACTGCCAAATGACTATCATGTGCTTCTTGCAAAATTTTCTGAATTAAATCAACATTTTTTGGAACACATATTCTATCACGAAACATTAAACATCCATCTGAATCAATCTGAAAATCAGAATTATTGTCCACTGCACACTGAGTCTTTCTTCTTTGCAATTCATTATCCACTTTCTGAGCCTCACAAATTTCTTGAAGAAACAATGGTCTAGCTTTTAACTCTGCAAACAATGATCCATCTTTAGTCAATGTTAATCTCGTATTCAAAGCTCTCAAAGCAAAGAGAGACTTTCTGCTCAAAGCATCAGCAACTATATTAGCTTTTCCCGGATGATAATCTATCACAAGTTCATAATCTTTCAACAATTCCAACCATCTTCTTTGCCGCAAATTCAGATCTTTTTGTGTCATAACATATTTCAAACTTTTATGATCTGTAAAAACACGACATTTCTCACCATATAAATAATGACGCCAAATCTTCAAAGCAAAGACAATAGCAGCCAACTCTAAATCATGGGTAGGATAATTTCGTTCATGCGGTTTCAATTGTCGAGAAGCATACGCTATCACCTTTCCTTCTTGCATCAATACACATCCAAGCCCATTTAGTGACGCGTCACTATAAACAACAAATTCCTTTCTTGACTCAGGTTGCACTAACACTGGTGCCTCAGTTAAACACTTCTTTAATTTCTCAAAACTTTGTTGACACTCCTCGGTCCATTCGAACTTAACATCTTTTTGCAACAATTTTGTCATCGGTGAAGCTATCATCGAAAAACGTTCTACAAATCGACGATAATATCCGGCTAAGCCCAGAAAACTCCTAACTTCAGATACATTTCTTGGAGGCTTCCACTCAACTATTGTCGATATCTTATTCGGATCCACTCGAATGCCATCTCCCGAGACAATATGCCCCAAAAATCCAACTTCACTAAGCCAAAATTCACTTTTGCTAAATTTAGCAAACAATTTCTTTTCTCGCAGCGTTTGTAGCACAATTCTTAAATGTTCAGCATGCTCGGCTTCACTTCGGGAATAAATAAGAATATCATCTATAAACACCACAACAGATTTATCCAAATAGGGCCGGAAAATTCGATTCATCAAATCCATAAAAATAGCTGGAGCATTAGTCAGACCAAAAGGCATTACAAGAAATTCATAGTGGCCATATCGGGTTCTGAAAGCAGTCTTTGGCACATCTGACTCTTTAACCCTCAATTGATAATATCCGGATCTCAAATCAATTTTGGAAAACACTGTGGCATCCTTTAACTGATCAAACAAGTCATCTATTCGGGGTAATGGATACTTATTCTTCACTGTCACTTTGTTAAGTTGACGATAATCAATACACAATCTCAATGTCCCATCCTTTTTCTTCACAAATAGCATGGGAGCACCCCACGGAGAGTAACTTGGTCTAACAAATCCTTTATCTGTCAGCTCTTGTAATTGCACTTTTAATTCTTTTAATTCAGTTGGTGCCATTCTGTAGGGAGCAATCGATATTGGAGCAGTACCTGGCATTACTTCAATACCAAACTCTACTTCTCTAATCGGAGGCAAACCTGGCAACTCTTCTGGGAACACATCTACATATTCACATACCACTAGCACTGATTCGATCTTTATTTCAGACACTTTTGTGTTCAACACATAAGCAAGATATGCTTCACAACCATTTTTCAAACATTTCTGAGCAGACATGGCAGAAATCACAATTGGCATCACATTTGACTTATCTGTTTCAACCCAAAGAACTGTACCACTACCACACTTCAACTCAAGAATTTTCTGACTGCAATCTATCTTGGCCTTATGTAATGTCAACCAATCCATTCCCAAAATAACATCAAATTCATCAAATGGCAACAACATTAAGTTGGCAGGGAAACACTAACCTTGTATAATCAAAGGACAATTTTTGCATATTTTATCAACTATCATATGCTTGCCTAAAGGATTCGACACTTTAACCACATACTCAGTCAATTCAACACACAAATTCTTATCAGACACTAAATTCATGCATACATACGAGTGAGTAGAACCAGGATCAATCAATGCAAGAACATTAGTGTCGTAAAGAGAAAATATACCAATGATCACATCAGGAGAAGATGCTTCCTCTCTAGCTCGGATGGCATAAGCTCTTGCTGGAGCTCCCACTTCAGATCTTACAGTCGTGTCTTTTGTTACGCCTCTACCACTAGTTCCAATCCCCACATTTCTCTGTGGTCTTCCTCTAGTAGTCACACTGCTCGATCTCACATTCTGAAACTTTTCTATCTCTTCTCTTTCCGGACAATCTTTCACAAAATGATCTTGAGATCCACATTTAAAACAAGCTCGGCTGATTAAATAACATTCCCCCAAATGTCGTTTTCCACAATGTTGACATTCCGATCTAGTAGGTTTAACACTACCTGTACTTGCCATAGAAGTTGCCTGAGCTTTAGAACCTGAATATTGTCTTCCTCGATCTCTTTGGAAATTCACACTAGAAACATTCGATCGAGTATTCATTTCTTTAAACTTCTTCGCTTGAGACTGAAATGGCTTGCCCATTGATCTTTTTCTTTCATCTCTTGCTTCACTTTCCACCTTTCTTTTCTCTTTGCTCAATTCTTCAGCCTTGATAGCTCTTTCAACTAGTACCACTAACTCTTTAATTTCAAGAATTCCCACTAGCAATCGGATATCCTCGTTTAATCCATCTTCAAACCTTTTACACAATGTAGCTTCATTAGATACACACTCTTGGGCATACTTGCTTAATTTGACAAATTCTCGCTCATATTCGGATACCGTCATGCGCCCTTGTTTCAATTCAAGAAACTCTTTTCTCTTTTGATCAATGAAATGCTGACTCACATACTTCTTCCGGAATTCTTCTTGAAAGAAGTCCCATGTAACTTTCTCTTTAGGCACCACTGACACTAAAGTTTTCCACCAATTATAAGCCGAATCCCTCAGCAATGAGATAGCACATTTGAGACTTTCTTTTGGAGTACAAGATAATTCATCCAACACTCTGATAGTATTATCAAGCCAGAACTCTGCTCTTTCAGGATCATCATTTACATTAGCTCGGAACTCTTCGGCTCCATACTTTCGAATTTTGTCCACTGGAGGCTTTGACAATTTTAACACTTCAGTTTGTTGAGGAGCTATGGGAACAGCTTGAGGAATAGGAGGGGGCGGAGGAGGTTGAGCATTAGGATTAGTTCTAACAAACTCAGTGTACCAATTGTTCATCATTTGGAGAAAAGCTTCTCGAGCCTCATCTCCTTGACCCTGAGTCTCGAATCGACTTTCAACAGGCACATTACTTTGAGCATCATCAGCTGTATCTCGGTTAGAATCCATTACTATAAAAAAAACATTTTAAGATGTTAGGAGTCGTCACACTATCATTATTCAATTATGGCATGTATAGATAGTCTATTACACTCGCTACGTTAGTCCGAGAATCGACTAAACCGTAGCTCTGATACCACTAAATGTAACACCCCTTACCCGAGACCGTCTCCGGAATCGAGTACGAGATGTCATCCAATTTAACTTATCGATTCGGAGCATAAAAATTTGCTTTTAAAATTAAATTTACTGTTCATAACAACACTGTCCACCTGCGCAACTGTCACTAATTTAATTATAACTTGAGTTACGAAACTCAAAATTTAAATCCGTAAATTTTCCGTGAAACTAGACTCATATTCCTACTTACCATAAAATTTTCAGAATTTTTGACTTAGCACATTAGTACAGTTTATTCATTAAAGTATCCCCTATTTCACAGCTCGACAGATCTGACCTCTTGGCGCTAAAAATCAAATATCTAATTGTATAGAATTCATATAAGGTTACCATTAATTTATTTTGAAAATAGACTCACTATGGAATCTAAACATATAAATTATGACCTATAATTATTTCTGTACAATTTATAATGATTTTCTAAAGTTAGAACAGGGGACTTCAAAAACCATTCTGACCCTGTCTCACTAAAATTTAAATATCTCAAAATATAAAATTCCTTTGCCTACACCGTTTCTTTCATGTAAAAATAGACTTGATAAGCTTTAATTCTATATATCATTCACCCTCTAATTCCATTTCTACTATTTATGGTGATTTTTCACATTCACATCACTGCTGCTGTCAAAGAAACTGCTTCTTTGAATTAGTTACCATTTAAACATACATAACTCCAAAACATATTCTTTAATAACTACTTCAATAGCTAACATTAGCCATATCATTTGGACATGCTCAAAATGATTAAGACTCTATACATGCCATAGTTTAAACATTTTGAAAAGCACATAATACCGAGATGGTTATGATAGTGTGATACGAGCTCTGACGGTCCACTATTCGATCAAGTTCAAATCACTATAAAACAAAGGAAAGAAAGAGATGTGTAAGCTATAAATAGCTTAGTAAGTTACATGTAAACAATAATTACTCAATTAATAATTAACACTTTTAACATATAACTAATCAAAACATTTCTTAGCAATTTCAATCACTTACACATACACAATCTTACCAATTCACTTGCATATACATTTTCACACTTAACATTTCATATTCACTTTAATTCATTATTAATCCCGTTGAACACTTGGAATATACACGGATACGTAGAGATTTAGCACATAAGTGCCACACTGATATGTAGCCGAAGCTACCACTGATATGTAGCCGAAGCTACCACTGGATGTAGCCAAAGCTACCACTGAAATGTAGCCGAAGCTACCACTGATCAATAACACTGAAATGTCCACGGGCCTGCTCACACAAGCTGTCAGGTGTCTGCAACACATGCTAGATCACCCAGCACCTGGGACTCACTGTAACACTGTAACACTGGTCTCTAGTGATATGTCACTTGTATCCAATTCTATTCCTAAGTTCAACCGGGAATTTATACTTAACACTTTATTTTCAACACTTTATCACTTGAATAATTCATGAACAACTTTCCTTCCACATTCAATATTAATTCACATATCAAATATAATTCACAATTTATACAAATATAACTATTATTTACATATAACTTACCTCGGATGCAAAACAACTATTTTTGTAATTTAGTCGATAACTTTCTCTTTTCCCCGATCACTTGCACTATTTCTTCTTTCTTGATCTATATTAACACAATTTAATACATTTTATCAATATTCCATTCAAATACAATTCATACACAACATTTTGACACATTTACATTTTTCCCCATAACTTTTCAAAAATTCCACTTTTGTCCCTAAGCTCGTAAAAATAAAATTCTCTAAATTCTTAAATTTCAAACTTCACTAAATCATATTTCATGCTCATAACGGGCCTCAATTTCACAAAATCACAACTTTATGCACACTTTACCATCTTTCACAATTTAGCCCTTTTTCAACATTTTTCATTGAAATTCATCTAGTAAAACTTGTAATTAACACTTCAAACATTCATTATCTAACATCACTAATCAATTTACAATTATATCATGAATGGGTCAATTTTTAAACTTTAATTTCATTTAAATTAAATGGTAGAAACATGAAATTCGAGCTTCAATAAGCATAAAAATACGAAAAATAATTAAAAACGGGGCAAGAAATCACTTACAATTGAGCTTAGGAAAATCAAAACCCTTAACTATGGTAACCTGAAACTTTCGGCAGCAAGCTTCTGATTTTTTTGAAGAAGATGGACACTTATTTTCTCTTTATTCTGTCTTTTACCCAATTTTGGACAAAAATGCCCTTGACCCATTACTTAGATATTTTTCTAGAAATACCCTTTTGTGTCCATAACACTAATTTATGGTCTAATTGCCACATAAACACTTCCAATTTCATGCAATAATTCAATTAAGTCATTTAATCACTAATTAGACACACTTTGCATTTTTCTCAATTTAGTCCTAAAAATTCAATTAAGCACTAAAGCATTAAAATTTCCTATCCATATTTTCACACAATATTTCAATCAATCAGTAACTAATAAAAATTTATAAAATTAAACTATTTCACTTCGGATTTGTGGTTACGAAACCACTATTCCGATTAGGCCCTATTTCGGGCTATCACAAAATACCCCCACACTTAAGCCTTTGCTTGTCCTCAAGCAAAATCTCAATCCCTAAATAAGAATCATTCCTCTCAACTTACAACCTTTATCAATAATGTTTCAAACTAATCTACAAGTAGTCATACAATGAAAATTCAATCAAAGGAACATTAGAGACTCAGTCACTCTAAGTTGAGAATTTTATCATTGAAACATAAGTTTTCTCCCTTCTCCTAAGTAATTATCTCTCCATCTTAATTAACAGGAGTTGACATCCTCACTAAGGATTCACTCTATCCACTCGAAGTGTTTAGGGTTCAAAAATTAAGCACTCTCTGGTCAACCTAAAAAGTTATTACCATAGGCTTGCTAGAAAATCAAATCTCCACCATGTAGGCTGATATGATACATCGATCAAAAGGTCTTTCAAGGGTTGTAACGGGGCTTGGTTAAGGGTGTTGTCATAGGCTGCAAAAGAAGGTTAGAATCGAGATTAAACTGAAAAATTATCTAGCTAGAAAAATCTCTATCACTGGAACATATTTCTCAAGCTAATTCTTATGATAATATCAACTTTGCCTTGGTAGCTTTAAACTAGAAATATGCAAAAACTTATTGAACTACTATAAATTACAACTGAATACATATGTTTTTTATATATTTTTTATTCTATTTTTTTATTTTTTTCTTCTTTTATTTTTTCATTTTTTTATTTTTTTAAGAACAATTCATAATAACTTGAATATTTACAACTGTACATGCTGGAAAAGAGAACAAAGCTAGATAATAATTTAAACTCAAATCTAGACAAAAACAAGGGTCAAAGTAATTGAATGAAATTCAACAAAAAATGGGTTATTGGTTAGTAATTAGAAGGTAAGTCAAAGACTGGGTTGTTAGGCTCAACGGGGTTCACTAGGGGTTAATTTGTGGAGGTAGGCCCTTTTGTGGAGTAAGTGGGTTAAATCCTAGGTGCCTTTATCATTTCGGTATATCAAATCAATGATGTGGTCTTGACATGTATAATCAAAGCAAGTTCTAGAATAACAAATCAGTATTGACTCACTCAAAGCAATAATAAAAATGAGCATGAAAGAATGTATGCTCAAAAAGGCTCAAAATCTCACCAGAATTATGGCTTTTGATGTCAATCCTGTGAATTTCAAATCTCAAGATAACACTTAGAATTAGGAAAAATGACTTATGCAAAAAATTTGGGGTTTTCAAAAATTTTAACTTATCATGCCTGATACCCTAATGTTTTAAAGTCTGAATAATCAGAGCACAAGCACCTATATCTTAATTCTCAACATATCAATAAAATCATAAATCAATTAGAATTAATCCCTAATAGGAGACTAAGAATTATTTGAGAACAAAGCATAATGAAAAATTTCAGGGATTTCACAGATAATGAGCTTCCCCCTCACACTTAAGATGTACATTGCCCTCAATGTACAAAGATATGTAAATAGCAAGAGAAGTATAATATCATAAGATAGGGAGAGAATTGAAACCCTGAATTTAGGATGAATTTGTGAGGAAGAGTCGGCAGTTTGGGCAGGGTGTTCCCATTTCCGTTTGAATATGAGCTGTAGAGCTCCTTTTTGAAACTGCGAAAATATTAATTAGTCGTGGGAATTTTCGATTAATAGAGATTACTAGTTAGGGATTGGCCGATATAAAAGATAGTAAATTAAATAATAGAAATAATAATAAACTAAGTTCTAAGAATACTAATACTGTAATGATTAAAAGGATTAAACATAAAAATAAAATTTGAAATAAAAAGGAAATTAATAAAGGAAAATTAAAAATAAAAAATGAGAAAAATAGAACCGAATGGGAGAATAGAGGTACATGCCCGTGTGGCTCGGGGTTAGCCCGTGTATTTCAAAATTGGCGTGCCTGGTTCGAATAGCACGCCCGTGTGGAGTAGCTCGCACGGCCGTGTACGAATGGTTTCGCTGCTCCCACAGGCGTGGGATATTTCACACGGTCGTTTTCAATTTGGCAGTGTTGGCCATGGGCGTGGGGTTTTGTGCAAGCCCATGTTGATACTGCAGGTTTGCCACGGCCATGTCGCACGACCGTAGGGAATAATCGGTGGCCCGTATTTTGGGAAAAATTTATGCTCTGTTTATACACGGCTTTGGTACACGACCATGCCTCTGTTGAGGTGTTCACACGGCCTCGGACACACCCGTGGGCATGGCCGTGTGGTTCTAGTTTCCTGCATCAAAAGTGTTAGTTGATGTATTAAATGACTAAAATAGAAGAAAAGTTACTAAGTTAGTGCTCGGGTTGCCTCCCGAGAAGCGCTTATTTATAGTCTAAGCTCGACTTTGTTCGAGCTGTGTGTTCACGGTGGTTTGAAGAGGTGATACTTCTTTATCCTGTTTAAAACTTTATTTTCAATGTAGGATTTGAGTCGAGTGTAGTTTACCTTGAAAGTGCCGAGTGACTCATGTTTTATCTCTACTGTACCATAGGGGAAGATTTTCATTACCGTGAAGTAAGGTGTGTCACTTGTGTGTTCTTTCGAATTCAAGATTCAAGGGTCGCCTTCCCTTAAAATTACCTTATCTCCCACATTGAGTTGATTTGTTATTACCTGAGGGTTGTCTTGTTTAAGCTCTAGGTTGGTGTGGCATATTTTGGGCTTTTCGTGATAGTTCAGCCACTCATCTAGTTCTTCAGTCTGAAGCATCTGCCTTTCGGGTACATCTCCTTGGGATGGACTTGTCTGTGATTAGGTTGCCTTTATGTGAGGTGTATCCTGTACAGAAGGTTGGGTGGTGAGTTTAGTGTTTTTACAAGGACTCGTAACTATATTATTATCAGTAATCTTAATCGAGTTTCGAGCTTGTAAAGTAACTTTGTCATCACTTATACGTAGTGTAGACTCACCTATTTCTAAATCAATTTTAGTTCTAGCCATCGCTAAAAAGGTCACCCTAAAATTAAGGGTATATTACTATCCTCATCAATGTCTAAGACAACAAAATTCACTGGGAATATAAATTTATCTACTTTTACTAAAATATCTTCAATTATACCCTTAGGAACTCTAATGGTTTTATCAGCCAATTGTATGCTCATTCTAGTTTGCTTGGGCTTCCCAAGACCTAGTCATTTAAACATTGTATAAGGCATGACATTTATACTTGCCCCTAAATCAGCTAATGCATTATCAACGGTTAAACTACCAATTAAACAAGGGATAGTGAAACCCCCTGGATCCTTTAGTTTGTTGGCTAGTTTGTTTTGAAGGATAGCTGAGCACACTGCATTCAGTTCAACATGCGATGATTCGTCTAACTTTCGTTTATTTATCAGTAGCTGTTTCAAGAATTTAACAGCATTTGGCATCTGCGATAAAGCATCAAGAAATGGTAAGTTAATGTGTAATTTCTTTAAGAGTTTAAGAAACTAACTGAATTGTTCGTCTGACCGGTCTTTTTTTAGTGCGTTTGGGTATGGGGTGTGAGGCTTGTGTTCTTTGATGTCTAACTTGTTTTTACTTGCCTGTACCCTACCTTTATTCACCTCAGGTTCCTCGTTCATCCTTGGGTTGTCTTTGGTTAATGCTTCCTCATCTATTGTACTTACGGCATGAATTTGCTCTTTTGGATTGGTCTCAGTGTTACTTGGAAGTCCACCTTGTGGTCTTTCTGATATTATCTTGGCTAATTAACCAATTTGATTCTCAAGCCCTTTAATTGATGCTTGTTGGTTCTTAATGTTGTCTCAGTGTTCTGAAAGCGGGTTTCTGACATGGCCATGAATTTGGTAAACATCTCTTCGAGATTCGGCTTTTTCTCCTGTTGTGGTGGCGACTGCTGAAATACCGGAGGAGGCTGTTGTCTTTGGTTTCCTTGTCCTCCCCATGAAAAATTGAGGTTATTTCGCCAACCTGCATTATATGTGTTACTATAAGGATTATTTTGAGATCTAAAATCATTACCTATATAATTGGCTTGCTCGGTTTCTGTGCTATTGCTATAGAATGGATAGTCTGGATTGAACATGTTCCCTTGCGTCGTGTCACACTGCATCACCTGTTGTGCCTGCATAGAACAAACAAAATTATCAAACTTTTTATTTAGAAGTTCTACTTGGTTAGTAAGCATGGTGACAGCATCAATATTATAAACTCCTGCAGCTTTTGTTGGCTTTGTCCTCATGACTTGCCACTGATAGTTATTCAATGACATTTCTTCAATAAATTCATAAGCTGCTTCAGGTGTTTTATTGTTAATCGTTCTTCCTACAGCTGCATCAATCATTTGTCGAGTTGATGGGTTCAAACCGTTGTGGAAGGTTTGAACTTGTAGCCATAAAGGTAGTCCGTGATGAGGGCATCTTCTCAAAAGATCCTTGTATCTCTCCCAGGCATCGTAGAGTGTTTCTAAATCTATCTGCACAAAGGACGAAATATCGTTTCGTAATTTAGCTGTTTTAACGGGAGGAAAATATTTAAGTAACAATTTTTCGGACATCTGTTCCCATGTAGTGATTGATCCTCGTGGTAAAGAATTTAACCACTGTTTGGCTTTATTCCTTAAAAAGAATGGAAATAGCCTTAGTCGAATGGCATCATCAGAAACGCCATTAATTTTGAAAATATCGCACAATTCCAAAAAGTTTGCTAAATGTGCGTTGGGATCTTCATCCTGTAAACCATCAAACTGCACAAATTGCTGAATCATCTGAATGGTGTTAGGTTTTAATTCAAAATTATTAGCAGCAATAGCAGGTCTAGTAATACTAGTTTGAGTACCAACCAAACTAGGTTTAGCATAATCATACATAGTGTGAGGAGCTTCATCTGGTCTTGCGGGTAATGCTGGAGGTGGTTGAATGTTTTGATTTGCGTCCATTACTTCTGTAGGTTTTGGCTCCTGTTCTGGATAATGTAGGCTTCGTCTAATTTCTTTGTGGTTTCTGCGAACTGTGGCTTCTAAATCTTCGTCAAAAAGTAGTGGTCCTGTTGGGTTGTTTCTAGTCATAAACTAGAAAAACCTAGATAAATGAAAAGAAAAAAGATAAAAATAAATAAATAAATAAATAAAAATAAATAAATAAATAAATATAAACAAATATATATAGTAATGTCTAAAGTAATAGAAATCGAGCTTTCGTAATATTTTAGTTCCCTGGCAGCGGTGCCAAAAACTTGATATACGTGATATGAAGTAATAAAATTTATAAAGAACTTGATCACACCAAAACTAACTAATATCACGACATTAAGGCAAGCGCACCTATCGAACAGTAGTATAGCTTAGTGGCAAGAACGAGTTATCGTACCCAAGGGAACCAAAAGTACTATTACTTACTTCCTTTCTATTATTTAGCCTAAAAATAAGATAGGGTTGTTTAAATTAATTCTAAAACTAAACTAAAAAAAGCACAAAGAGTGAATTGGGAAGACTTTTAGGGAAAAGTTGATTGATATGGACAATACTCAAGGGAGAATCCACCTAGACTTCACTTGTTATTGGTTCTTGAGATAGACGATTTATTCACTTGACTTGATCCGTAGAGATCCCTAATTTATGCTAAACCCTCCGTCGAGGTGAAGAGCAACTAGGCCTAAGCTGTTAATTAAAGTTCCTTTATTAATTAACTCCCTAGGTTGCATTAATTCGATCTATGGCTCCCCATATTAGGTTTGACCCTAATCCGGCAAATGTATGTCGCCCTATGTCTAGGGTTGCATGCAACTCCGCTTAATTATGGTAGATCTACTCTTATCACAGGGACTTTTGCTCCTCTGCTCTAAGCACATATGTTTCTTGAATTAATACCTAGGTTTATTAACACAATAATTAAGTACACAGAATTAAGAACAACTTAAGTATTTATCATATAACTCAAGAATAAATACATGCTTGTACAGGGGACTTCTGCATTGTACTGTACTGCTTATACGATAGCTTAGCTGTGTATTATTATCTAAGTGGCTTAGTCCACATACATAGAGTGTAGGGTTGGATAGGCTTTTCGAGGTCTTATGTGGTGTGTTTAGTTGGATGAGCTTAAATAACTCTTTTGGGGTGTGATCGAGGGACGAAAAGGTGTTTTGGCTGGATGTGTGGGTTTTTAATATCTGACGGCATTCATACGCATCTCTTTGAGTGTTCTGAGTGTGAGACTATCTAACTGTTTTCTGTCTAACTGAATAACACTTGTGACTGTGTGTTTGTACGTTACTTGGTGTGCTTGAGTTGTTATTTTTTGTTGTCGGATTCAAGTTTACTTTCTGACTCTGTGTATATCTAGTTGACTACTTTGCTGTTGGTTTGAGTTCTGTAATTCTGTTTTTAGTAATGTTTGAATTCACACTGAGCTCGTGTAGCTCACCCCCTTAGTGCTTCCATTTCAGGTATCTTTTTGAATTCTGAAGCTAGACTCGATAAGCAGAGGTTTCAGATAGTCATGATCCAAAATAAATTAACAGTTCTTCTTTTTAATTTCTATTTTTTTATTCGAATTTGAACTATAAGGTTTTATAAAAACGAGGGTACAAGTTCTATTTTTTATTTTTCTTGTAAATCTTATTTTGTTCATAAATTATACTTAACTGCAATTTTTCTTATTGAAATCTATAGGATTTAATACACTTGGTCCGTAAAGAATTAAATATGTTTGTAATGGAATTTGAAATAACTTGTTGGTAAAATTTTTCTATGATCACTTCGGTGGTCAATATAACCTCCGAGATTCAGTCTAAATTTTTAGGCCGGGTGTAGGATGTTACATATTCAATTAAAAATCAAAATAAAAATTGGTTGTAAAATTTACTCATAATGAAAAATATCAATGAAAATAAAGTATAGTGCTACATTCAATATTTATCTATAATAAGATTGTAAATTTAAAAATTAACCCAAATATTTTTTTGCCTCAAAACACTAACTGATATTATTAAAGCACTTAGCCCAAGCAAATTGAAAAGACAAAATACTGAACAGTAAAAGAAACGGCAGAAAATAAACGAAACAATTGTAAAAAAAAGCACACGAAATAAAGTAACAAAACAAAGCCATAAACAAAACAAAGCCATCAACAAAACAAAGCAACCTGAGCCAAAGAACCTGCAGCAACCAACATCTTATCAGCCAGCAAGACGTTTAGCTTCTCTTTCTGAAGAATCAAGATTTGGGAGGAGAAGAAAACAAAGCTTTGAATCCAAAAAGGGAGGAGCGGTGAACTTTCACCAAAATCAAAGCTAAAATAGTAGAACCCAACATCGACAGCGTATCAAGAGTTCCATTCCAATTTGTCCTTCGTCGCCATCGTCATCACAGAATTAAGTACTCCATCATCCTAAGCACCATAAGCCTGTCTTCTCCGACCCTCCACCGCCAGCATGTGAGCCGTTCTATTGACAGATCTGGGTATAAAATTAAAAGAAACCTCGTCAAAACACTTTTTCAGATAACAAATTTGCTGCGTTATTGGTCGAAGAACTGACCTGTCCTTTTCTTTTTTCTTAATGTTCTTGATGACAGTTAGTGAGTCCCCTTCCACGATCAGGCATCGATAACCTCCCTCGACCACAAACAGAAGCGTCCGTTCATAAGCCCTTGCTTCAGCCACGCAACAATCATTTACATCCGTGAATAGATAAGTTTCTAACCCTCTAATTCCTGCTTCCGAATCTCTAGCTAGGACTGTCGTTGTAGCAATTCTTGACTTATTATGATAAGCTGCATCAAAGTTTAGTTTAAAAACCCCACGATCTAGAGGCTTCCAAGCTTCTTTACTCTTAGTTCTATTGGTAGAACAAATGTTCTCCTGTGACATGTTGAGATCTCGGCAATATCTATGAACAAACCCCACTAACTCCTGCAAATAATACTTAAGGCCTTCATGAACTAGTTTATTTCATCTATACCAGAGACCCCAAATAGAAATGGCCATAACTTGTTTTTGTTGTTCATCCGTAGCGATAAAAGAATGGAAGAAGTGCAGCTTGCAACACGTCAGTTCCTCAAGGGACAGAAGCTTGATTTGCAAATAGTCCCACACAGATTGGAGGATGCCATAAGACCACAACAAATTATCAGAGTTTTCCCGAGCAATTTTACACAAAGGACAGACAATCTCAGTACATAAGTAACTTTTCGCCAAGTTACAGAAATGGGACAGTAAATTATTGAAAAGTCTCCATATGTGAATTTTAATTTTCTCTGGGATATGCAAAATCCAAAGAGCCTTGTAAAAATTCTGTTGGTAAGTTTCATCAGGGATAATAGGAAAGTTTTTCTGTAACCACTCTGTAGAAAGAGCTTTATATCCACTTTTCACTATATACTCCCCAGACCCTTCATATTTCCATACCATCATGTCCTCAGAGTTAGCTCCCATTAGAGGAATGGAGATAATACGTATCGCTGTGTCTTCATCAACTAAATTATGTATCAGCTCATTATTCAAAGTATCTGTCTCAACTTCAATCAATTGATTCATACATGTCCAGTTAGGCAGAATCCTTTGAACTGACAATCTGTTGTTCTCCCTTCCAGGCAACCAAAGATCATTCCATAATTAATATGGGAACCGCTACCAACCCGCCACACAAGCCCATCCGCAATCAGTTCCCTGACACTACAAATACTTCTCTAGGTAAATGAAGGGTAAGACCCAATTCTCGCTGTTAGAATATCCAAAGATAGGAAATATCAAGCTTTTAAAACTTTAGGTAGAAGGCAACTAGGTTGAGAGAAAATGCGCCAAACCTTTTTAGCTAATAATGACTTGTTAAACAAAACAAGATTTTTAAATCCCATTCCACCAACACATTTCGGACGACATAAAAAGTCCCAAGTGCTCCAATGAATACCCTTCGCAGTTTTATTATTGGTCCACCAAAATTTGTTCATTATGCCTTCGAGCTTACGACATAAGGTCTTAGGCATAATAAAGCATTGCATAGTGTATATTGGGATGGCCTAAAAGACTGACTTAATGAAGACTTCCCTCCCCCCCTATAGACAAATACCGCAAGCTCCACCCATCAACATGTTTTCTGAACCTATCAACAAAATTCGGGAAAGCCCAGGCTTTTTTCCGCCCTACCATCATAAGCAAACTTAGGTACTTCTCTGGGCTTGAAGCTACTCGAGCCCCAAGCAAGTTAACTATGTTCTCCTTAACAGACGAGTCCATGTTGGCCCCAAAATAGATAAGGGACTTATCAAAATTCACACGCTACCCAGAAATCATCTCATACTCCCGAATCACATCACGAATCACTCTAGCTCATTTGCATGAGGCATCGCCAAAAAGGATACTATCATCTGCAAAGAACATATGAGCAATTGAAAGTTTTTTCTTGCCAATCAACGCCCCTTTCAACCGTCCTTTCTGTTTGGCTTCCTTGATAAGTGTAGAAAACCCTTCCGCACAAATGAGAAAAAGATATGGGCTGAGAGAATCCCCTTGCCTCAAATCTCTTGAAGCCGAAAACCACTCACTGTTGGACCCATTGAGACTGACCGAAAAAGAGACGGAGCACACACATCTCATAATTAAAACAACCCAATCATTATGAAAGCCCAAGTGTGTCATCATACCCACCAAAAAATCCCATTCAACACGGTCATACGCTTTGCTCATATCGAGTTTAAGCGTAAAGTTTTCGTTCTTTTCGGTTTTTCTCGTTTTAAGGGAGTGAAGGACCTCATAAGCTACTAGTACATTGTTGGAAAAAAGTCTACCTAGAATAAACGCTCCTTGAGCATCATCAATACAATGACCCAAAATAGAACTCATCCATTTCACCAACGCTTTTGCCACAATTTTATGAACAACATTGTAAAGACTAATGGGGCATAATTGAGTCAAATTTATTGGTTTCTCAACCTTAGGGATTAGAATAATTTGGGTCTTATTAATGTCACCTAACTCAGATTCGCCATTCAAAATTGAAAGACAATAAGATAAAATATCAGGCCCTATTAAATGCTAGTACCTTTGGAAAAGTATTACAGAAAATCCATCAATTTCAGGTGCATGCAAAGGCGCCATCGGCTTTACTACCGACTCTATATCTTCTGCAGTGAACTAAGTAAGAAGATTGTCATTCATGTTTTTCGTAACTCTTTTCTCCACTAACTCAAAAACATGCTCATCAGGGCCCATTTCAAAAGTCGAAAAAAGATCACTAAAGAATTCAAAAGCAAGTTTTAGCATTGCATCATTCGAGGAAATTCTCCTACCATTCTTATTATCAAGCTCAGAAATTCTACCCCGCATTTGACGTTGCACAGCTATATTGTGAAAATAGCTAGTATTTCGGTCTCCATTCTTAAGCCAATTGACATGGGCTCGTTGCTCCCAAAACAATTATTCCTTGTCTGCCTCCAAATTAAGTCCTAGTTGGAGATCAAAAATTTCTGCTAAAATCTCGTCAAAGAGGTCCTGGTTATACAGGAAATTTAATCTATCTTCTAAATCTGCACAGACTTTGCTTTTCTCTTTTTTTTTTTTACTCCAACACTGAATCTGATAGCTCAAACTTTGAAGCTTAACCAGAATGCTTCCTGAACATTCAGTCCACCATTTTTCGACTAATCCTTCAAAAGAAGTATCCAAACACCACTTAGCCTCGAATCTAAAAGCCTTATCAATGAAGCGCTGATCCTTCTTGCCTTTCCCCACGGTATCCAAGAGAATAGGGCAGTGGTCAGAGAAGGAGTGACTCAAATGTTCAATCTAATAGCAAGGGAAAAGATTGACCCAGTCCAACGAAGTAACCCCACGATCCAGACGTTCCCTAATGTTATTACTTGAAAATTTTCCTCTCCCAAGTGAACCAGCGACCAATATAACCCAGATCATTACGATTACAATCCTCCAGTGTTAGTCGAAAAGCATCCATTTGACGTTCTGATCTGAGACGACCACATTTCTTCTCAAAAGAGCTGACAATCTCATTAAAATCTCCAAGAACGACCCAATGAATAGCTTGATCATGACTTAAGTGCCGAAGTAATTCCCAAGATTTCCTTCTATTCCTTTCCTCCGAATTACCATAGAACCCCGTTAAGCGCCAAGCAACATCACATTCATTATCCCTAATGTCAATGTCAATATAAAAAGAGGAAAAACTTCGAAGGCTAACCAAAGAGTTACCATTCCAACCCAAAGATGAACCGCCTCTTGACCCCATAGCTCCAAAATCAATCCCGTTCTCGAAACCGCATCTCAACCTGACTCTTTTCATCTATTTAGAACATAATTTTGTTTCCATAAGAAACAAAAGTTGGGGATTAATGGCTCGCAATTTGTTCTTGAGCCTTTTAACAGTTCATGGCCTCCCCAATCCACGAACGTTCCATCTTAGGATTTTTATTGTGCTCGGCTGCTCTGGTCACCAGAGCCAGCTGTTAAATCATAGGAACCACCTTCTGTATAGATACCCAAAGTGTCTAATGGGCCTGTCACAATTCTTTGACCCTTTTTTCCTTTTGCAAATTCTAATAGTTCATTTTCCTCTCCCAGGACAATATCCATGGGCCCTTGAGCCAACCCACCACTGTACAGACCACTTTTGCCCAGATTACGTCCATTAATATTCCCATTAATAAGATTTTATTGATTGGCCCTTGACGAGATTAGATTGGGATTTAACGTCTGATTCCCAAAATCGCTCCCTGATTTCCATCTAGAATCATTCTCCCAATTAAAGTTATTGCTTTGACTGACACTTCTCATGTTTACAGTACAGTAGTGCGACCCGTCAGCCTCGCACAACCACCTGCTCACCCCCGTATTCCGCCGCCTAGTTACCGCGCGCAGCGATAAATCCCATCCATAATTAATTTTTGAAGGCTCAATTTTTAATCGAAATGGACAAAAACTTTCCCCATGTCCGAGCTTTCCACAAATAAAGCAAAACATGTTTAACTTCTCATATTTAAAATGAACATAGACAGGCGAATTATCCCCCATTTGAATCTTCTTTTTACGTTTCAGCGGGGCTGTAACATCTAATCGAACACAGATACACATATATAAACTGTGGCCTAACGCCAAAGAAGATACATCATATTCAAGAAATTTCCCCAAAAACTCACCAAGCTTCTTACACATCAACTCAGACATCATCCCCGCAGGTAGATCATGAACATGAATCCAGAATTCAGTATAATTTAAAACCAACATTGAGGGGATTTCTCCTTTTTTTAATTCTTTGCAGTACTAACAGATGACCATTGAAGAACCGCGGAGTGCCAGAAATCACCTTTTGAACGTCAACCTCATTGAAAATTGGAAGAGATATTGTTTGTCCCCAAGATCCGATATGTAAACTCCTCCAATAGGGTGCCAGAGGTCCGCCATGGTATTGCGTAGCGAGGGTAAATGCACCACACTATCTGTTAAGCATCGCCCCACCAAACAGTGCTGGAAACTTTGATCATTCACTATTTCATCTCCTTGAAGCGCCTCTTCCTCTTCATCCAATAATCATAAATTTGCTAAGTCCTCTTCCATATCTTACCCAACCCAAACCCCGAAATCAAAATAGAACACTTAAAAGGAGAAAAAAAAACAGGAGCCACGCTAAAAAAAATTAAAAATGACAAAGGAAGAGCATGCCAAAAGGCAGACACAGAAAACGTGCCATAAGGCAGACAGAGAAAATATATTATGATAAATTTCACTTTTTAACCCAAATATTTTTAAATTTAATAAATACATGTTTTTATACTTTTTCAAATATGTATTATGTTAAACTCTCAAATAATTTATTCATGGTGACTAGTATATGCATTTATTTTTACAATTTGCATAATAAATGAACTACGAATCTAAAATTTCAATGTAATATCATTGAGCAAAGAATAAATGCTATTTTTGTTTTTGAAGAAGTAGAAATAATTTTTTTTTAAAAAGGCTATTATATTTTTTGTTATATTGAAAGCTAGGTAAGTTTGTGACTAACTATGATCACAATGAATTAAGCTATACAGATTTGAGTAGGAAGAAATTTGTGTAAAGCTTGAAGAAACTGATTTTGTATTTAGTCTTCTTACTTGCCCCTGTTCATTGTGATTACACTATTTATAGAGTTTGTGTATAACTGCTTTTCAACAATCTGCCAACTGACTAGCTGTCTTTCAACTACATGTATAACAACTTTTAACTAATAGTGATGATCACATACTATTTTCTTAACATTTTACATTTAAAAGTTATTATAAGAATCAATAAAATTAAAATTTGAAATGAAATTTATTAAATTTTGTGTGTCAGAACCATATTTTGGTACATTGATATTCAAAATAAGAATTAAATTCCAATGTTCTTTTAACTTTTTTTCATTCTTTGGAATATTTAGTGGAAATAAATAATTTTATAAAAGAAAATGATTGAATGATTCTTTTGGTTAAATCCTATGTGAATTTATGCATTGACAAGAGTATTTCTTTTCTAATTTGGTTTCTAGTGTCATATGGAGATATTGGGCATTAAAATGTAGTGTTTTTGACCTTTTAGGGTGGATATGGATGAACAATAGGGTGCGATGCGTTTAGTTTACTGTTTATTTTACGATATAGTATCGTTACAATATCTAGTCTTACTGACACTTTTGTTTTTTACACTAACTATAAGTACACGTACCGTCCATCTAAACTCACACTTAATTTTAGAGCTTTTAGCTTTTTACTAGAGGAAGGGGCTATTGTTACACATCACCATTAGTAAGTCTTCATATCATGATTAAACCCACTTCGTTAGGAGGAATTCGTCATCATATCATCTCCGACTACATCCTAAAAAAATTTCCCTTAATTTTAAAAATAACCTAACAGTCGATAGGATAATCATGCAAAAGGATTACATCATGTCCCCCTCCAATATATAAACTCCGCTATAAGTAGATATTGATAGATATATTAAAACTCTGCCCAACTCTCAATCTAGCTCATCAGCATCACCACGATGTGAACCACTTGTATCCTACATCACCAATAATAATCCACAACTTCCATCACTAAATATTACATCAACAAACTTAAAGCCGAAAGAATGTTAAGTCATTATGTAAGAAAGCTTTAATTCCAAAAATATGGTTGTGTATGAATTTATGGATGCTTTAGTTAACATATATTCCCATCATGATACTTGATTGGGTTGGAGTTGTTCCTATTTTCTACATTCAGGTGTTTACACAGTTTGGGAAGTATTACTCTTTAAAATGCCATACCCAAATTGCAATCAAGAATGAGATGAATATTGTAAACCTAGTTCATCATGGATTGAGTTGAGTATGAAATTATCGCTGCTTCATCGGCCAATAATAGGTACTAAATATGGAAGTATGCATATCAAAAGTCAAATTGCATGCTAATTTTTTTATTCAAAAAATAAATATATTAATCATTATACAGACATTACTAAAAAGGTAATTATGTATTTATAAAAATTTGAAAAATTAATAATTATACCAAAATAATGAACTCCAATATCAAAGTACTTGGTCGGTGGGTGAAGGAAATATGGCATCCAATAGGAGAAGGTTGGGGAAGACTTATGGGGTCTTTCCCTGATTCTTTTCATATGGTATTCCACAATCATACCCTCCTTCCATTATTGTTCTGAAATCATCAAACCGATCAGTAAGATATAATATCTCAATTGCACTAAGTTTACGCCACCCTTACCACAACTTTTGATCGAGATGCCTTTGCTTTTCAGTAAATCGAGTTTAATATTTGATAATTAAGGTTACCTTTAATATTATCCCACATCTAGTATAATTTAGATGTATCTAATTTTATAGGTTAAGTGCCTAAAACGTATTATTCTTTTATTTATGAATTATGGAAGGGTTATGCGTAGTTTAAGGCATTGTATCGTAAAAATATATATAATCAAAATTTATAATGAGACTATTCAAAAAAAAAGAAGAAGAAAATAACAATATAGACTGTTTCAATGGTGACATAGGATTTTAATATTAGATATGAAAATAGTTAACCACAATTAAAATATGAACAAAGTTCGAATTTTAATATTCAAAACTTAAGCTTATCTGTAATTTATATTGTATGAAAATTATATTATACTATAATATAAAGGGAGATGTCCACTTATATTATTGTAAAAGTAATTTACGTTTATACCCTTATGAATATTTTGGTATGATAAATATTTTAATCATCTTACCATTATATTCCATATTTCATTAGATCTTGTATGTCAAATTTAACATAAATTTAAAATTTCTAATTATTTGTTTAATATAAAAAAAACAAGTTTAAATCGTCCAATAAATATTAATATATAAACTATTTTATATCAATGTGAAAAAGATATTGAATCACAAATACAATTACATCGATAAATTCAACGATTGTATCATTGAAATATGTTTTACTCGTATAAAAATATGAGTTAATATTTGGTATAATGAAAATATACTTTTTTTATTCCACAAGCTGCCTAAAAAAATTATCATGTGTCTATTCTTTTAAAATATTTTTTTAACATTTTACTATAATACCATAGGATACTTGTCAATCCCTAAACACTGCTTATGGGGTTTAAAAACTCGTAGCTGTACCAATTATTATTCCTAAGAATATAAAAAGAAGTGTATAACTAAATTCCTTAATATAAATATTTTTTAAAATAATTTCATTATAGGTTTTGATCACATTTGCTTTTTTTAACACAATATCTAAAACTACCCATAGTTCTCTCCAACTCAAAATTAGGAGGATAATGTGCTTCAACTCACTCAACCCATACACTCCTATATTAACAGTAATGCCTATATCAATCAAGTTAAGACTCAACCGGCCCCTAATATGAAAGGTTTGGTGGTTTTATTTATGTTAAGAATTTCAATAGAATATATATAATTATTAATAAATTTTATTATATATAAATATTTTTTAATAACTATGGATTATATTATGGTTTGTATAAATCGGATGGAAATATAAAATCATCCAATCATGAACACCTAGGGAGATAAGCGATTGTGAGGCAAAGGAAAAGGATCTCCACTGCCGAAATGGAATTGCAATCATAAGACAAGCCAGGTTAGCTGTTGGGTAGACACTTTACTTGAAAGCCAAGTCTTCAGAAATTGTGCCCAACTCAAGCCCACGGTAGATTCATTGAACGAAGTTTTAGAAACACTACAACTTCCCTGCAATATTCACCCATGTTTTGCTTAAAATATACTGTAAAAACACAAAATATGGTATGTTACTTCCGTTTTTGTCCACTTGGAGTTGAAGATACCAAGAAAAAAACACACACCCCTTGTGTCAATCTCGTGAACTCCAAACCCAATCTCCGGATTTAAACGCTTTTCAAGCCATAAAATGTCCATTAATTCTCAAAGATTTATGGATTTCAGACAAGAACCCTGAGGGTTCTGCAGTCCATCAGATCCTGTGGGGGTTATTTGATGCTGTGATACAAGTTTCCATCATGGCATGTTCTAAAACAATGAAAGTAGACAAAGGAAAAGGACCATAAATAACATTAATAGGATTCAAATTACAGAAGCTATGGAACTTTTATGGACGCTAACAAATTTCTCCCTTTCGGTCCAGCAAGAAAAAACGAGCTGACAACCATGGAGAACATCTTATAAATTCTTATAAACATTAAGACTTACACGATAATACTAAGAACCCTAAACTCATAAACAGACTTTAATAATAACCTAAAGAACCTGTCACTGCAACTACCAAAAACTCAATTGCAGTGAGCTTTACAAAAAATAAATACACAAGGAAAACATCTGTTGTTACATTAAACTAAGCTTTTAGAATAGAATCCCAATCGATCTCATATGATGGGTATTTGGACAACATAAAAGACTCCGACGAAGTAATAACTTCAGGCCATGGCTGCTCGTTGAAGTCCGAGAAGGTAAGATCCGACAAAGGTGAAGATTCTGTCGACCCCTCATTCTCCGACAGAACCGGAGATAAAGATGAGGGGGAGTTCTCCACCTTCACTGTCTTTTCCTCAGGCTCAGCCAATTGGACTTTGTTCTCCTTCGATAATTTCTTCGTCTTCTTGTTGTTCGCTTGCTTTTGGTTGAGTTCCAAACTTTCACAAATAGCTTGAAGCTTAGCATCAACAGAGGAATGCAAAGGCTTGTATTCACCGAACTCGCCACCGATATGGGAACCTTGGTGACGAAGGTTAGGGAAGTTGAGTCTCGCAAAATCACCCCTAAGTTTATAGGCTGCTTTATCATAAGCCAAGGCTGCTTCCTCGGCTGTATCGAAAGTGCCTAACCAAAGACGTGTCCGGTTCTTAGGTAGCCGGATCTCAGCGACCCATTTTCCCCAGTGACGTTGCCTAACTCCTCTGTAGAGCTTGGTGGGTTTTGGTCGTGAACCCATCTGTTTCATCGGGACTGGTTTGGGACTAAGAAAGCTGAGCATATGGTTGGTGTTGGGGTTGGCGTTAAGTTGAGGATTTTGGTAAAGGTAGCTTGGTTGATTGTTTTGGAAGAGGAATTGAGCCTGAATTTGGTTGATCTGAGCTTGGGTTAAATTGTTTAGCCCAATGGTTGAACCAATTTGAGGCTGTTGAACACCTGGATATTGATCAACCGCTGGGAAATAACAACCATCTGCGTAAAAATTGGGTTGTGTTTGGGAAGAAGACAAAGAGAGATATGAAGTAGAAGGAGAAGGAGAAGGAGAAGGAGAGGGAGAATAAGAAGAAGGGGAAGGTGAATAGGAAGAGGAGGAAGAGGAAGAGGAAGAAGCACTTTTCATAAAAGGTTCGAGTGCTTCCATCAACTCTCCACCATATATATCTGAACTGCTACTATAGAAATCCGTTGTAGCTGCCATTTCTTTCAAACAGAAAAGATTGAAACTTGAATATGAAAAAAAAAAGTAACCTGTTTCTTATCAAAACTTAAGAACAGGTTTCAAAAACCCAGAAAAGGATTAAGGAGGTTTTTGTTTAAAATAGACAACCCCTTTAAATCCAAGATAACCTAAAAAATCAAGCTATTGAGGTATCAAAAATCACCCCTTCAGCTGATTTTATCTACAAAAAACAGAAAAATTAAAAGCAAAAAACCTGGATCTCGATTCTGAAAACACCTGGCTTTTGAAGAAAATCCTGTAATATAAGTTTGCTTTCAAACCACTGTCAATAACTGAAAACAAAAAACAAACCCAAAAATCAGAATTTTTTTCAAAAATAGAAACAGATGATTAACAGAAAGGGATTCAGAGAAGCGGGGATTAACAGAAAAAAAGGGGGGGGAGATCTTGAAACAGAAACCACTAATAAATTCTTCTTTCTTTTTTTCTCTCTTAAATTTTTGGTGTAAATAACTCTCAAAGCCTCACTCTGGCTTTTCGTCACAACCTTCCTTCGATTTATATAGTTGTTCAACTCAGTTAACCATCTGGTTTTAACCCCTAAAGCAAACCCTTGTAAATTTAATTAGCTGACGTAAGACTCGTTTCAATAAGTTATTTGTAACCATTAAAATGATGACACGCGCACCCAATCTGATTCCTGTGACTGAAACTTGTCCTTCGTATTAGCTGTCGGTTGACAAATATTTTTGTAGTTTAATGAAAAATGAAAAGCGGGAGTCACGAGAAGTTTCACATGTAATGTGATTTATCAAAGGTGGTTAGTTTTTTTCACCTAAAATCTGTCGGTGATTTCTCAGTGTGGGTTTGGATTCACCGTGTTTTTAGTTTTAGTGAGTGTAAAAATAAATTATGGTAATAGAATTAAATATTATAATAATATTATAGTGTGAAATAAAAAATAAATTAAATTAAATTTTATATTAATTTATGATTTAAGGCTTAAAAAAAGAAATTAATTTTATCTTTAATCTTTTACAATAAAATTAAATAAAATAATTTTTTTTTACTTTTCAAATTTTAAAATTTTAGTCTTAATTAAAAGATAGCAGTTAAATTTATTTAGTTAAATTCTACTATTATCTTATGTTATGTGTAAAATTGTAAATTTAATCTAAGTTTTCAAATTAGATAATTCTTAGTTTCTATATTTTTTAAAAGTTAAAATTTCAGTTTTAATATAAATGATAGCTGTTAAATATATTAATTAAAATTTTGTGAATAACTAATTGATATTGCATAATAAATATAATAATATTGGAATGTATCTAATTTAAAATAAGGTTCTAAAATGGAAGGAAAGCCTAGAAAGGGTGGTTGATAAATGGTTGTGACCTTTTTAATGCATCACCAACTTGCTTCCACTTTGACCAGTTGATGAACAAATCATTAATTACCATAGTTTTGTGCAACTAATAGTGGGGACACTCCATCATTCCACGATGGACCAACAAATGTAGGCATTTGAAAGGAGGAAGTGGGCACTCTATCATTAATCATCATTCATTATATATCACCAATGTCTAGGCCAAATTTCATCCCACGATTCTTCATGTTTAATCATAATTATTATTAAATTAAATGTAAACAAATGTTCATAGATATCATTCAACATCGACTAAATTCTAATAAACAAATAAAAAACATTTTTAATTTAATAATGTATTCAATATTTTAGGCTGATATTTGTATTGTAATGTTTAGGATTATTTAACATAATCTATTTTATTATAAGAAAATGAACCACTTGCATTAAACAATTAACCCAAAAAAAACAACATTTTAAGTTAATATAACAAAAGTGAAAAATAATATTATATTAAAGATGATGAGTTTATAACTTTCTTTATTATTTTTATGAAAGATTATTCTGTATTAATGAGTTAATTAAATAGATTGGACCTAACCAAAGAATATGATGCCAAAGGAAACGACAACCGTCGGATATTGACACAAAAGCTTGACGTCATTCTTTTTATATCTAACGGTTATTATCAATCCATTCGACGTCAGACGAAATAAGAAAACAGAGAGTCATGTCGAAATGGCAACAAATGGGAATTTCCATCGTCGCAGAATTTTTCATTTTTTTTTTTTCTCTTTTGAAAGACTTGACCGAGGTTAATTTAAGTTGACCATGGTTGAGTTTACAGCTGAACAAGTCACGTGCGAAGGCAGTGGGGGTGGGGGAAGAGTACGACAATCTCAACAATTGCGGCGACAGTTACTGGAGCAGGCTCAGTATTGGAGTATATTTGACTCACGATTGTTTACAGCGCGTGTTGTGCAATACGGGTATTTCGTCGCTGTTGAACCGTGGGGCTGTGAGTCTCACGCGGATTTTGGAAATGGGGTTTGGTTAGAAACGAAGGAAGAGTGCAAATCAGGGGCTCATAATTGTTACTAAATTAATAGAGCCAGGAGTGGGGGAAAATCTTAGACTTAGATCCGAAGATAAGAGTAGAACCATGGGATGGGATGCAGTGTTGGTTAAGTTAGTTAACCCAACTAGCGGGTTTAGGACAACCCTGAACTGCAATCTTGGTCCTTGTCGGGTGGGGAAATTCACAACCCGAAACGCCGGTGTTCAAGTTAATGCTTTTGTCAAGAGTTTTAGACTCTGAAATTAATTGATGCAGCGAAGAGATTAAGTTGAGATTAAAATTAATGATAAAATATGTGTTTGGATTTAAAAATAATATGGTGATAATAATAAAATAGAAAATGATTATTAAGTATATTAGGTAAAAAATCTTATATAAAATATGTTATATCTTTTCGTTACCTAGATACATGCCAACAAGATAAAAAACGTTGATTTTTCTAATTGATTGCTCAACCAAATTAGAGGAGCAACACATTTAGTTATTAAGACCATCAGTTAGAAAAGCACTCTTGACAAGCCCTCTCATCTTTCAATAATGAGATAATTATCTGCTTGGAAGACATTTGTATTTTGGTGCAAATACATTGCCAATACAATAAATGGTCTATTTAGGCAAAACAACATCGTATTGTTTAAATGCATAATAAAATAGATCTCACGATGCACATCGTTCATGCTCATGAATATCTTTCACACATTTAACGAGGCTGAGTATTGATCTTACCACATCACATTAGTGGACAATAGGACCTCTCTTATAAATACCCTCCTAATGATGAAAAAGGAATCAACCATTTAAAAACCTTAAAGTTATTCTAAGCTATTCCCTCATCTCTCTCTTTCTCGGCCAGTCTGACCTTTTGTTCATTTTCGGCTCACCACTCTCTAAGTGAACCGGTCTCCACAAAATCACCACTGTTTCCTCATTAGTCATTACTCTCCTCTCTTGTTATACTTTGTATCAACACTACAAAATTTAGAGTATTTGTATTTAAAAATATTAAAAATATGTAAATTGTATTTATTAATAAAATAATAATATAAGTTGGCTAAGTTTTAACTTAATTGATATCAATATTATTACTAGTGAAAAAAGATATAGTTCAAGTGTGTTAAAACATATTTATTTTTATCCTCTTTAAAGATAAATATTTCTAAGTTTTATATCAACAATAATAATCATTAATACTTTTATCTTTATTGTTATTACTGATGTAATTTATTATAATAATCGAGGTCAAGATGCAGCTAAATCCACCGATAATAATTGGGCATCCGAAGGAATACAGCAATTTTCTAATTTTATTAGAGAAAAGATAAAAAATCAATAAACTTATAAAATAATAATAATAATTTTTAGAGTTACACAAATAATTTAATATTTTTGATAAACAAGCCAATAGCCTCTTGATCCAGTAACAATAGTAATATATTGCAGACATGAGAATTTAAGTTTGATCTCAAGTAATTTTATTCTTTTTCTTAATTATTAAAAAATATATTTTTGAAAAACACAAAAAAAACCAATATTCCTAATATTTCTCTTGAAATTTTTTTAATATTTTTATATTGACTTATGTAATTCTTATTTTTTTTCCATATTTATAATAGAATTCTTATTTTTATAATCAAATTAATGATGGGAGTCGCGTTGCATTTTTAAAAAGAGATGTAAGGTCAAATTTTAAAGACGATATTATTGATAGTGACAACACCAAATTCTAAACATAGACGATAAAACGAACATGGATATTATGTAACTAATTAAAATTTCTTTTATAAACAATTAATTAAAATGTAATAAATTTAACCACCACAATAAACAAAACGATATTATGTAACTCAAGAATTGATACTCCAAGATTTAATATATATATATATCAGTTGATTTTGTATTATTTAAAAAGAAATAGAAATTTTATTACTGAGAATCCCTTCATCAGTAAAATTGGAAATATATGAAAGCAACGCAGAAGAATAGAATGGTGGACATAATTTATGATTCAATTATGTTATCAGAAGGCATAGATTAAATATTTATATATTGTACATGACTCAATCAAGTATACATGCATGTTTCAGATATATTTTATAAAAATTTCAATATAAGAGTTGAGCCAAAATTGCTGCTGCATTTCATGGTTAATTATTTGAGAAGGCACGATGGCTGCATTTGATGGAAGAATAATGTTGTTCAATTAATCACAGATTTATTGGTAGACAAATCCCACTTTTATCGTACAATTTATTTTAATAAACAATATTTAAAAAATAATAATTCGTTAGAGTAGCAAGCGGGAAAAAGTGTTATTAGGATTAAAAAAAAAAAACATTATGTGTACCGTCGAACTAGAATAATTATTTTTATAACAATGAAGAAGATATGAATTCGATCACGTTTAAATGTATTTTTTTTAATTTAAAAATTGAAAAGGAATTAACTATATTTAAATTTAAAAACTTCGTTGACCTTTGCTGGAAAAAAGAATCATTGACCATAAATGATAAAAATTATCTACTTTCATGTGTCCAAAATACAAATATAAACTTTATTGTTTTAATTGGTTGGCTTTTGTTTAATGGTATTAAATTCAACTTGACGAAAGTGCATTATTTGGCTAAGAAAATACACTTTATCAAATATATCTAAGTAATCTTTTTAATTTCAACTACTCATCACGAATTTCATAAATATAATTTCCTTTTTTCATAAAAAAACAAAATAAAATTATACATAATTAGCTGGTTTCATTTCTCCATGACTCATTACCATTTATGGGTGCTGACATCAATAATTGTACATTTGTAGAAACAATTTTGAATGATTATTGTGAAGGATGAATTTTAATAAGGGTAAACTTTTAAAGTAGTTATTTTTGTTTATTTTAGGTTATATTTTAATTATTTATATTTGAAATGTTACATATTTTAGTCACTTATGTTATCGTGTTGTATCATTTTAATTATTGAGTTGTTTATTGTCGTTAATGGTGTAACGATAAGCTGACGTGACAAGGTAAATAATCATTTCAAACAAAAATTTTAGGTTAATTTATACAATTGGTCCCCTTGTTTGTTCAATTTGAGCAATTTAATTTTTTTCTTTCTTGTTTTTTAACTTTAATTTTTTTCTTTATTTTCCATTCTCTTTTGTTTCTCCTTCTATTTTCCTCCCTTCTCCATTTCTTTTAACGTAGTTTTTCTATGTTTTTCATTTGTTAAAACTAGTTCCTATACTTTTTTTTATTTTTTTGAACAATTTACATTTTTTGAGTGAAGCGAGCTTGTGGACTAATTTTAAAAATGAAAAACATAGAAAAACTACGTTAAAAGAAATGAAGAAAGAAAGAAGGAAAATCGAGGGAGAAACAGAAGAGAATGGAAAAAAAAACTAAAGTTAAAAGAATATAAAAGAAAAAAAATAAATTGCTCAAAATGAAAAACTATAGGTAGCAATTGTAGAATTTAACCTAAAATTTCTGTTTGAAATAATGATTTAACGTGTCACGTCAACTTACCGTTACACTGTTGATGGCAATTAACGACTCAGTGACTAAAATGTTACAACACGATAACGTAAGTGACTAAAATGTAAAATTTCAAACATAAACGACTATAATGTAATCTGAGGTAAACAAAAGTGACTACTTTTATACTTTACCCTTTTCATAAATCGAGTTGCACTTTATTGCAATTTTGCCTTACATAAGATATAAAAATCAACTTTTGAACGGTGATTTAGCCCCAAAAATATTAGGTAAACAATAACAAGGAAGCTGATGATCAAAGAAGCTAGTAACTTAGGTTATATTATCCTGGTATACCTTCATTTTGGGGAAACAAAGTGAGAAGCAATGGGGTATGTTAAAGGAGAGAGTATTGAGGAAACACTACAATAAATTTGAAACACTTGGTGATTGTTTTTGGAGATGTCACAAAAGGTATGATTTTCGATGGCTTTTCTAGTAAGTATTATGGTATTGTCCCCTAGCTATTATTATAGAACCTTAAGGTTTTGTCCTTTGAGTTTAAAGAGAGCCTAGAGTGGAAACCATGACCACTGAAAAATAATAATGCATGGTGTAGCACTGAAGAGTACAAGGTGGTTGATACTTGAGATCTCTAGGGTATAGAAATAATTTGGACATGGATTTCTACCCTACGTTAACTTTTTGGGAACATAAAAAAAAAAACCCTACATTCACGATGATATGTTATCAACGGAATGTACTCCCATTTCTCTCAACATTGATTCCTCATTATTATTTGAACATACTATTAATGAAAAATGTACATTATTGAATTTGTGATGAATAATTGGGTGTTTGTAAAACTTTGACAATCCGTTAACATCTCATTTCCCATGATTGATTGCAACCCAAAATTCAATTTCCATCCCTAATTTATTATTTTAAGAAAAACTAATCCAAAGTCAAATCTACCTATCTTGTTCTAAATGCATGCATTGCCAAATTCCGACTCAAAGTCAAGTGATGCAAATTTCTAAAATAATAATTTAAAATTTGGTATTGGAATTTTAATATAGCAATAATTTATGGTTTAACCCCACTTCACAAGAAATCAAAATGCATGATTCAGGGCATAAGGTGAAAGCAAAAAACATGTTTTGAAACACCCAAAAGTCAATCTATGATTTTGGGAGATAGCTGAGGTAGCCTAACATGTTTTCTTTCTTGTGCTTGAGATAACATGACGTACGATTTCATTAGTTGCTACGTGTTTCAAAGGAGTACCATAGAATTTTAGGGTTGGTGACATAAGAGTAACACGTGGTTTTAGTAGGTTAAGTTATGTTTAGATTAATCCTTGTGTAACTATCTTTGGGTGGTGGGGCGATGATTTCCAGGATTTCAATATTCATATAAATGGGTGAAAATGATTGAATTTCCGATATTTTTGAACTCTTTTTTTTTTTTATTTCTTTAAGTTATGTTGACAAAAATAATTGAAACTAAAGCTTTAGTTAATACTATTTTTAGGTTGGATTTATAATAATTAGAAAAGAAAATGGTTTTAAGTTATGGAAATCAATTATAAGGAAAGGGTTAATGAGATTTACTAATAATCTTGAATTTTGAAAATGTAACTTTTTCTGTAAAATCCATTTTAAAAAATAATGTCTTGATGTGTCTATTATGAATGGATTAACGAGGAAGGCATCCTTTGGACGGGGAAAAACGTTTTGAATGGGATTGGCTAAAATATTTTTTTAAGAATGTAATTTCATTAATTTAATATTTTTTATTTTTTATAATTTTAAAATAATTACATTATTTTTTATTATTTTTAGGGCGTAAAGTATAATTTTACATTTATTAATTTAAAATTTTAAAAAATTTAAATAAAAATTTTTCTATTTTAAGGAGACCAAGGTCTCTGCCAGCCCTTTAATTTCACCCCTAATAGTGAGACTTATAATTACTACAAATTCTATTATCCACACTTAAAAAATATGGATTTAATATACAATAAATAAAAACATACTATTTATGATTAATAACAATACATAATAATATATGGAAAATAAACAAAAACAAAATAGAATGAAATATTGGTGGGTAGTGGTAAAATTAAGGATTTATGTATGTTGATGGCATGAGTTAAAATATTACTATTTTTAATTTTTTATTGATTTTATTTAAAATGCAAAAGACCGAAGTATAATTGTAAGAGTATAATTTATTTTAAATATGCAAGGATAGTGTAATTTTTCTAATTGAATTGGTCATTCGTGACACCAAAATAATCAAATATTTAAATAATAGTATATATATTTGTTATAATTATATCTAAAATATTTTATATTAACATAAATTTCAATTTAATAAATTTTTTGTTATTATCTTTTGAAATAGACGGTTGATTTAATATAATTCTATAATTCTATGAATATAAAAATGCATTATATTATTTTTATTATTTTCGTGTAGTAGTATTTAATATTTATTTTGGTATGTATGGGTAAGTAGCAAATGCTTTGGGTTGGTAAAAAACGTGTGTATCTCACTTAAGAAGAAATTTATTGCGTATTTATGATTGACCATGGACTTCGTATTTTCTTAGTTATTATCGAATTCAATATCGTCTAAGTTATGTCCATAGGTAGGATGGTTCACCTAATCTCATAAGTTTGGCATTGCTACATTGGAACTTGGATGAGATATTTTTCACCTCCAACTCACTTCATTTGCCGAAAATTTAACTTAAATAATAATTATTATTAATTTCAATTTAAATTTAATTATAACAATTATTATATATTTATAATAAAAAATAACTTAATTCGGAATCTGACTCGAAAAAAATCCATTATATAAGTAATCCTAGATACTCTATTTGAGGAGGGAGGAGACAGGCAAAAGAGTCCATGGCTTATATTCTTCTTCTCCAGAAAGTCTTCTGTCTACCTACTCAAAAATCCCTTTTTTTCACTCATGTTGATAGTGTGTATCAACAAAAATATATAATCAATATTTTATTAATATATAAATAATGAAATAGATTGTCAGATCCGATTGAATTAAGTTTAATTCAAACATCGACTTGAAAGGTTTAATTGAATTCTACATTAAAATTGATTGAACATATTTTTGTATTAGGCTGAATAAAATATTTGGTATCTATATTTGACATTTTTTTTTAATTTGATACCTAAATTTGTCAAACGTTATACTAATTACTCCAATGTACTAATGGTGTTATTTTTTTATGAGGTAGCAAAATCATTAATGTATGATTGACATGTAAAAGATGACATGAAATTTCTTTTTGATATTTTAAATGTTCAAATACTTTTAGCTTAATTTAATTTACTTCATTTCATTTTATTAATTCAACATAACGAATTTCTTTTATTTGGAATTTTAAGATTCTTGTCTTCTTCTTCAATATTCTTTCGTTAATTATAACTCAATCACAATTTTTGAACATGAACTTCCTCTAACATTGACTATGTTTTTGTTGAATTGAAGGCTTTGTGAAGACGAAGCCATGGCTTAAGCATGTGGTCCATCTTGAATCATTCATGCCATTAAAAGCCTAAGTAATTTCAATTTTGATAAAAAGGAAAATTTGAGTATATTGTTTACTGAAACAGAAGAAACTCTAAATAAATGTGATTATTCCTACCATTGAGTTTTATGTCATTTACCACATGTTAGTCATATATTAGCTATTTTCCCCACATAAAAAATAAAACAATTAGTGTTTTGAGGGTAATGTGTATAACATTTGACAAGTTTAATACCAAATTAGACCAAAATAAAGCTTGAATACCAAATTAAGAAAAAGTGTCAACTTTAGGTATCAAATTGGAAAAGTAATTAGTGTTTGCTTTTTTCAGTTGGGAGCATTTTTGTAAAATTGGTCTATTCTCATAAATTTTTTAAGAATCTAGCTATCCACGTAATTTTTTTAAAAAAAAAATTCAACATATTTCATTTTAATTACACTTTATAGTATTAGTTCTTATTATAATTATTCGTACACGTCACTCTATTTATTAAAGTCATATAATTCGTAATATGTACAAAAAGGAAACAAGAAGAAGAGAAGTTAAAGTGTAGCAACTTTAGCAATTCCAAATTGTAGAGTGTGAGTGTGAGTGTGAACATATCTTCCAATATATTCTGTGATTAGCACTCCATATATCAGTTTGATACGCATGGGATGCATATAAATGGAGAATCCGACTTTGATGCTGCACCCAAATAGTTTTAAAAAAGAAGTATACAAATTTGTGCTTAAAAAAGAAGGAAGGGGAAGGTCAAGTCATGCAGTGTGAGGTTGAAACTTTGAAAAGATGGGGAAAACCCATTAAACACCTTTTTGTGTGTTCCTTCTTTTAACGCGGTTTCAAATTGAAAACCAGCTGCCGACGACGTTTTCCAGTCAAAAGGGAAACTTGAATTTGTAGCCAAGTGTGGCTCCACGCGCACTGCAATAATATGCTTTACTTGGACAATTTAATGGTTGTTTATTCACATTCTCATCACTACTATTACACCTACTGTGTCTGCATCTGCATTTACTCTGTGGACTCATCAAATAATGTGAGTTTCTAAAGTAAAAGACGATGTGTTTTGCTCGTGAATTGTTAGGCAGTAAGCTCCAAAAGTTATCTAGTGCTAAATACCGCATTAAATATTTGATGAACATATAGGTACCAGATACAAACTTTTTTATTTATTTTATAAATTTGTGATTTTTTTACATGAATAATTTTTAATTATGAAAATGCATAGGAAACAGATTAATTGTGAAAATAGACATTTGCTATATTGTTCCAATGGTGTTGCCTAACATGTGCCAGACTAAAAAGTGATTGACCCAAAATATTTAAGGATTTAATATATAAGATTTCCATTTAGATTAAGGGTGCCATGTGACCGCTCTAAACTTTCAATAGGGTAAATTGTTTTATAAACTCTCCTTATTTATTATTTTTTTTATTCTCCTTTAATACTAGAAATAGAGAGGTTAAATTTATTATCAATTTGAATTAGGGACACAATATAAAATTATAATTATAAAAGCTTTAGAAAAAATTTTATTATGTATAAGTTATGTCGGACATAATTTGGAAAAAAATATTTTTTGAAAAATAAATACAATTTATTTCTGGTTGGAATCAATTTTTTTATGAAAAATACTTTTTTGTAAAAAAAACTGGACTAATTGATAAGAGGCCTCTTTAGTTTTGGTGTTGAAAGAGAATAAAAAGAAAATAATAAATAAGGAGGGTTTACAAAATAATTAACCCTATTTAAAGTTGGTGCCGTTGCAAATCAATCAAAATAAGAAATTTACATATCAGGTCCCTAAATATTTTAAATTATCACATTTCAATCTGGTGCCGCTAATATATCAAATGGCATTGGCAAAACTTTGTAGCAAATGCCTATTTTCATAAATAAATTGTTTTCCATACCAATTTCGTAATTAAAAAAACTTAAACCTATCCCTATCTCTCAATATAGTCGGCAGGTTGGGATGATGGAGTTGGGACTTTCGGTATTGAACGTGTTTTTCTTTACATTTTTTTCTGCTAAAGTGAAAAAAAAAAGTGTGTATTATATTATTCAAGGAAACGGAGTTATTGGATCAATGAACTATGTAGTAGTTGAAATGGTTAAAATTCAAAAATGTTATAAAACAGGTCGCAAATATAATATCATAGGATAACATTTTGGGTAGTTTTATATGAGTGTTTTGTTGATGGAGTGTTAGCTTGCTTGGTAATGATATTGTTGTTAGTGTAAGAGGTCGTGAGTTTAAATGTGTTGAAACATATTATTCTTCTATTAAAAGGTTGGGGAAGGGCTATGCCGTTATTATTACCTACTTTTGTGATCAAAATTTTTGTTGCTAAACTTTTAGGCAATTAGGATAAAAAAAATTTTATGTAATGTCCAAAACTACATATAACTTCTTGAGTTTTTCTCTCGTTTGAAGGTTAGAATTATAAGAAAGAATTGGTGATCCAAACTTAAGCTTATCTCTCCGATATATATTTTTCATTCTAGATTTATAATTTGAGTTTACTTTTTTTAATAATATTATTTCTAATATTTGAATTTACATGCATTTTTTTAAATACAATATATATTACTCTCACACTTAATACTTGTCAGTATACATATGTTTTTCTTTTCTTTTCTGGTATAACCTTCGTTAAGCTCATTTACACAAAAGTAGCTAACACTATAGTCCGTTAGTATTTGACAAAAGTTGCATCTTTGAATTTCAACTGATGCGCATGTTCGAATATCAACTGCCAAGTTTAGTAAAAGAAACTTTGTTCTTCCTTCCCTAATTAACTTTAGTGAAACTTGTGGAATAAGTAAAGTGTTGAGGTAGTGATTCCGCGTTATTCTTAAACGAATCATAAAGGGTATAACAAACATACCTTGTCTCCACATTGAATTAAGAAGGGGATCGGAGGGATAGAAAATGGCTAATATTAGTCATTGAACCGGCCTAACCAGCAACTAGAGCCGTATGCATTATATGAACAAAAAGCAAGCGACTGGGATCATTCAATATGACAATATGAACACGATACCAAGGCAAACCCATAGAAATACTCCTTTATCAACAAAAAACAGACACTGTAATTTTATTGCATTGGAATATCTTCCTTTTTTGGTGTATTTGTTCTATTCCATTAATAATTAAGGGAAGAATTTGGCTGAGTCTGATATTATCTAAATATATAGAGTTTTCTCTTAAATTTACTTTAGTAGAATTGAATTAATAATTAAGTTAATTATTTATTTCAGTTCTTATAAGACAAACACAAATAAAACAGGTGTGGAAGGAGTTAATTTAAAACATCTAATTCGGTATAATATCAAACTCAATAAAATGTTTTGTACTTACAGGAGCTAAAGATAAAAATATTATGTTGGGATTGAAATAAATTTATAAAATTTTGAGGGCTCAAGATTAAAATTTTTTAAATTGAGGTGAAAAAAGTGGATGGATTTAATATGGCTTAATTGCATAACTTATTCAATCATGCAACTGCTTTCTAAATCAAATTCCTTACTTTAATTGGTATTAGGGAAAGGTAAATCATTTGGAAACTACCACCACCCATAACTATCTATACTTATATATTAGAATAAGGTCCAAGTCATCTTCACATAGCATATACCTATCATCACATTCTATACAAATGCCAATTTTGATTTTTCTAATTTTAATTTCTAATATAATTTAGTTTTATATTTTTATAATGTTATTAATTAATTTAATATTTTTATAATGTAATTAATTAGTTCAAATAGTTTATATTTTCAGTTAAAATTTTATGTGGTTATATATAATTTGAAAGTAGATTTATAAATTCAAAAAGTAGAGAGATTAAAATCTTGAAAATAAAACTAGGAGGACTAAATTTCAATTGTACAAAATGTAGAGACTTAAAGCCATGATTGTTTGAACCGGCCAGAGTATCGGTCCAAAAGAAAACATTAAACCAGTTGACTTGTGAACTAATACGAAATGATTGAACCAAACTAAAATATAATTTATTTTTTTTTACTTTTAATAATTTATACAGTCGGACTATACGCAAAACGTACGAATATTAATAAGGTTGGGCTGGTATGAATTTCTGGAAGACAGCGAAATACTTGTCATTTTCATTACAAATGCATGTGAGTGTAAGTTAGAGTTGTGTTGGGGTGATTTTCCAAATTTCAACTTTTTCAAGACATTGCACGTTTTCCTTGTATTTGGTCTGCCACGCTTTTCACAAAAACAGGAATTTGATACGTCCACCAAAACTGTTTCCTTCTTGGTCGTGTCAAAATCTTTGATAATCAAATTCTGGAAATAAATATCCGAGGAGGGAAATTTTAATAAAACATATGGGGTCTTAAATTTGTTGGAAAACTATGTGTCACATTTGCATTCATATAGTTTTCTTATGAAAAAAAATGGTATAAAATTATAATATCAAATCAGATTTTTCTTTCTAATTCAAATCCAACTAAAAATGCTAAAAATTAAGAAAAAAAAAATTTGATTTGTCATTTTGTTATTAGAAAGTAATAAGAATGACGTAAAATTAAAGTTTCATACAATCCCTTCTTTTACATATAGATGAATCTTTTAATTACCAAAATCTTCCGTCACCTTGTTGTTCAATTCATAATTTGGTGATGAATAAAACTAAATTAATTATGTTGTTTCATGATATCTTGATATATTTGAGTTTAGAAATCCATTTATACATATTGAGAAGGGATTATATGAAACTGTGATTCTACATCATCGATATTTCTTTCTAATAAGAAAATAACAAATCAGATTTTTCTTTTTTATTTTTAGCATTTTTAGTTGAATTTGAATTTTTTTAGGAGAAAAAACTGAATATCAGGAGGAAAAATCTGATTTGTCATTCTTTTATTGAAAAGTGATAAGGATGACGTAAAATCACAATTTTATATAATCCTTTTTCTGTACATGTTACATTATTTGTTTACTTTTATATGGGTTCTTTTATGATATATATACACACTTGTTTTTATTGTCTTTAGGCTTTAGTATTCATTGATGAAGATATCGTAAATCTATACCTATAACATTCTCTATTCAACGTGTGTACTCTTTAGTCATACCCTTTTATTTTATTTTTATATTAAGTAAGAGTGGTCAAATTTTTAAGATTTAATTTTTATATTTTATTTTATATATAAAAGAAAGTTCGATAGGCAAACTATTGGCGTTTTTTTTATTATTATAGAAAAATAGTTAAATTTTATTTTTGGTGTTTATATTTTGACTAAATTTGATATTAGTATAATATCAAATTTAACTTTTAATGTTTATATCTTTTTATCAATTTAACCTTAATTATTTTTTGAACAAAATTTAACCCTCAATGATGCAAGAGAGCTCAAGATTTAAAAAAAAAATTATTTTAGTTTATTTATTTAGTTTAAAATATTAGATAATTTTTTTATAGCTAAGATTATTATTACTTGAGGGGGTTAAATCTAGGATTATTAATTATCATCATCATCTTCTTCTTTGAATCTAATAAAGAAACCTAGAGTTAAAACCCTAAGTTGTTTAAAGTTCCATCTTCATTCTTACTAAATTGCTCAACCCTAATTTCCTTTTTTTTTTCTTGTTTTCTTGCAGAACTAAATTAGATTTAAAAGCTTTCAAGTTTCTAGTGAGAAATTAAATTAGGTGAGATATAAACTTTTACTTTGTTTGGAAAAAAAAAACATAAAGTAGTTGCAATGGAATCAAACTATGGCAGGAAGCCAATTAAGACTTAAGCTATGAAATAAAAATAAATAATTCTAGTTTGTTTCATTATATAAAACATTTAATAAGGGTGAAGATTGGAATTTCCCAATACATATCTCATCTTTATATGATAACTAAGAAAATAATTAATATTTTGATCGTTCAATTACAAAAAAATAATAATTTAATCACGACATTATAAAAAATATATTTTTTTATCATTCAACTTTAAAATTTTCGCTTTATAAAGAGTCCATATTTAAATTTTATGTTTGAACAAGAAAAATATGCATGCTTTTGAATTTTGACCATGAAAATTTCAAATTCATACCAATGATTCAATGAGTTTGATATATAAATCTTTAGATTAAAATTCTAATGTTAAAAAGATCTTTATTCTAACTAAAATCATTAAAAATAAATATAAAAGTATTTCACATTAAAAAAAGATTGCATGCAAAAAAAAATATAAAAAGTATATGTTAAATATGGTAATGATTTAAGTTTTCTTATTTGGTTGCATGAACATATATAATGGGAAGGGTAAATTACAAGAATAATCACCTAACTATAAAATTTGTTTTATGTTGGTTACTCATTTTTTTTTCCGATTTAGTTATTCAATTTTTTGAAATTAAATATTTAAGTTACTCTTTCGTTAGTTACCATTAGCAGAGAGATGAAAAATTGATGTGACCTTTTTTTATTGGTCTAATAACAAATTGAATACTCAATGTTTGTACATTTTATCAATTTGACCCAAAATCTAAACATTTTGAACAAATTCTATTAAGAAACATTTAAACTCTCTTCCACTCCCTACAATACACCCCCGACTCTCTCATCAACAACCATACAATGACACATCGTTGTCTTCGACTCACCTTCGCTGGCTATTGGCACCACTGACGATCTCCTCTCTACTTACTCTTGTTAAATGCAAAATAGTGAAAGAAACAATTATTTTAGCAACCATAATGTGATAATGTGATATTTTACATGAAAATAGCAAAAGAAACACTTGTTTTAATATCCATAATGTGATATTTAAAAAAATGATAAGTGTCAAAAGTAACATTTTTTAACCTCATTCTTAATGCGTTTTTGGGTGATTATCCAATGTTTAATTGTGAAATTTATACTCTAATCCTTTAAATTCATGTTTTAATGCTTAATAGAGCACTTGGGAGCAAAATGAACGAAAAATGAGTGAAAATTAGAGCGTCGGAGCAAGCTACAAGACCCATACTGGCTGAACCATTCCACATGGCCATATCACACGACCATGTGACCCACACGAGCGTGTGGTAGGTCGTGTCAATTTCACGAGATTGGATACCGAATAGCATAAAATCACAATTTTTAGATTTTTTGGGCATTCTAAGACGTATGTATGACAAAAATAAGAAGATAGGAGGGAGCCGTCATAGAATATTCAAGAAAACAACTCGAAAAACACCATTGAAGCCGACTTTGAAGTAGATTCCCGTCGAGATTGAAGATTCCCATTTGATTTCTTAAGAAGTTATCATGAGTTTTTTTATTTCTTCGGTTATATTATCTTTTGGATGTTTTTATTTTCAAGCATGAACTAATTTTTTAAACACCTAGGGGAGATGAACCCTATGATGAATTTTGTCATTTGATTTTTATTTTATGTAATAAATACTTAGTTTCTTGTTCTCAATTATGTGTGCTTCATTCTTGGTTTAATTTTTCTAGAGCTCTGTGATTTGATTTTTATTTTACGTAATAAATACTTAGTTTCTTGTTCCCAATTATGTGTGCTTAATTCTTGATTTAATTTTTCTAGAGTATTGATCCATATTTTATATGTTTAATTCGGTGGTTGAATAAACCCTATTTAAAAGTAGCTCTTGCATAGTTGAGTAGAGTTGCATGCAATCCTTAAAATAGAATGACATAAATTTACCGGATTAGAGTTAAATCTAAAAGGGGAATGCATAATATGAGTTGAAGAGACCCATTTTCACCCGGCCCAAAAATAACCCAATAAATAAATAAATAAACACAAACAAATTCATTAAAGAGTTCAGTCCATTACAAGTCCAAATACAAAAAAAAACCCTAATAGCCCAAAACATTAAAAATTTTCAAAAACCCTAACCCCCTTAACACCATCAGCCGCCGCTCCCTTCGCCACGTCAATAAACGTGCCATCTGAGGCCTGACACCACCGCCTCGTCCTTGCCACCATCATCTGCAGAAGACAAAGAAAAGGAAGCAGAAAAACATAAAAAAAAAAGAAAAAGAAAAGAGAACAATAAATATATTGTATTTTGGCTATAAAAAGCCAAAATACCATTTGTAGTTTTTTCCCTTCTCTTTTACGAAGAAATTGAACAGAGAATCCAAAAAAAAAAAAGGTGTTCTTTTTATTTTCAATCTGCCATTCTTTTTTTTTCTATTTTATTTTATTTTTATAAATAACATAAAAACTAAAAAACAAGATTTAAAAAACAAAAAAACTTACCGCACCGTGTCGTTTCTACTCCCATCTCCGTCGGTGGCGACTCTTTGTCGATTCAAGGGGTCTTCGAACATATTGGGGTTCGTCAATGGCTTCATCAGAGAAAAGAAACCGAAGGGTTCCTTGGGTTTTTTTTAGAAATTTCGATAAAGTTTTAGGGGTATTTAGTTTTGGATTTGGGTAAAGGAAATCGAAAGGAGCAAAAGGGGTCGTTTTGGGTATTTTTCGGCCACCGGAGGGAGCAGTCGCCGTAGCCGATGATCAGTGGTCGCAGTGGCCCTTGTGATCAGAGGGGAAGGCCTCTTGAGAGAAAAAAATAAGAGGGAATGAAGGTTTTTTTTAAGGGGCTGCTAAAATGATTTTTTTTTATTTTTTTTTAAAATTTAACTTAAATAAGCTCTCCAAACGCAACGGCATTTTGGTCTTAGCTTAAAACGCCCAAATTGACGTCATTTTGGAGCTTGACCCAATGACCCGATTCGGATCCCATGAGGATGCGTGTGTTTTCGTAGAAGGAGTCTAATTGCTGCCTAAGTCCCTCCGCTTTTAGACACTACTTAATATGGTCATAATTTTGATTTTTTCTTTTTTTAATTACGCCATTTAATTTCAATACGTTTCCACTTTAGTCAGTCGAAACCCTTTTATTAACGGGGTTTGAAAAACGGGGTTCGAAAAACGGGGTTCGACTTTAAAAAATGAAAATGGGAGTCGCCACCAATCAGTTTAAGTGTGATTGAACCACCTTCAAACTACTTTTTGTTTTGAAATCATTTGTTTTGGTCTACGAAATCAAGGAAACGAGTTCGGGAGTCGATTACGTACGAGGAAGGGTTAGCACCCTCGTAACGCCCAAAAAATTGGTACCAAATAGAATAATTTTCTGTCTTTAATGTCAAAAGATTGAAAGAATTTAGAAATAAAATCTTTTTTTTAATAATAATTTGAAAAAAGAAATCAAGATTCCTTCGCTTCAAAAGAGTACAAACATAACATCCAGCATGATTGGACATGATATCTTTAAACTTTCGCAACCGAAATCATCTTATAATTTGTGAAACTCGTTTAAAAGGATTTTTTACACATTTAGACAAATGGGAAATCGCAACCCAGCATGTTATGACACTACTTCCCAAATTCCTAAATACCAAAAGCATTGCCTCACTTTTTTAAAATTCCTTTTGGATTAAATGAGATATGATTTTTTTGAAAATAATGATGTATTTTACATATTACAAGAAATTAATACTAAATAAACCTAGCTACATAATACATGCTTTATCATTTTATGCGAATATGGTATAAAAGATGATAAATAATAACATAACTCATATAATAAATTAGTATTTCATGCATATATAATCATAAAAAATGTGCATACATTATCATTCCATGAAAGATACAATGTGACAGATAATAAATATAACTATATAACTACATAATATGTATATGTGCAACAATATTCCATGCAAATGTATAAAAACGATAAATAATATAATAATAACAAACAATTTACGAGATAATATTATTATACCTACCACAACATCAAATAAATATGTAAAGAAAAACTAAAATGAACAAACAGATATATAAAAGGAAATAAATATAGTTTGCAAAGAATAAATGAAAAAATATTTAAGGCAATAAATAGTAAAGAAAATTTAGACAATGGTTAATATATATAAATGTATTGTATGATTTAATATATATTTAGTATATATTTATAAAAAGTATTAATATATTACATGAGAACAAAATTTCACATTAAATTTAAAAATATTACATATTAGATTTTTAAATAAGAATGTATAAAAGTGTAAATTTCAACAATAATTTAAAAACTTTTAAATTATACATAATAAATAGTTAATAATAAAATGATATAAAATAAAATAATAAATAATAAAAATGATATAATATATATTAATTTACATATATAAATATAATAAAATGAATTATAAAGTAAAATATATATATATAATAAAATTTATAAGAAACGCATATAATAAAATAAAATAAAATAATATATGTTATTTTTATATAACTAATGTTTATAAAATAGATAATACATATAGTATTTTAAAAATAAATTAAATATATATAAAAAAGGACTAAAATTGAATTTAATTAAAATTAGGGCTAATTTCAAATAAATGAAAATTTTGGGCTTAATTGGAATGCGTATTAAAAATGAGGGACTCATTGGGCAATTAGCTCTAATCCCCCAAAACGACGTCGTTCTGCAGAGTAGGTTTTAATGGCCATTGGGACTAAATTGAATTAGATATAAAAGGTTAGGGCCAATTTAACATAAAAATAAAATGAAATTATAAATTTAAAATAACGGAAGGATCGATTGGGCAATTTGCCCATTTATCAAAAACATGTGGATCCTCCCCGAGTCAACGCGCGAATCCTTTATTGAAACGATGCCGTTTTAGTGCTTATTGAATTAAGCCAAAACGACGCCGTACATAAGAGGCTATATAAGCCAAAATTTAGCCCTGAAACCATTTTAAATCTGTTCTTTAAAAAAATAATAAAAAAAACCTTCTGAAAGAGGATTGAGGGCAGGCCCTCGGAGCGCCGTCGTGCCTCCGTCATCGGGCTCCCACGCGCCGCCCTCGACACCGTCACGTACGGCGGTCGGGACCCTAAAACTTTGCCTTTCTCAGCAAATCGAGAGGTAATCCTCTTTTTATTTGTTTTAGCTTTTCATATACATATATTCATGACAAAAGACAAATAGAAAAAAATGAATCACCTCTGTTCTTCGATAAACTGCTGTATTTTATTATATATGTGTGCTTAAAAAAACCGTAATGTTTACAGATTAGAAAAGGGTTTTTATAGCCTTTCTGCAAATTATTATATTTTGGGGAAAGAAATCTTTGATTTCTTTCCATGTTTGTTTCTCTTTTTGCTGTGGTTCTTTCCTTTTTTTATAGGTGCTCGCGAGGATATCACAGTGGTGAGTGCTCTAGCATTGATTTGTGCGCCGATTATGGCGCGATTCGGAGCTGGAGTCACGGAGATGATGAAGCCCACTGAAACGGCACGAGATGAAAAGGAGTGACGCTAGGGGTACTTGCAGCGCGAAGTTTCTAGAAACCCTAGGGTTTCCAGATTTGGTTTAGGCATTGGCCCTTGCTAGTTTGGACCTTCGTTTGGGCATTTGGGCTGTTGGGTGTAACCGGGTTGTTGGGTAGTTTTAGGTATTTGGGTTTAGACCAGTTAGGCTACAAGTGTAACCGGGTTTGGGCTATCGGGTCCTTTGGGCTATGTAAACGGGCTTAACAATTTTTTTGGGTTTTGTAAATAGACTGTAAAACATTTATTTTATTTTTTATTTTTTATTTATGGGCCCGGGTAAATTTGAGTTATTATAGCTGCCCCTCTTTGCTTATTACTGTGTAATAGAAGGGCAAAGATTATAAAGGACCAAATTTGCCCGGCCTGGCCAAATCTCGAAATCTTGATCCTCATCTTTCTCAAAAGTATTCTGACAGCTTCAAGAATGTTAAATTGGCTATCTTCAACCTGCTTCTTGCAAACTTAGGAATGCCAAATCTGTTATCTTCGATCTGCTCTCTGGCAATACAGAGACACCAAATCTTCATCTTCAATCTGCTCTCTGACAATACAGAGACGCCAAATCTATTTTCGATCTGCTCTCTGACAATACAGAGACGCCAAATCTATTTTCGATCTGCTCTCTGACAATACAGAGACGCCAAATCTGCTATCTTCGATCTGCTCCTTGTAAACACAAGGATGCCAAATCATCTTGGATTTGTTTTGATGCAAAAACATCTGAAGGTTAGATCTGTTATGTCTTCGATCTGCCCTCCATTGAATATGGAGATGCCAAATCTGTTTCTTCAATTTGCTCTCTGACAATACAGAGATCCCAAATCATCTTGGATCTACTTCAGCGTAAACACCTGAAGGTCAGATCTGTTATGTCTTCGATATGCCCCTTGTAAACACAAGGATACCAAATCATCTTGGATCTACTTCGATGTGAAAACATCCGAAGGTTAGATCTGCTATGTTTTCGATCTGCTCTCCGTCAAATATGGAGATGCCAAATCTGTTTCTTCGATTTTCTTTCTGACAATACAGAGATGTCAAATCATCTTGGATCTGCTTCAGCGTAAACACCTGAGGGTCAGATCTGCTATGCTTTGGCCTGTTACCCTACTGTTTAGGGGGTTAAGGCGCATCAATCTTCATTGTCCCTTGAAGGACATAACCTGTATAATGTGTATGAGTTCATGCCTAATGATTAGGATACTATGATTGAAGTGAGTCAAACGCTCCTAATTAAACCTGTTATAATGCAAAATGTTTATGAATATGACCCCTATTGCAAACGTCACCACTCATTCCTTCATCAAAGTTTATCCTTATTTCTCTCGAAGTATCATTCCTACTCAGCCTGTGGGTTTGTACCATTCTTCAAATGCTATGACCCAAAAAATGTCTGTAAGATGATCCTCTTTTAGGATCCAATCGTTTGATTTGTCCAATCATCATTTTGGACTAAAGAAAGAATTTTCTCACTTACGTGAATTCCTCGAACAATTGTTCTGTTTTAGTTTCTTGTATTGTCTAGAAATTTCCAGAGTAATGAGCAAAACTTCATTTGTGAAAATTATTTAGTTCATCCATCATTATTTTAATACAACATACTTTAAGAATAATGGAAGATGAATTTAATCTTGAGAATAATTAGATTTGAATGAATTTGTCAAAAATACAAAGGAAATTAATTTGATAGCCTATCTTTGAGAAGAAAGAGAATCTAAAGATAACAAACAGGACAAAAGTTAGATGCCCTAGATATCGCCGCTTGAGTGTCTATGCACCAGCTCCATGAAGACTTTCTTGAGTTTAATATGTGTTTAAAAGATCCAAAGTATTTTGTTGATACCCCGATATGCAACGCGCCCTTTGCGGGTTTTCAACTCAAAATCCCCTTTGGTCACAAGGCGCCCTTTGCAGGTTTTCACCCTGGCCTCTCTATTTTCTTTTTTATTTTGCTTAAGGCGCCCTTTGCGGGTTTTCACCCTAGATTCTCCTCTCATTTAGACAAAGTACTTTTTGACTGAGTCTGAATTCACTGGATTGGGTAAACTCTTCCCATCCATTTCCGTTAAGATCAATGCACCCCAAGAGAAGGCCTTCTTCACGGCATACGGCCCTTCCCAATTCGGCATCCATTTTCCTCTAAAGTCCTTCTGAATGGGAATGATCTTTTTCAGCACAAAATCCCCCTCGTGGAATTCTCTTGGTCGCACTTTCTTGTTGTAAGCTCGCATCATTTGCTTTTGATACATCTGACCATGACGAATGGCCCTTAGCCTATTTTCCTCAATCAAGTTCAATTAATTATATCGTGATTGTATCCATTCAGCTTCATCCAATTTTATCTCTGACAAGACTCGGAGAGACAGTATTTCAACTTCAATAGGTAATACTGCCTCCATCCCATAAACTAACGAGAAAGGAGTTGCCTCAATTGAGGTTCTGATGGACGTTCGGTAGGCTAATAGTGCAAATGGTAATTTCTCATGCCAATCTTTGTAGGTTTCAGTCATTTTCCCCACTATCCTCTTGATGTTCTTGTTGGCTACTTCTACTGCCCCATTCATTTTTGGGCGATACGGAGAAGAGTTATGATGCTTAATCTTGAACTGACTGTAAACTTCTGCTATCATTCTGCTGTTCAAGTTCAATGCATTGTCTGATATGATCCTTTCAGGCATCCTATACGACAAATGATCTCTTTCTTCAAGAATCGACTCACAGCCGACTTAGTAACATTCGCATAAGAAGCAGTCTCTACCCGCTTCGTGAAGTAATCAATGACCACAAAAATAAAGCGATGCCCATTTGAAGCTTTTGATGATATTGGCCCAATGACGCCCATGCCCCACATGGAAAAAGGCCATGGAGAAGTCATAATATGTAGAGGTGAAGGTGGTACATGGATCTTGTCTCCATAAATCTGACATTTATGGCATTTCTTGGCATAGTTGATACAATCCCCTTCCATAGTAAACCAATAATATCCAAACCTCATGATTTGTCTAGCCATCGTGAAACCATTAGCGTGCGTCCCACAAACACCCTCGTGAACTTCTTCCAAGATTAACTTAGCTTCCACGGCGTCAACACATCTCAACAGTACTTGGACCTTTCTTCTTTTGTACAAGATGTCCCCATCGAAAACGTAGTCGCAAGCTAATCTCCTTAAAGTTTGCTTATCATTTTCAGTTGCCTGTTCTGGGTATTTACGACCTCTCACATATCGCAATATATCCTGATACCAAGGGTTATCATCCTTTTCTTCTTTCTCAATGTTACAACAGTGAGCTGGAGTCTCAAAGATACTCATCTGAATGGGTCTCATGTCCTCCTTTTTATTTGCTTTAATCATTGAAACCAAGGTTGCTAGAGCATCTGCCATCTGGTTTTCGTCTCGTGGGACATAATTGAAAGTGATGTCATCGAATTCCTCAAGTAATCCCAAAACTACCTTTCGATAATTGATCAATTTAGGATCCCGTGTCTCCCATTCACCTCTAAGCTGGTAAATCACCAACGCAGAGTCTCCATATACTTCCAAGGTTCTTATTCCTCGCTCTATAGCCGCTCAGAGTCCCATGATGCACACTTCATACTCGGCCATATTGTTTGTACAATCAAAATCCAACTTGCACGTGAATGGATAATGATCACCATTTGGGGATACCAAGACTGCCCCAATTCCATTTCCCACCGCATTGGATGCCCCATCAAAACTTAACTTCCAAGAACAATCCTCTGTAGTTGCTACACACGTCAACTCCTCATTTGAGAAATCAAAATTCAACGGCTCATAGTCCTCTAGAGCTCTACTAGCCAGAAATTCCGCTATCGCGCTTCCTTTTATAGCCTTCTGGCTCACATAGACTATGTCAAACTCTGAAAGCAGAATTTGCCACCTCGCCATTCTCCCATTCAAAGCTGTTGACTCCATCATATACTTCAAAGGATCAAGTTTTGAAATAAGCCAAGTAGTATGATATAGCATGTACTGTATGAACCTTCGAGTCGTCCAAATTAAAGCACAACACAATTTCTCAATTGGCGAATATCTCATTTCACACTCTGTGAACTTCTTACTGAGGTAGTATATCGCCTTCTCTTTTCTTCCCGACTCGTCATGTTGGCCAAGCACACATCCCATAGAATTACTAAACACTGATAAGTACAAAATTAATGGTCTATCTGGACTAGGCGGAGATAACACTAGAGCATTTAACAAGTATTGCTTAACCTTATCAAAAGCATTCTGGCATTCCTCATTCCAAGTACCTTGGTTGTGTTTTCTAAGGAGGCGAAATATAGGATCACATTTCTCAGTTAATTGTGAAATAAACCGAGCAATATAATTCAACCTTCCAAGAAAACCCCAAACTTCCTTCTGAGTACGTGGTAGAGGCAAATCTTGTATGGCTCTAACTTTGTCTGAGTCAACTTCTATTCCCTTTTCGCTGACCACAAAGCCTAGTAATTTCCCCGACCTAGATCCAAAAGTGCACTTTGCTGGATTAAGTTTTAACTAAAACTTTCATAATATCAGGAACAGCTTCCTCAAAACTTCAATATGTTCCTTCTCCGTTCGAGATTTGGCAATCATATCATCAACATACACCTCAATTTCTTTGTGCATCATATCATGGAATAAGTTCACCATAGCCCGTTGGTATGTTGCCCCTGTATTCTTTAATCCAAACGGCATTACTTTGTAAGAAAAGGTGCCCCATAATGTTATGAAAGTGGTTTTATCCATGTCTTCCGGATGCATCTTGATCTGATTGTACCCCGAGAAACTATCCATGAAGGAGAACAACGAATATCCCGCTGTGTTGTCTACCAAAGTGTCCTTGTGTGGCAGAGGGAAATTATCTTTTGGGCTAGCTTTGTTCAGATCTCTGTAATCAACGCATATTCGTACCTTCCCATCCTTCTTAGGGACTGGTACAATGTTAGCTACCCATTTAAAGTACTTTACCTCTTGTAAGAATCCTGTATCGAACTGTTTCTTGACTTTACCCTTTATCTTCAATATAATATCTGGTCTCATTCTTCGCAACTTCTGTTGGATTGGTTTACAATCTTGTCTTATTGGAAGACGATGTACCACAATATCGGTATTTAACCCTAGCATATCTTGATAGGACCATGCGAAGATATCCTTGAACTCACATAGTAACTCAATCAGTCATTGCCTTGTGTCCTTGGCAATATGCTTGTCGATTTTCACCTCTTTGCCTTCCTCTTGGACATGATATCTTTAAACTTTCGCAACCGAAATCATCTTGTAATTTGTGAAACTCGTTTAAAAGGATTTTTTACACATTTAGACAAACGAGAAATCGCAACCCAGCATGTTAGGACACTACTTCCCGAATTCCTAAATACCAAAAGCATTGCCTCACTTTTTTAAAATTCCTTTTGGATTAAATGAGATATGATTTTTTTTGAAAATAATGATGTATTTTACATATTACAAGAAATTAATACTAAATAAACCTAGCTACATAATACATGCTTTATCATTTTATGTGAATATGGTTTAAAAGATGATAAATAATAACATAACTCATATAATACATTAGTATTTCATGCATATATAATCATAAAAAATGTGCATACATTATCATTCCATGAAAGATACAATGTGACAAATAATAAATATAACTATATAACTACATAATATGTATATGTGCAACAATATTCCATGCAAATGTACAAAAACGATAAATAATATAATAATAACAAACAATTTACGAGAAAATTTAGACAATGGTTAATATATATAAATGTATTGTATGATTTAATATACATTTAGTATATATTTATAAAAAGTATTAATATATTACATGAGAACAAAATTTCACATTAAATTTAAAAATATTACATATTAGATTTTTAAATAATAATGTATAAAAGTGTAATTTTCAATAATAATTTATAAAATTTTAAATTATACATAATAAATAGTTAATAATAAAATGATATAAAATAAAATAATAAATAATAAAAATGATATAATATATATAATAATTTACATATATAAATATAATAAAATGAATTATAAAGTAAAAATATATATAATAAAATTTATAAGAAACACATATAATAAAATAAAATAATATATGTTATTTTTATATAACTAATGTTTATAAAATAGATAATACATATAGTATTTTAAAAATAAATTAAATATATATAAAAAAAGGACTAAAATTGAATTTAATTAAAATTAAGGCCAATTTCAAATAAATGAAAATTTTGGGCTTAATTGGAATGCGCATTAAAAATGAGGGACTCACTGGGCAATTAGCCCTAATCCCCAAAAACGACGTCGTTCTCCAGAGTAGGTTTTAATGGCCATTGGGACTAAATTGAATTAGATATAAAAGGTTAGGGCCAATTTAACATAAAAATAAAATGAAATTATAAATTTAAAATAACGGAAGGATCAATTGGGCAATTTGCCCATTTATCAAAAACAAGCGGATCCTCCCCAGGTCATCGGGTCAACGCGCGGATCATCTATTGAAACGATGCCGTTTTAGTGCTTATTGAATTAAGCCAAAACGACGCCGTACATAAGAGGCTATATAAGCCAAATTTTAGCCCTGAAACCATTTTAAATCTGTTCTTTAAAAAAAAACTAAAAAAACCCTTTGAAAGAGGATTGAGGGCAGGCCCTCGGAACGCCGTCGTGCCTCCGTCATCGGGCTCTCACTTGCCCACGCGTCGCCCTCGACTCCGTCACGTACGGCGGTCGGGACCCTAAAACTTTGCCTTTCTCAGCAAATCGAGAGGTAATCCTCTTTTTATTTGTTTTAGCTTTTCATATACATATATTCATGACAAAAGACAAATAGTAAAAAATGAATCACCTCTGTTCTTCGATAAACTGCTGTATTTTATTATATATGTGTGCTTAAAAAAACCGAAATGTTTACAGATTAGAAAAGGGTTTTTATAGCCTTTCTGCAAATTATTATATTTTTGGGAAAGAAATCTTTGATTTCTTTCCATGTTTATTTCTCTTTTTGCTGTGGTTCTTTCCTTTTTTTGCAGGTGCTCGCGAGGATATCATGGTGGTGAGTGCTCTGGCATTGATTTGTGCGCCAATTATGGCGCGATTCGGAGCTGGAGTCACGGTGCCGATGAAGCCCACTGAAACGGTGCGAGATGAAAAGGCGTGACGCTTGGGGTACTTACAGCGCGAAGTTTCTGGAAACCCTAAGGTTTCCAGATTTGGTTTAGGCATTAGGCCTTGCTAGTTTGGACCTTCGTTTGGGCATTTGGGCTGTTGTGTGTAACCGGGTTGTTGGGTAGTTTTAGGTATTTGGGTTTAACTAGTTAGGCTACAAGCGTAACCGGGTTTGGGCTATCGGGTCTTTTGGGCTATGTAAACGGGCTTAACAATTTTTTTGGGTTTTGTAAATGGACTATAAAACTTTTATTTTATTTATTATTTTTTATTTATGGGCCCGGGTAAATTTGGGTTATTACATAGTCCTCCAACTGTTGACTCCTTTTGGGAATGACACGTGTGCTGGCTGGGGAAAAATAACATCCTGGGTCCTTGAACATTTTCATGTTATTTTAATTTAATCCATTATTCATTTTTTTTCTTTTTTTTTTGTTTTCTTGCAATTCGGACTTCAATTTTTTTTGGGTTTCAATTTAGTTTTTATTTTTAGATTTGGTCCCTTTATTTTCTATTATTTAAATTCCAACATGCTTAAATTTTATTTATTTATTTATTTTTCTCTTTAAATTACAGATTTTATAATTTACCCTTAAATTTCCCAATTATTTTCTTTTAGTCTTTATTTTTTTAATTTTCCCTTTAAATTTCGTTTAAATTTCAATTTAGTCCTTTATTTATTTCATTCAGCATGTTTATTTCTTTTTAATTCCTTTCACTTTTAATCATTGTTATTTATATTTCTGCCTTATGACATCATATAAAAAATTTAAACATGTTCGTGTATCTTATGTAATGTTTTATGTTCGAATAAGTCCATAGCATGTCATATTAGAAGTTTCATTTTCACACATTGTCTATTTAGCAATTTAAACCAAGGCGATATTCTTTATTTTGAGGATTCGAGAAATTGTGTCCCTAACTTACGGAGTACGATTTTCTCTTTGAACCAAAATAATTGAATGTCTATTATTATTATTAAAAAAATAAAATGAATAATAATAATTAAAAATATAAGATTTGGGCAATAATTAAATGGTGAGCGTTATTATTTTCGAGAATTCGAGATTTTGTGCACCAACTTACGAAACATGATTTTTTTGTCTTGGTCAACTCAAAATGAGAATGCCTCCTCATTAAAAATTCAATTTAGATCGGATTTTTTTATACCATCAAATAACACCATGCAAGGAAGGATCTTACTTTTCAATTCTCTCGGAATTTTTAATTTTCAACATCAAGACTTTAAGTAATTAACTAGGTACCAATTTTGGGCGTTATGAGGATGTTAACCCTTCTTCATACATAACCAACTCCCGAACCCATTTCATGGATTTTGTACACCAAAAAGTATCGTTTTAATGAATCTAACAATTTATTAAAATGACCAAGTTTTGAGGCTGTTGAAACCATTTTTTTATTTGAAAGTAAAAAACAGAAATCGACTTTTAAACAACATGTGGAGTCGCCACCAATCTCTTTGCTTAGGTGTGATTGGGTCACCTACTAAAATGTTTTGTTCCACTTAAAACAATTTTGGTTCACGTAAAATTTAAAAAAATGGGTTCGGGAATCGGTTACGCATGAGGAAGGGTGAGCACCCTCATTACGTCCAAAAAGTGGTACCAAATTGATTCGATGCTATCCTTATATCAAAGATTTAAAAAAAAAAGATCTTTCAAAGCATGATTCTTTAAAATGTGTGAATAGTTCAAGTTAACTGTCAAAATTCTTTCGTTTCAAAAATATGCAGCATCATACCCAGCACGATTGGATACGATCATTTATACCTTCAAAAATACGATTGATTTTTGACTTTCAAAAACTTGTATACTAAAATTATAAAAGGATATCCAAATATTTAGTTCACCGAAAAATTATACCAAGCACGGTAGGGCACGAATTCCCGAATTCTCAAATATCGGATATTGCCTTATTTCAGAATTTTTGAATAATAAGGAAAATTGAAAATTCGCTCAAAACACATTCATTTGTTTTAAAATAGATGGAATATTTCATGCATTGTGACGAAACATTTGAATAGAAAAGGATTAATGAACATGAAATAATATAGTACAACAAACCACAATTAATAAATCTAACAATTATGTACAACTATTCTAAGTAAAATGTAATCAAATTCTTAATCATGGATGGAGAACAATTAATATAATGAATAAAACAATGACTAAATGATATACATCAACAATAGATTTGGCACAATATAAAACAATCAACAAAACATGTACAAAACAAAGTGGAAATTAGAAGGCAATATGGTATGAGACAATTTTAAAATAATGACGAACTAATGAACACGTAATTTATATAATTGATGAATTGTTGAATTTATATATAAAAAAACTTGGCATTAAAATGAATATTGTAGAATGAAGACCTTTGAATCAAATGACATGCAAATTGTAAAAACATTTATTTAAAAATAACAATACACACAATAAAAGAGAATTTAAATAATATATAAAATATGAATGGATATAGTAAAATACATAAGAAGATATAATCCTAAGAAATAAATTATATACATAATAGATTTACAAAAACATACATGTATATAAATATATTTGAAAGCAATTATTTGTAAAAAAATAGCATGAAATCAATAATTATAAGATTAAATTAATTTTATCATAAATTGTATATATAATATATTTCAAAAAACCTAATTATGTACACAAATAGATTCAAAGGAAAGTATACATATAAAATAATATGGATTAAATGATGTATATATAAATCGAACATACGTAACAATATATACATATACATAATAATAATTTAAAATAATACATTAGAGATGTAGGATCTTCCTTTAAATAGTAAAGATATATAATAAAATATAGGAATAAATTTAAAAGAAGTTATATGTATAAAATAATATGAGATTAATAATATACATGGAACAAAATTAATTTTATTATGAACTATATATATAATAATAATAATAATAATATATAAGAACATTTATGAGAAATATTATACAAAATATTAAAATAATCTGATATAAAAAAATTTTACAATAATGATTTAAAAAAACAAAATAAAATTATCAAAGTAGCTAAAAATACAAAAATAAATAAACAAGAATTAAAAATGAATGCTCAGTGGATTTTTAAAAATAATAATGAATTATACAAAAATAAAAAAACTCAATTAAAATAAAGTTAAAATGAAAGGGATAATTAATAAATTAAGCCATTGAAATCGCAAAAGACTAAAGCGCAATGCGCGCGAATATGCAGGGATCAAAACTAGAAATACTCCAGATCTCAAAGCACAGCGTTTCAACAAGGATTAAATTGTAACCATGCGCGAATCTCAGGGAAATGTAAAAACAGATAAACAGAATCAAGGCCGAATTAAAGATCAATGCATGAGGGGAGGGACTGATCACGCAAATAACCCTCAAAGACCCAAAACACGCGGCTCTAGCCGCATCTGGGTCAGGTTATCGGGTTGCGTCATGAAACGACGCCGTTTCAACACCAATTCCCACAGCTTAAAACGACGCCGTTTTTTAGCACATATAAAAGCCAAAACATTTCCTAAAAATCATTCAGCAGATCATTTTCTAAAAAAAAAACCCTAAATTATTTTTAAAATCTCTTAATCCCCCACGCAGACCTCGACGGCGCCAAGTAGGCCTCCCCTCTCCGTCATGGCTCTAACCGGATTCCTAGGGATTCGTTAGCCTTTGGATCGGAGGAGCAAATGCCGATTGGATCGACGCCGAATGACTGGTAAGCAAACTCTCCTCCTCGTTTTTATATTTGCGTAACAGATTCACCAATAAGAAAGAAATAGAAACGGAAAAATAAAGGCCAAAGTTGATGAATGAATCACCTTTTCGATTTTTGTCTTTTTTTTTCAATATGCATGTATATTTATGGGAAAAGAAGCCCCTATTTACAACATTTTCATTCAGTTTTATAGCCCAAAAAATAAAATATATAAAAGAAGAAAATACAAATTAAAATACAATTTCATTACTGTCATTTGCTGTTATTTGCTGTCCACTGCTCCTTTGTTTGTTAATCTGTTGCAGGTGTGCATGGCGTGGAGAAGCCGTTCGTGGGCATGAAGCGTGGCGCGCGTGACTGGGGTAATGGCGCGCATGAAAGCTGGCACGAAGGCAGCAGCGGCACAAGGGGAAAAGAGAACCCTAGGGTTCTGAAAATATTAAACTTTCGGGCCCTAGCTGGTTTTTTCATTGGGCCATTATAATTTGATTTGTGTTTTGGGCTAGGATATTAATTTGAGTATTGGGTTGGTGATTTGAATTTAATATTTGGGTCGGATGTTGGGTTTATTTTGGTTTGGGCTTTGTTGTAACAAAAGGGACTTAGATTATTAACATTTGTTTTCTATTTATTTATTTATTTATTTTGTTTTTTGGTTTTTGTTATGGGCCCGGGCGAAATGGGCCTATTATAGAGGTGATCTAGTCACACCTAAATAACAAGGATTGGTGGCGACTCCATTTTCGTTTTAAAATAGAAGTAGATTTCAAAAAAGGTTTCGACATGAGTTAATGCGATAATAGGGGTTTTAATTAGAAAGAAATTTTAATTAATCAACTTAAAGTCAGTTTCTCTTATGCTCGAAAGAGATATTTGTATAATTTAGAGATTTCTATGGATCAAGTTACTCAGTAAAGAAATTGTGTAATTTAGATTGATAATGACAGATAAAATCTATGCAAATTCTTTCCTGGGTTTTGGTTATTAATTGTTACTCAATTATTTTCAAGATTTGTTCTTTGTCATGTTCGTTAGTTAATTAAATTAGTTAGTTTTAGTTTTTAAATCAATTACTAGAATTATTCGATTAAATAATAGAAAGACAATAATTATTAGTACTTTTAGTTTTCGTGGGAGCGATATCTTTGCTCACTGTAGCTATACTATTAATTGATAGGTGCACTTGCTTTAGTCAAATTTTTAGTTAGTTCCATGGATATCAAAACATTTAAATGGCGGTAATGGGTGAGGTTTGGTGCATGGTAAGTCTCAGATAGATGGTTGGTAGGAGGTGAGGAGAAAATGGTGATGGTGATAGTGTAGGGCAAAGGACTGAAATAGTGAATTCGTGAGGCTAGTATTGTTTCAATCGAATTTGGCTTCTAGTTTTGAGTTGAAGGAAGGGTGGTAAGATGAGGGAAGCCTTGGTGTTTGTTGGGTGTTGAGAGAAGAGGAAATGATGATGGTGAGGGTGAGTCAAAGATGGTGATGCATCGTGTATGGTGGTTGACGAGAGGGTCGAGAATGAGAGAGGGTCAAAAGTGAGATACGGTGCAGTTGTTTCTTGATAAAATTTGTTAGATTTTCTAGATTCAGGATTAAATTGATAGAATTCGTAAATATTGAAAAACTAAATTTTGTTATTAGGCCAATAAAAAAAGCCCACATTAACTTTTTGTTCCTCCATTTAACTAATAACAATTAATAGAAAAGTGACTAAAATATTTAATTTTAAAAAGTTAAGTAAATCAATTAAAAAATAAATAATTGAGTAACCAAAATAAAATGAAGTGCATAATTAGATGACTATTCTTATACTTTAACCATCGCACACCATCACTTTCGCGAAAGCCAACAACCCCTAAACTTTCCTAAACCAACACCCATTGCTATTCTTGCTAAACCCAAACCCAGAAAATTAACGAAACCAACAAAAGCCGTCAGAAACCAGACAAAAAGGAAGGTAGGGTTTCAGTTTAAAGATAAAGTCTTTTAAGGGAGAAGAGAATACTTTTGGTCGTGAGGGAAAAGAGAAATAAAACATAAAATTATAAAACAAAGCCATGCCATAAGCCGTTGAATATTAAACTGCAGAATGACTAAAAAAATCAATTTCCTAGTGATTAAATTGAATATTTTCATAGTTGAATTAAAATTGAATGACTAAAAAGGTAGGTTGCCCAATTTTTATTAATTTTTTTATTATTCCATGTTGATAAAATAATGTCATGAGTCACATTGTTATCGGTTAAAAGTATTAATTATTTTTCTAAATTTGATATCAGATTGAGGTATATCATATAGGCCTTAAAAGAATATAGAAGTTGAACAAAAGCATAGTGGCTCCAAGTTGCATGCTAAAGTGAGAAAAATCATTCAGACTCACAAATAAATGGTTTTCTTTAACCTAAAACTAAAATTTAATCTTATCATGGGCTAATTGGTTTATTTGGTGTCACATTAATTACCATAATTTAAGATAAGGTTGTCCACAGCCCAATTAATTTGTTGATAAGCATGCATTAATAACACTAAACGTTGGTGAACAAACTAGAAATTGTTCTTGTCTTACTTTCTTAACCTATTGTGAGTTTAAAGTATTATAAAGGAATTATATCAGAAATAGATGAAAGAGTAAATTAATTTTTTTATTAAAAAATTATTTATTTGTATTGTTAAAAGTTGATGTGCTTGACGGAATAACCAAATAATGGCACGTGGTGTGTCATGTGTATGTCATGTTGACGTTTATGGACTAACTTTTAACAATAAAAACGGATGGAATTTTTAATAAAAAGATTGATTTGCCTTTTGATCTAATGTACAATAATTAATCTATCTATTGTTTTTTAATAAAAAGAGCAAAATATAATCTAACTTCCATTACAGATGCTTTCATAATACTTTTATCGATTTTGAAAGGAAAAATAAAATAAAATAAAATATGTATTTATCAAATATAATCGTTTGCCATTCGTCCATATCAATAACCATGAGGTCATGAAAAGGTGCCTCAGATAGTAGCAAACGAGTAGGCCAATAGCAGATAAAATAAAGGGTCATTTTCAGGATATTTTTGAGCTAATGGCAGTGGCAACAATCCATGAAACTGTGGGTCAAATGAAGAAATTGGAACGCGGTTTTACCACGACTCTTTGACAAAGACCTAACAACACTACCTCTTCTTTCGTTTCCATCTTCATAGATTGTTTGTTGCTTTAGAACTTCTATTTTATCATCTATTATTTTGAGATTTCATTGTATGGTCTATATTACATTTTGACCATCGAATTGTAAATAATTACTATATAATTATTAATATCATTAATTTATTACATTTTAACATTAAACTATTAATGGTGTAATAATAAATTAAAATAATGCGTCCTATCTTCATTTAAGAAATAAATTTGTAAGTTAATTTTCTCAACTTATTTTTCTTCTTCTCGTTCTCTTCTTCTTAATATTATACTTCCAAGTAAAATATTCAATCACTTTCATTCGAATATTTGAACACCACCTACAATATCATAAAATCTCTAATCTCTCCCCCCAATTTGTTTCGTTTTCTTTCGCATTTCTATATTTCCAATGAACCAAACCTAAAGGAAAATTTTATGGATTTATTTTTTTAAATATATGTTTCAAATTTTTGGAATATTATATATATTATTTTAAATTTCTAGAATATTATCTAAAACTGGCAAGATAAGCTATGGATAATTAAATATAGCCACAGCCAAAGGTTTTGCTCAATAAACATTTCCTTGCACACGATTGCTAACAACACATGAGCAAAATTTTGAATTCATTTTTGGTAGTAAAAAAATTGAAGCTCCACAAAAACAACCTAAACAAACACTAAATTTGTACTCTCGCCCGGAAAGTTATATAATAGAACCCAATCATCCCAGGCAATTTTTAACCCATCCCTTCAATATTCACAATCATTCGTCTCTATAGATATTGGCCTGCACTTTAGGTTTTACAAGATGGAATACAAATACTGGTTATGTCGCCTGCGGTTGAACTCTAACAAGCTGCCATAAGTGCGATCAGCAACACCAACGAAGAGCGATTCTGTATCTGGGCTAAAGGATATTCCAGCAACCTCACCAAAAAAGTCAATTTCCTGGCACTTCACATGCCCAGACTTGGTGTCGAAGACATGAACGAAGTCAGCTGGCTCAGCCATGGCAAGAAATCGACCATCTGATGTGAACTTGAGAGCTCTAATTGCTCCCATTCTTCCCTTCAATACAGCTAGGGACTGGGATGGTTTTCTTACGTCCCACAATCTGCAAGTTGTGTCCTGATTCCCAGTAGCAAGAATGTTCCCATCAGGGTGCCAAGCTGAAGCAAAAGAATAGTCCAAATGTCCTTCTAAGGTGTCAGTGACCTGCAGCATTGTACAAAATAAATTAGACATAAAAAAGATTTAAACCTCAAAATGCACCATTTATTTGGATGTCCAGCAAGAGTGACATACTTTGCCAGACTGAGCATCGACAATTAGGCAGTCGGTACTGTCTCCAAGGATTGCAAGCAGCTTCCCGTTTGGACTAACAGAGGTATTCTGTTAAGATAACCATAAAAGTAAGAAAAACACCCGAAAAAATGGAAATCTACAGCAAGGATTTGAAGACTAGCACTTACATTTACAGACCAGTCGAATGAGAACCGGTTGAGGGTTGAAAAAGTTTCAGCATCAAAAACTCTGATTTGAGCATCGTTATTTGCAGCCATAACTCTCATTGCACCACTGCAGAAATAAAGAAGATTCAGTTTTCTTTTAAAATGTAGTCAAAGTAATATATTGCTCAAGATAACCAAAATATTTCTCTTTGTTAGACTGCTAAAAAAGGATCAAAATATTTCTTACCTAGGATTGAGGTACACATCCACCGCATTAGTGATCGCATTATCATCAGTGGTTACTTTTGTGGAAAATGCCACTCCCGGTTGATTTATATACTGCCCAAGCAGAAAAATACTCAACAACATGAGCGAAATTGCAAACATAATATTTTATCCCATAAACATTTGTCAAACAAGCAAAACAGATACCTTGCAAATAAGCTCCCCCTGGAAACCACCAGCCACCATTAAATTTTCTTTAACTGTCATAGTGCTAATCTGCACCCTAGAGAGTTGCTGAGATTGTCGTTTCTACAAACATATCAAAATACAAAGTTTATCTCAACTGCTCTTCAAACAAAGCAGCAGAAGTCAAATTAAATTAATCATGGCCATATTCACTAACCAGGTTGGGAACAATTGGCTTAGCCACATTTAGCACTTCTTTGCCCTTGCGTAGCAGTGATGACCAATGCATTACCGAGTAGTTTTGCATGAGGTACACATCTTGCTTTGATGTAGCCCACAACAGATTCCTCAGCTGCATGATAAAAAATAAATTAAACACAATACCATAAACTAATATCAGCATTCTTTCAAGCATGAAAGCAGATAAAAATATCCATCACCTAGATAATTGAAACTAAAATCTTAAATTAGTGTGCATGTGTACAAGACCATACTCTTCCACATAATCCTTTCACCGACAGATAGTAATGTTACTGTTAATTAAAGACTCGATAACTAGCTTCACCACTCAATGGGATGACCCAAACAATTTATAGCCACAATTCAGCCTTCCAACATCCGTGCAACAAGAAGTACGGCCCAATGCCATGGTCAAGAGTATGGATAAAAAAGAAATTGGTAGTTAATAGGAAAGACAAACAAGCATTAATCTTCTTGTGCACATTAATTTCAAAATGAATTACTAGTAACATATTTCTAAGACCATGTAACCACATTTTACCAGCAATAAATGTTGTGAATCCCATACAAAGAGGAAGAAAAGAAAGGGAAAAAGAACTGTCATAAAAAGAAAAATCGGCCGTTGATTGATCATGTATGTCCCCTTTCAGTATGGGAAGCCCCAATTCACTTTCCTCAAATTTCCCACTACATAAATAACAAAATGGAAAACAAAAATTCACAGAGCACAGGTAATGCATTAAAATTTGCAACATTAAACAGAACCATGAAAGAGGTAGACCCATAAATGCAACCAGTGAGTTAGAAGGAACTTTTTGAATTCCATGTCAAAAGAAGGGGGAAAAAAGATAAAAGGTATAGATCAGAACTGTTAATCTCATCCTAAATTAACCTTATTTCCCATACAAAATTCAAGCCCCAATTTACTGCCCTCAAATACCCGTTAAAAAATGGGTAAAAAAATTCACAGATAGTAGGTAATGCATGAAATTTTTGCAAAAAAAAAAAAAAAAGATGAGATAGAAAACCATATGAGAACTATAAAATGACAGAATGTAAAGCACAAAAGACTATCACACAGCTCACAATGATGTGATTAAGTAATCAGGATGAGGATTACTTGGAACAAGCCTAAAGCACAGTTAGCTAATGAAAATATGGCGATATGGCAACACCATGAAAATCTCACGGATCACTTAGAATGATGAGAAGAGAAGATAGAAGCATTAAGCACTCCATTTATAAGCTTAGAAGTATGACTCGATGCAATGACACACAAATATGATACAACATGGATCCCTTGGTAACATTGAAAACCAAACGGTAGAAATGAAAATGCTGTGCTACAGAAAACGGAAAGGGGAACACATTCATGCTGAGTGGCTAATGCATGGAATACTTGCAAAAAGATGATAAAGAGGAAATTGGAGATATCTATATACTAATTGCTACCAACCATAATGCCTAGGGATTACCACAGAGATGCTGACCTAGCAAGGGCCACTCTTTGTAAACACAACATAACCTAGCATCTACTCAAGAACCTAAAAGAGGTTATAGCTCCAGATCTCTATTACACAGTAAAGAAGATAAGAAAATACAAAAACAACAGCAAGAACACAGCAGTAACAATAAATAAGATAAACATCAATCCGATGATATCTATACCTTGATTACAAACGAAAAAGTGCAAAAAAAAATCTGAAAAAAAAAAGAGGGAAACTTTGACTTGCACATGGAACAAACATCTAAGAACAACATGGGCAGCAAATCTAGTAATGGAAATTACCCATGCAGATGAATCTCAGAACAGAATATTAAGTAAATAAAAATATGCAATACTCGTGCAGATGATATTTAACAGCAGTAAATCAGGTAAATGAAATTGAATTATGCATGCAGATGATCCCCAAAAGCAGTAATCAAATAACATAATGCATCTAATGAAACAATGCAGCGTGATGAAAGGCAAATTAAGTATTAAAGCGTGGGACATATAGCTCTAGTCAAATTACTTGCATCGCTACAAGGGCCCTCTAAAATGCTTCCTGTCATACCATAAAAATAATGCATTTTTACCGCGCCAGCTGCTCAAAAATTACTCCAACCTGCTTTAAAGGCAGAAATAAGATAGAAATAGCATTCCTAGATGCCACAGGTTAAATCAATATAAATTAACAGGCAAAAGTAGAACAAATTTGATATTCCTAACAAACCCATAAATTATACAAACCATAAAACTGAACCATACATCCAAAGACAAAGATAAGATCGTAATCCCATCAAACGCAGATATAATCTATATCAAAGGATAACAAAAGGGATTAATCAACACCTAGACTCTTACGAGTAAGATGTAGCTGTCATCTTAGCACCTTGTTCAGATGAGTGTAGGGTGTAGGCGTGTAGCCAGAAGTAAAACCTATGGCAACTCTAGGCGAATGGCTAATCTAGTGTCAAAAATACTACATCCTAGTTCAAAACTCACCAACATCATGAGCCTCAGTGCCTTACAGTTGATGTATACTGAAGCCATGGCATATTACAGATTGTATGGTGAACTCTTCATAGTACATGAAACTGTGCATGTATCTACAAACTACAAACCTAAAGTTCTACTACTATAAATTGCTATTAAATTTCAAAAATAAGCATCGATATCCATAATTACGATGGTACCTCTGCAAATATTGCGCTTTTAAATTTTTACAATTGGTATAACTGTTAGCATGGGCAAGTTATATATTAAACCATCCTTCGCAAATCTGCACAAAAAGGATTCATGTGAATACAAACCCCATCTTGATGCCTCAAGTGGGGTACATAAAAAATCTGAAATTAATAGAAGAACAAGAAAAAGTTGACAACAAAATTTTCAAGTCAAATTGGAATGAAAATATGGCGTCGCTAAACCTAATAGATATCTACAACGTATCACTCTAAAATTAGCTGGCTGCTGCCAAGTTAACTACAAACAAAGGGATAAATAGAAGCCTAAGGTCTCACAGAGTAGCTGCAAACTATGTGCCTCCAATGAAAGGTTCAGGCACAGAGCTATTATAAATTAAATAACAAGGATAAAATGTAATAAAACGACAACAGGAACTGCAAAACTGTGAGACTGCAATATGCAAATAATTGAAGTTCAAACCATTAGCAAAGAATGACAAGTTGAAGGCAGCAAACAGCTCTAGATAACAAAACTAACATATAATTTGGAAGTCTGAATATATCACGTCTCTGATCAACTGCAAGTACATCTAAACCACTACGAAAAAAGAAAGAACGGAGAAAAGCTGTATGCAGAAGGAAACTAAAATTGATAAGCGTTCAAAACATTGAACAAGTGGACTCATTCTATGTTAAAAAAAAAAAGCGAATCCTCTTGACCAGACTTCTCCTAAAGTGGAAACGTCAAGCCAAAGAATGCAGTGCGATGCCTTAACAAGGGAAGGAAATTGCAACAAACAGAAGATCAATAGTAAAAATAACTGAAGGTAATGAGCAGATTCTCTACCTGAAAGTGCACAATTGTAGACTTGACAAGCCTCGTGTTAAACTGAAAGTCATAGAAGGCATTTCCCTTCTCTACGTGCAAGCACTCCTGTCAAGAACAATAAATTGAACCGTTTATTTATTGGTTAAATAGAACCGTTTTTTATCATATGTCATGTCAGAAGTAGAATTAGCGTTTTAGATTTAGCAAGAAACTCAGAAACTGACCTTTTCCATCCCTTCACGGGAACCAGAAAGGCTCTCGTAGTTCTTATACTGTCTCAACCTCGTCTCACGATACTTGTCTCTAGTGAAATTAAGCCTCTCCCAAGGAATTCCTTGTATATCTTTTCCGTTTCTTGCTTCCACAGCTGATGTATCAGTTTTCGGCTTCTTCTGTTTCCGAGTAACGGCCATGCATAATCCAAAAAAGGTTAATAACATATTCTAGAATCTAAATCATTAGAATCAAAGCATAATCGTGAAAGACTTCTAAAAAAAGAACGTACTGATTCGAAATCGTCCTCAAAGTCGGAGTCAAACGAGACAAAATCAGCAGTGTCTCGCCGAGGCTCAGGTTCAGCGAAGAGATCGTCGTGCTCAAAATCATCGAAGTCGTAATAGTCATCGACAATATATTCAAGATCGTCGTTTTGAAAGTGTTCCATTGTTCTACAGTCAGGAAGCAATACAAGAAAGTTTTAGTGAAAAAAAAAACAGAGCGTTTAATGCATATATTACTGAATATCAATCAAAACAACACTGTAAAGAAAAAGGTTGTCAAATAAGGAATTCCACAAGAGAAATTACAAAAAAAAAAACTCATTCTTATGTAAGGAACAATTTAGAAAGGAAAAAGATCGCAGAAATCTATATAAACAAACACTCTTAAAGAAGGAAAAAGACTTTTAAAAAAGAGTCACAGAACAAGTCACTTATAAACGGTTTGCAAAAGTCATTCAAAAACATAAAGGAAATTGAAAAATAATGAATGTGAATACAGAACATACCTCAAAATAATGGTAGACGATAGATCAAGAAGATTCAAAGATCCTTGAATGCAAACGAACAGGCAGAACAAAGGAACACGAATTAAAAAGCACCAAACGAACGGGAATTGTAGCGGTTTTCCCGAGAAACAAACAGATGGAAATATAAACAAGAAAAGCGAAGAAGTTTTAACCACCGTAAGTACAGTTTAGAACTCGATGGAGAATCTAAAACAAAAAATGGAGCAAAAAAAGAACAAGCATTCAAGTGCAATTATGAAGGAAGAATACAGATAGATGCTTTGTTGTTTTAGAGGGTTTAGCGCAAAGGGCAATGGAGACTGTCCCCGTAGCGATACTTATAGCATTGAGCGGTGAAGACGGGGAGGGCGGGTTTGGGTAGGCAACGAGGTAGTGAGACAGTGGACCCCAAGACCGATGGGCTCTAACGGTTAAAAAAATGAAACTAAGACATGGAATGCCGTGTGCTCTGTAAGGGGCCCACTCTCAACTGCCTGAATTTTAGTGGCCAACTTTGCCGCGGTTACGGTAGTTGTGGATATACCTCCATGGGAGTCATTAAATTATTTATTAACATAAATTTATGCTCTAATTTACAATTTTTATCAAATTAATTTTTATTTTTAATTAAATTAAATTATTAATTTTTTTAAAAAAAGTTAAATCGGATTTAACAAAAATATTAATAAAAATATAAATATTATAATGATATTCTCAAAACAACCTACATAACCGTCTATAAATATTATATATATTGATATAATATTATTTATTTTATATATCACGTTAATAAATTTACTTTTTACTTAAAAATTAAAAGAAATTGTAAAAAGTTAGATGTTTTTAAAATTTTACTTTAATATGAATCTCTTCCGAGTATCCCAAATTATTAGTGTAACTTTTTTCTTAGATTTTTTCTTTTTCTTTCTTTAGCCACTTAAGTAAGTTTGGATATATTTAGTAAAATATTTGCCATCTAAGAGAGGGAAAGTATTTTACCTACTGTATACACCAATAAGGTAATAACATTATATTGTTGGGCCCATCTGCCTATGTGCAGTCCACTAGTTACGATATTGTATGCCCACGTGTTTGCCTCACATCTCAACTTTAAAAATCTTGGCGCTCTCTACACTCTCCACGTTGCTAATAGTATTGACGACACGAGTCCCTCGATTTCCCCGTCATATCACGTCGTTAAAGTAAAATGGCTTAACCATGGTTAGTTTTTATGATGGTGGATTGGTTGGTGAGGGGTATTTCGTCCACCGCTTTCTTTCCTTTTTCTTTTGGATTTTGTCCCTTTAGGTCAGTTCGGTCAGTTAAATAAATTAAGGACCCACCATGGGGAGTGGTGCTCTTGAGGGTTTTTTTTAATTTGTATCCAAAGTTTTTATATTATAAGTCAAATTTTAAATTATTATTTAATTTTGAATGTTTTAATTGTGTATTTAAAATATTATTTATTTATTTATTTTCATTAGTCTAACGTTAATTTGAAGATTAAAAGTCAAATGAAACCACTTGTATGACTAAAAGAAATTGTAAATTTAACATATAAACATATTTAAAATATTAAAAAGTGTTATTAAAATTGTGTTTTTAATATATTATGATATATTATTTTATTTTTATATATTATATACTTTAAATCACATAAAAAATCAAAGTTAATAGATTATATTATGCAATAAATTTAAAATATATTAAGGTGCTTCTAAAATTTTTTTTATCAAGTTAAGTTCTGAACTTGACAATTATTCACACATTAGGGTTTAAGTTCTTTTTTGTTCAAGTTAGTCCTTAATATTTTCTTGAAAGTCCTAAAATTAAACCCCTAATGTGAGAAAAATTGTCAAACTTAGGTCCCTAATATAAGAACAATTAGTAAGTATAGGGACCAATTGAAAAAAAAAGGTTTAAACTCTAATGTAGGAACAATTGCTTGCTTTAGGTTCAAATATAAAAATAATTGTTAAGTTTAAGACCTAATTTGAAAAAGAATTCAAGCTCAACATGAAAATAGTTTTCAAATTTAGACCCAAATAGTAACTTAATTAATTTTAATAAAATGTTTGACATATAGAATTTAGTTAGAATGAAATATGGTTTTCACAGTTGGTTGTTTACTTTCAGGTCAGGTTCATGGTTTTCACCATTCCTGGTTTTGATATTTTAACATTAAAACGATTGATGTCACTCTACAGGCACACATGTCCATGGTGCTGTCCGCCATCTGATAGTTAGCGTGTCACACAAACAGAGTATGGATAAATTGTGTCATTGGCTAGAATTAAAAACAAGTAATACCTAAAGCCATCTTGAATACTAGTTCTAAAGTTTGAATTGAGACAGTACAACCATAGGTGTCGGGCATTGGAAGGCATTAATTAAAGTGTGTTTCAAATATCCAACTTACAGGCTTCTGTTGTGTTTCGCCGACCATAACCAAATGGACCTGTGTTAGAGGGGCTATGGTCAACACTCAACATCGATCATCGCTTTTAAAAGTGAAATGTGGGAAGTACTACATTTGTTTTGGGAGACTACTGTTACCTTTGCGTGGTTTATTGGAGAGTGTTTGATGTGCCAAGTGCCCAACTCCTCCCTCCATCGCTAGAATTATTTTCCATCGTCTTTATCCTTTTCTTTTCCCTCTTTCTCAAATGAATTTAATTTTTCAAACATTATAATTGAATTCATTTTCTTTTAACAAGTCAATTAAGATTTATAGATTTTTATCTAGAACTTAAATAATATAGATTTGAATTTTTTTCATTTTTATTAAAAAATCAAGAATAGTATTTATTACATATAGTAACCTTCGCTATAAGATTACTTATCAGAGGCGATTGTTGACATTGATTCGCCACTATCTGGGGAATACACACAACAATCGCCTCTGATAGTTGGACCACTCTAACAAAACAACTATAATTTATCACATACATACCCTATAGTCCAAGTAATGTCAAAATTTGACCTAGTAAGAACTTCAAAGGGATCATCTAACCCATCAAAGGCAACCATGTGTCCCACCAGACCCACCTTTTAACCCTTTCTCACCTCAAAGAGAGGCATGTCCATTCATCTATTATACCATACTCTTTCCCATCTTACCAATCTTTTTCTTTCACTCATTTATCTAACCTTTCTCCACCTTTAATATCCTCTCCACTAGTACAACATGACTCTCCTCCCAAGTAAGGTGAACCATCCTTGATCTCAACTACATCCTCCTCCACACTACATCCTTGTATCAACAATTGGTGTGGTGATTGTAGACAGTTATGGCTTGTTCCACCACTAGTGTCCCTGCAAGCCCCTCCAAAAAATTCATTATCAACAAAAAACTCAAACTTAGCCACAAACAATCTAAAATCAACCTCAAACTGTTACAAGACAACAATATACGCAACCATAGTCTTAATCAAGCCGCTCTCAAGATCTATATAGTGCTTATGATTATCATCATCCTTATTATGGAAGTTATCCTTAATACCACCAATACCCCACCTAGATATTATGATCAATATCAATGAGCAAAACCCCTATTGTATTAGGGCAACAATAGTGCCTTTCAAGGCAAGCAAACCTCTCAAAATCTTTATTATGGCTCACAACAGTTTGCTAAAATGCAAAAAAGAATGAGAATGCTGGAGGAATAACTTTCTACACGGCAAATATTATATTGTGAGCAACAAGATTGCCAAAAAAAAGTTAATCAGAGAAACAAAAAATCATAAAAGAGTTAAGAGTAGAAAGAAACACTTAACAAGAAAACCCTCTACCTAAGGTTTAACAAGAAGAGACAACTCAGTCTTTTCTTAATAGGCTACACAATTAGTAACCTGGAATGAATTCGACGAACCGTCTATATCAATTGTAGGAACAAGATTTGCAAAGATGAGAAAATTTAATTGAAGATGCAAGTACTGAGGAAAGAAATGTAGGAATTTTGTAGTGCAAAGCTCACTTAGTTCCCTTGAGATTATTCAAATGAGCCTTTTAGCACCAAAAGTAGTTGTGTAGTACATATCTCCAACATTTAAGTAGGCTAAGGGTGTGTACAATGGCTAAGGAGATCCATAAGACCATCTAACGCAATATAATAACCATATAAACATTTTAAGTTTGTCCAATGTAGTTAAATGTCGTGCCTTTTCATATATCCAAAGAGATAATGTTAAGGCTTGGTACTTGTCATTCTCAAAGGTTTTATTCACACCATTAGAAAGTTAGCCAATTTGTTTATGAGCAAGTTTTTGGTTAATAAAATGTTACAACAATGACCAGTTTATCTCATGTCTTTCAGAAAACATAGTTTGTCCACGGATTCGATGCAAAAACTATGATAACTAAGGGCATAACTAATGAACGAGCAATCTTGGCATTTATAGTAGGAACCAATCATCTGCATCTCAAATATGCCTTGATAAACAAGTCGCAATAAAGATTGTCTACCTTGTATGAAAAAAAAACCCACAAATTTTTGGAAAGTGATGAGTTATAGGGAGCTAATGCTCTAGTAAATAGAGTCTACAATGGGTTTAGGCTTTCAAATATTATGTTTTAATGGGTATTTGAGTTCAAACGTATAATGAACCGAAAACTGGTGCATTAGGTATATGACTTCTGAAGTATGTAACATCATTCCACAATAGTAGAATTCATAGCCTAATTAAAGGGTAAATGATATCCTCTCATCGGCACTACATGATAGATAAAAAATAAAAATGGTCACAGGTCATTTGTCTTTGTGATAAATGATTTGATTTCTATTTGATAGTAATTGACTTTTCATGAAACAAGTACAATGGTTAACATGAGATAAAATAGGATCATATTCAGAGAACAAATTTATCTCTAAAAAATTAAGGATATCCTATGAGGGTAACACACTTATAATAAAGTCATTAGATGAGCACTTATTAAGTAGCTTTCGTATTAATATATAATAAGGGAAAGCTCAGTCATGATAGTTTAGTGGAATGACTTCTTAACTAAATATGTTTATAATTAATAAGCAAAAAGCCAAAACTTAATTATAAATTATTTGAGCCCTAATTATATATGTCCAACAGGTTCCTCTGCTAGCTCGAAATAACCAAAAATGAATTGCATGTAGAACCAATTAATTAAAATGAATAAAATTGATGAAGTAGAAGAAATAGATTGTCTGAACCACTTTCTGTAACGAA